>NC_066322.1:16869382-17177588 GCF_022539315.1 Serinus canaria | reverse complement strand
TCCAAGCAGAAGCACCACTGGTTTCCCTTCCTGCTGGCAGTGTGAGAGAGAGTAAATAGGACTGGTCAGACCAGATTTTTGGAGAGGAATTGCCACTGCAATTGCAACTTCACCAGTTCTAAGCAGGACATGCCTGTAGACACGTACTGAAGGTTAACTGAAGGTTAATCTTTAGTTCTGACTTACAGATCACAGCCACCAGTTCAGACAGGGATCTGGCTGTGGGCTTCAGCCGGTTTATAACAGTCTTTTTCATGGCCAGTTCCTAAATCCAAGCATTTTGGGATAGGAACATCTATAACCCAGAGTATTATATGAGCATTTTGCATACAGAAATCCTATAGAGCCACGTCTGCTTTGTCCTGTTTGAACACATATGTGTGGAAAGGGAAAGACCAGATGACATGAGTTATGATCAGACCATGTACTTTTTAAAGACGCCAAGTCCATCGTTTTCCTGATCCTTTTTCCTGCATGCAGGTACTTTTCCGTGGATCAAAGGGCATCTGAGAGGCAGCTTACAAATTATAAACAGTCAGAAAGTGTAAACTGAAAGTTTGAACTGAATGCATCATACCAAAACCTGAATATAGGAGAGGTATTTTATTATTATTTTAATTTTGATCGCCTACACTTACACTAGAGAAACAAATGTTAATACAAATAGAGATACCTAAACATGCCTTAAGTTACATGCCAGTAGCCATGTACCAGCATCACAGCCAACATTCATGCAAATTAATCAAACTTTCCAGGAAATACGGCAAATTGCATTATTTAGTTTACAGATATGGAAAAGCTTCTTTGAAATGCAAAAAGGCAGCATGTGTGGTTGGTTTATGTCCTTACTCACCAAGCCAAATGTATAAAAAACAGATCTGCATTCTCAGTAGATTGTAGAGTAGGATATAAGGTCCCAGCATGGATGTGCTTGAAATCAGGTTCAGCAGGAGGTTTGAAACCACTGTATTCTTCTCTGATTTCAAAACTCTAGGATGTAAAGATAACATGTTCCACTTCTGAGCTATATAATACAAAAATAACACAAAATAAGTACATCGTTGCAAGTTTCAAATTCTAGTAGCTGTGGATGTTGATACCCTAAAATTTCAAGATTAAAACTGCATACAGCACATTACTTGTAAGGGACTCTGAGAAAACATCAGCAAAGTCTTGCATTAATAAATGGTTCAATCAAGATCAACGATAAAATCAGAACCTTTTTAGAAACAGTATTACAGTCTGATGATTCTGTCAGAAAACGCAGTGTTACAGTCATCACATCCCCAAGCTGGATTTCTGGGGCTATAATCAAAGCAAAGAATAGTTGAGAGAATTTGGAGCTCTGTGGCACCAAATCTGTTGCTGCTTTTAGCTGGGGCAGGGTGCTGCTAACCAGATTACCAGTGGGATCTTGCCATGAAGCAGGAAAGGAAGTGTTCTGAACTAATTGTTACAGCCCTGTAGCAGAAATTCAGATTTTTCCCCCCACCAGTATAATATCTTTCACAAGCTGGTAAACTTGGAACAAAAAAATGTGAGTTTTTGGGGTATAGGGCCATGATTTTATAAAAGAACTCTTTATTTCCCTGTAACCCCAGCTGTGCAGAAAAGTGCTGATTACATGGTAGTATTTAAGTTTAGTAAGAAATTTCTTGCCTGAAATCAATTTGGATACCGAGTGGAGTGTCTAATATACCCTGGTTTAAACCTTTACTTTTAAGCAATCTGTTTTTCACTTGAACAATGTCTAAAATTAAAAGAATACTTTCTTTTATTGTTAGCATTTTTAAGTGAATTTGAGATCTCTGCTCGAAGGACTTGACATGTTTTTACCAAAACTCCTTCCTTCTGTATGCTTTTAAATGTCTCCTAGTGTTTATTAAAAATAAAAAATAAAATCTAGTCACATGTACCAGCTAACAGATTCTTGTGAAGGTCCTAATTCATCAGCACATTTTTGATCAACTCTTAAGTGTTTTGCTGACTTAAGCCAAGGTTCAAGAAGTATATAACTGGATCCCAGGTTTAATCCTAATTAAATTTCTTTGGCTTTATTATGTGCACAGATTTAATGACTGATACAACACAAATCTGAGAGTGGAAGTTGTTTTGGTTATATACCCACAAGTGAAGGAATTGTAAACTTTTCCTTCATAGAAATAACTGTGCCATCTCAGAGGTCTTTTCCTCCGTCATAACATGTAAAGAAATATGGGATTTTGAATATGGTATTATTTGGTACTTTGAAATAATGATTTTTGTTTGCCCCTCCTATTTTTTAATATTCACCTGCCTTTTCTGGGCTTTTAAAAATATTTTTTGAAATGTAACGTTAAATGAATATTCACTTAATTCTTTACTGTATGAAAAACCTCGTTATTTACTTTTGTAATGTGTTTCATCTCTTTTAGATATTGTGCAATGGACCAGGAACATGTGTTCCTGTCTGTTTATCTGCTTTTCTTCTTGGCCTTCTACGAATAAAGAGAACAATCATTGTGTATGTAGAGAGCATCTGCCGTGTGGAAACTTTATCCTTGTCTGGAAAAATTCTTTACTACTTTTCAGATTATTTCATTGTTCAGTGGCCTGATCTAAAGAAAAAATATCCCAAGTCAGTGTATCTTGGTCGAATAGTGTAGCAACAGAAGACAAGCTAAACTTTACCTGAAATAGATCGTACAAGCTCCTCATTTGCATTCCTGTAGTAATTTATTTTCAGCAATTCCTGTCACTAAATTAGGCTGGTACTTAAAAATGAGACAATAAAGTTTTCCCTACATTTAAATAAAGTTTGTGTGTATTTGTTTTTATTGCTATCATGTAGGTCTGTTTGCCAATAACCCCTAGTGGCTTTAAGTCTATCCTGTCTCTGTTTTCATCTAGTTTTTCTGCTATGTGAATGGTAATTTTTGTCTGCAAATAAATATGGGAATTTGTATGAATGTAACATTTCCTGTAAGGAAACTTTGTGTCATTTTTAAAATTGTAAGCAACAAAGTCTTTTTCTAGCACAACAGATTTTATTTCCTTTATGCTAGTGGTGAAGTCCCTTGTGAATCCTTAGAGAATAAAGGAAACAGTTATATTAAGTTGGCTTCATGACAGTTTGTACTTACAGTCTTCCAAAACTCCCAGGGCATTAAACCAGTATAATTTTTCCTCTGGTCTTGTCAAAGCTGTCCTTATAATCTGTTGTGCACCTTTGAAAATTGTTGCTCACTTCTTAAGATGAATAAAAAAGGTGACAAGTGTCATGCTACAGGCACAATACTTACCCAGTTAAGAAGACTTTCAAAGCTTATGTACAAAAAGCCTTAGCAAATCTACATCAAGCAGAGCAAAACTGTCAGTTGGCGAAATTGAACTGGTTCAAGCTCTGAAATAGAGAAAAAAATCAGTAATAGGGGAAAGAACAAATTCACTGTATCTTTTCCTGATACAGTGAATTTGACTTCCAGTATATCCTCTTTTCTCATTTTAAGCACCTTGCTTTGAACAGTACAATATATACTTGAGATTTTGCCATGAAAAATGGTATCCTGTACATTGGAACCACTTGTAAAAGATATCTTGTTGGCAGTAAGCATCTGAAAGCACACTCCAGCATTTCACATTTGTCTGGCAAAGTGAAATTCTACAACTGTCCCACCTATAAGGCAATGTAAACACATCTGTCATCTGTACACACAGAGAGCTCTGTGGCTGGCTACAGAAACATAAACAAAGAGAAAAGCTCAAAGAAGAGGAGAAACGCCCTCCAGAGTGCACAGCCTGACTCTGGTGAAGCCCAAGCCGCTGCTCAGGAGGGGACTCAGGGAGGGCTTTTCCTCAGCGTCAGATGTCAAAACATTGCAGCAGCTCTTCTGATAGGGAACAGGGGTGAAATTTACTCAACAGAAACAATGGGTCCTGCTGTTAGGAAACGAGGGTCCAGAGGATAGGCTGCTTCATGCAGAAAGCCATTCGAAATCATCAGAAGACATGGTGCAGAAACCTGCTGTCACGATATTGCAAGGCCCTGTGGGGAAGCCAGCTGTTACAACCTGTCCAACAGGCTTAATAATCCTCGGCATGAGTAGAGTCCCTTGATGTGGTCACATGTGAGAACAGGGAGTTTTGTGGGTTTTAACCAAGATTATGTCTGAAATTAAAGAGCAGTTAATAGGTTAAGGCTATGTGAGAAGGACTTTGTGCAGCACATACTGAGGTCCTTGAAAATGACTTGGTTGAAGTAAATCTGATGTGTCCAAGGGCTTTTTTCCCCCGAACCAAAGTGAGGACTATCTTACCATGAATTTCTGCCCAGTTGCAGATAGTTTGATACGCTGGAGATACACTGGACTCTATTATGGCTAATGGTAGTTTATTTTAGATCAGTGCTTTCTGTTTTGCAAGGGAACTAGAGTAGAGGGGAAGGGGACAGAGGCAGCCTCTTCCTCTGCTCTGGGTAAGGGGCAACAGCAAAGGCTTAGTGCGCTGGCGTTTAGAGAAGCCTGTCAGGAGCAGGGCAGTGAGGCTGCCATTGCTGCACACAGCCCGTGGCAGAGCCGTGCACTGGGGTTTAGAGAAGCCTGTCAGGAGCAGGGCAGAGAAGCTGCCATTGCTGCAGCAGGGCCCGGCCCATTAGCGAGGCCTGCCCTGCCGTGCCCTGCCCTGAGCACAGCCGGGCCGCGCTGCCTCCGCTCCGAGCACAGCGGGAGCGGCCCTGGAGGCCTCGTCCCGCTCGGGGTTTTCACCTCAGCAAAAGCAGCCCTGGCTGCTCCGTTACTCACTGAGAGCCTTGCCCAGGGCGGGGTTTGGGGTTTTGGTGTGTTTCCCAACTGTGGGTTCATAAACTTTTGAGTCTGCCTTTGAACACTGTGGAGTTCCAGGAATTTTTTTCAGTTGTCACCTGCGTGGCAATGACTACTGCCAAAAGAAAGAACTTGCCTGTTCAGACTTGTCACCTCCCATGGAAACACTCTGGAGGTAACAGTAGATTTCTTCACAAGAGGCTGTCCTGAAAAACTGAATTGCTCCAGGCCATCTGGACTAGTCTCATTTTCAAGGATTTGGGAAGACTTTTCCCACTTTTTGTCACTGGCTGCCTTCTGGGGGAGCAAAGTCAAGAATATCTCAGCTGACATATCTATGAATATGAATATCTATGTTCCCCCAAGAGCATGTTATTTACTCTGGGAAACACAGGTTAAAGTAGCACATATAAAGTGGCTTTTAATGCAGATTGTTGGTTATGAGGGTGTGGGATGGTACCCATTCCCTGGCACTGCTATTTTCCTAACTGGCTCAAGTGCCTACTTGAGTTACGGGCATTTACTTCTGAACAGTTTTTAATTAGTTCTAGCAAGTGAAAACTTGGATTAGAAATGACCTAGAAGTCTCTAGAGCTGAAGCAGGTAGAACCAAAATTGGAAGATCACAGCCTAACTGACCAAAGCCTTCAACAAAACACTGTATCACAGTCATAGGAGATAGTTCAGAAAAAAAGACTTTGGCTCAAATTCTCCTAAAAGAAGTTTTGCTATCACCCAGAGTGACTTTTCCTTGAGAAGATTATCTCAAATAACTGCTAGTTCTCTCCAAAAGCACAGTGGAGCTGAAGTAAACTAGCATTTTGTTATTGAGAAGCTCTTTCTTATCTTTTGTTTTTAGAAGGTGGGTACAACCAAACAGTCTATTGTTCTAGGGGAAAACTGCATTCTTCCTCTCCTAGAACAGAACAGAAAACAGCTCTCCCAGGGTCTAGCTAAAGACTTAAAGGTCACTGACTGGATTCCTTAAGTTTAGATTCTTCGGGTTTGCTATGTCTCATTTGTTCTCTTAAACATTAATATTATGGCAAACACATTTGCATTACATACAAGGAATGTTTGATGTGAAATACATTACCTCTTTTTCTCCACCTCCAAAAGAGGAAACAGTTGTGTATCATAGATTTGAAGCAAAATGGGGAAGAAATATATTTTTAAAGAAAACAAATAGGATTTTATGGAAATACCATCATCAAAATTGGCAAAGATTTTCAAAGAGAATAGAAGGCATCCAGAAACTCGTTCTCTGGGTCCTAGCACGGAAGCCAAATTCTAAATGAATTTTCTTTATCAGATTGTTTTATCTAGATATGCATTAGCTGACAAATATTAAATATTCAGCGTTACTTTACTTTGTTTAGTGCCAAGAGGCACCATCCAATTGAAGACATTTTTGCCCCACACTTCAGGGAAAAAGCACAAAAGACTCGCTGTCACCATTTCTCTCTAGCAGCTGTGTCTCTTACATTTCCTAGTGGAAATGAAGTGTTCTAACAGGCCCTTGCTAGATGTCTCCCTGGCTGTTCAAACACACTGCATACACAGTGCTTGTGTCTCCTTCAAATCACGTTTGTGTTGCCTTGGCAGGGCTCTGAGGGAGCTGCCTGGCTCTCAGTACTCTGATAAGCCTCTCCTTTGGCTGGCCCCACGTGCTGTGCCAGCAAACTCCTGCTTGTTCCAGGAGCTGGGTGAGGATCTGGGAAAGTAAGCATTGAGCCCTCAGGCTGCTCACAGCACAAACTGAGCCCTAGACCTTTCTGAAATGTGAATTTGACTTTTCCAAAGACAATACTTCCTGATACTTCCTGATAGCATAATGGCAGTCTCATGACCAGTATTGTTGAAATCAATAGGAAGTACTCAGAGGCAGAGGTCATCTTGCATAAGCTGCTTGGTAAGAACGAAAATTTTGCCCAAGAATTCAGGAAAACCAGTAGCTCTCACAGTAAGAGCTTTAGACATTTTTCCTCTCATTGCTGTTTCATGCTGCAGTGGCAATGGAGAAGGAAATGAAAGTGGCATATGATACATGAAGATGAACTTTTGTTGACATACTTATTTTAGCTCAGGTCACTATTCTGCAGAGTATAACATTTCTCATTTAGAATTTCTGGTATCTATTTTACTCTCTTACCCAAAAATTAACACATTTTATAATCCAGTTCATTAACTAGTCAGACGTAAATATGCATGCAGCAGAAATAAGCAATCTCACATTTAGCTGTGACAAGAATAGGCTTTAACCATGCATGCATCTATAAAAAGATGTTTTTGTTGATTGATAATGTGAGTTTTACACATACCTTGTGTTATCTTCTCGTGTACCTGAGGAACAAAGCTAAACAAGGAGTTTGATGTGTTTGTTCTTCTCTAACAAGAGACCGAGCAGGAGTAATAATATTTAACAGACAAAAATGGGGGAAATGAGGGTCTCTCTGAGGAATGCTTAATGTTTAAAAAAACTTATAACACTTTTATCAATTAAGATATTATGCATATTAAACAAGTATTTTGTAAATTGATAAATTAATGAACAGTAGCACAGACATTAGTCCACTGTTCCACCCAGAATGTTTCATTTGCAGTGTGGAGTGCCTTTTTTTTTTTTTTTTTTTTTTGGAGGAACTGTTTTGGGGGTTTGAGTTTTCTAAATACAAAAGTCAGGTATTGATGACTGTGCAGCGAGATGATCTGGACAGTACTGGGTTTAGGCAATACTGGGTTTAGGCAACTGCTCAAAGAGATTTTGTCTCATCTTCAGAGGAAGAGAAAGAGAATATTCTTAGATGGATTAAATTGTCATTGTACTATGCAGCAAATAATTTTTAAAGGAGTCCATAAAAAAGATATATTTTTTTTTAAATATTGTGACTTAAGAAGTATTTTAGACCCTACAGTGAAGTTGCTAAGCATAACCCTACCCATTCTATGCATCAGTGCACAGTAGCTTCTTAGAATCAAGAACCCTCTCATAGGTTTAAGAAAGAGTGGATATTTGTAATGCTGTATCAACAGTCAAATCTGCTCAGTTAGCATTACGGTAAACTCGACTTTCAGCTGCCAACAGCTTGGCAATTAGAGTTTCCTGCCTTATTGTTCAACTCTGCAATTGAACTCTGCTGCTTTTCATTTGTGATCCAGCTTGGGATGTCAGCTGACACTGAAATGAATGTCCTAACCTCCAATTCAGTGGCTTAAAGGATATCTCCCCTACATTCACTGCCAAGATGAAATCCAGAAATTATTATTCAGCAGCAGTAAACAGGGCCTGTTTTTGCAGGCACCCATTTGTAAAAAAGCAAGCATGACAGCTGGGAATTACTGTTAAATGTGCTTTTCATACCCACACTGAAAAGCAGAATATTAAAAGTAATGTAGCTGTATTTGTAAAGAAGCAGTTAAGTGACATCTTAGCAGCTCTGCATTAACACTTGTAATCATTCCTTTAAAAAGTAACTTCATAAGAAGGTACACTAAGATTTTTCAGTGCAGTTAGATACAAAATAAATACCTTTGAAAATTATTGGTGGATCTCTACTCTTCTGTCACTTTCAGATAGAAGATGACCACTAACCAGCAAAGCACAGAGCACATCGCAATTCTAAACATATTTTTCATTAAACTCCAGACTAGAGATAATTCCTGAGAATCTTCATCTAACTTTTTATTTGAATAACACTGAGGGTAGAATAGGAAGGCTGAGGAAATACAGAGAGAGCTGCTTCCCTGTAAAGTATGACTTTGGAAAAGCTGAGCAGGTAAATCTGAGAGGAAAGCAGTTACTACTGCTGCCTTGCTCCCCTAACACACCTCCCACCCCCTCCAAGTTCTTCCAGGTTTATTGAAGAATCAGAATCTATGCCAAAGCAATTAAGGTTTTATACTGGTTAGACTGAATTTACCCAGTTCAGCATTGTGCTGTGATGTAATGAACATTTCTATATGCTCCTTTGCCAAGCTTTTCCTCTGAAGAAAGTTTATTATAGACCACAGATATAACTTTATTTTGTATCTGTTTACTTGCAGCTTTAACCCCCATGACCAGGATTTTCCTTTGTGTTTACAAGTAAACTTTATTAGTACTTTCTAGTCCATCCCACAGCCCCTTTTGGAGATGGGCCAACACATGTGGGAACTGCAAATGCAGAACAGAACCATCCCAATCCTGCATTTACTACTGAGCAAGCACACCTAGCACACACTAAGTACCTCATATTGATGAGGTACTTAGTGTGTGCTAGGTGTGCTTGCTCAGTAGTAAATGAGGTACTTAGTGTGTGAGGTGTGCTTGCTAGGTGTGCTTGCTGAAACCACTGAGTTTCAAAAAATAGGTATTGCTTGCACTTAAACTTGATCAAATAAATATTTAAAATATTAAATCTTTGTTTCAGCTTGGGAGGGAAAAAAAAAGAAAAAGAAAGGACAAAAGTACTTTTCCATAGCACCAAAAAACCCACAAAGCCAAAATAAATAAGCAAAAAACACCCAAACCATCAAAAAAACCCCACACTCAACATCTTCTGGAAATTCTGAAGTTTTGCGGGATGCAATGTGAGCATAAAATAGACAAGATTAATGATCTGGGATAAAGTGGCTAAAAACCTCAGCATTCTGTGTTCTGGTACAGTCTCAGTTATCTGAGCATCAGCTATTCCTAATTCCCTTCTCTCCCCCAAGTCTGAATCACATCCTCTGACATCTACTGAAGTACATTACAGTGACATGGATTATTTGAAACCTCTCTTATTCAAACAGATTTGGGATCCAAACTATTGTAATAACTGAGTTTCCCTGCCATGGTAGCCAGCCTCTGGCTAAATGCCACTGTGTCTCAGCCAGTCACTCATGTGCAGCACTCAGCACTCTCTGCTCCATTGCACCATTCCAGTCCCAAAGAACCCTATAAAGCACTCTGACAATCACTTGCTATGTATTGTTTTGCTCTTGAAATCATCCTAATTTTTAAGTATAACTTTATTGTGAGATTTCACAAGAAGGATAATGAACTGAAGTTAACAGGCAAAAAACCAGCACATTTTCTCGAGCTTGTGAGAATACCTTGTCAGATGTGGAAAATATTTCTGACAAGGAATTAGTCTCATTTAGAAAATACTGCCGAGATAATTAAAATTGGAAGAAGTCATGGAATTAGGCAGCAAGGAGAGGGGTTTTATTCCTTTTGCCTATATTATAATTTTGATTATTAAGACTGGATTAAGATTATTATTACCGGATAATTAACCAACCTTTTAAAATATCAGCACTGTTCAAGAGTAGTTTTGTTCCAATAAGTGTGCATGAAGCCATTAACCATCAAATAACTGTTCTGTTCACAGGTCAATTGTAATTATTTTGTGTTTCACATCCACATTAATAAATTTGAATAATACAACATGAAGTTGCATGAAAAAAGTTACCATGTGCTATCTTGAATCAATCCTCTTGTGAGGTTATTATTGGGAACACTATGGAGAATGAAGAAAAAAATTGGTGTTAATACACCAGACCTTGAAAGATGTAAATTTGTCCAGACCTGTTAAGGAAATAAAAGGAAGGAGAACATGCTCAAGTGGCATAAAAATCAAGTTTGGAGGTTCAGGAAGGGAGATAAAGTGTTGAAATCAATCTTAGATCATGCTGAGCAGGCTTCAACCAAATAGTAAATGTAATAACTACTTCTGCATCCTGGAGAGACAGAAATTGCTTCTTCAAAATATATATGTGAAAATCTATATTTCATGTGTATACATGGAAAGTTACAGGAATAGCTAGAAGCCAAGAATTACAGAAGCACAAAATACCACAAAGTTACAGTTTTCTCCCTTTCTTTGATTCCCTCATGCAGTCATCCCCTCCGAAAGAGAGGACTGATGGGTGAAGTTTCATAGAAAAATAAGGAAAGTTTCAGGCTTCAAAGTCATTCTGCATTAGAATTAACCTGTTATATCATTAACTTTTGCATCCATTCCGAGTTTAAGAGTGGAACACATCCTTCATGTTCAGTGTTTATAATTCCGAGGCAGCAGCCCCTCCTCATCAGGGCAGAGGTGCCCGTGGCTCAGGGCGCTCCTGGGGCAGCAGTTCCCGGGAAGCTGCCAACAGCAGCAGCTCCTATGGAACCACTTGGCCTTTCCCTCTGTCCTCGCAGAACTGCAGCTCAATACAGCTGGCAGTAGGGGGGTGTGTGCCCATCCTCTGTGGCTCACTCCTCTGCCCAGGGAAGGGGAAATCCTAGTGTGTGCTGGTTGCTTGGTCCCAGCCTTGGCTCATCCAGACTTCCAAGGAAGTGGCCTGGTGAACTTCAGGAGCTACAGTGTGACTGATGGGAAGTTTTAAGAACAGCCATGAGAAGCAAAATCATTAAGAAGGAAAAGGCCACCCTCTTAAGTCTAGTGTTTAAAAGTGGCACAAAGATACAGTGCCAAGTTATTTTCCTACCAAAGTCTGCCTCAAGTTGAGATACGAGACCTGAGTTGGTTTTTTTCTTCATACATATGAAACACAACAAAGAAGAAAAACACACGAAGTCTTGTCTTCCTCGCAAGGAGTGGTTCTGGTAGCACATGCTGTCCCTGCAGGCATTTCCTTGTGTTGTGGGTAAATACCACTGTGAATGAAACTGACGGCTGTTAACACCGAGTCAACACTTCGGCACCTGCGTGCTGGGGACACAGCCTGGATGCGAGTGTTTAGGTCCCACTGATGGGGAAGTGAAGCCATCAAATGAGAGGGAGAAAGGGCACTCTGACCCACCTGCTGCAAGCCAGCACACTGCTGTTCCCGTGCTCGAGGAACAGAATTGTAAAATATGCCAGGCATTTGGGTTGCACAGCAAGCAATCTGAAGTGCTTTGTTGCCTTCTGCTTGTGTAGTGGTTTTTGCAAGTTAAAATCCCACACCAGCAACAAGGCTTTCAACCAGGCAGGGAGGGGCACATGACAACACAGGACCCCCAGGGGCACAGGACAACACAGTAATCAGGTTGCAGGTAACTATATTTGATTTTTTTCCCCTATATCACCATGGAATGTGCTTCAGCAATCAACTGTTCTTGAGCTATACCACCACTGATAAGAATGCAGCTATCACATTTTAAGAGGTCATGAGCCTAAAATTAAAAAAAAAAAAAAAAAGCAGAAAAGTCTGCCTTAAGCTTATTTATGAACAGCTAGCACAAGCAGGTAACAAGTCCCCCCATCCTCATAAAAATATGAGGGACAGAAGATGGCATCAGCACTAGAATCAATGAAAAAGTGATGGATGAAGAAGATGTTTTAACAAACTAAATACATTGCTTTTGTTTAAATACAGCTTAATCTCTAAAAATACAAACATGTAGATAAGTCTTTCCCTTTGGCAAGTTATTTTATCATAAACATGAGTAACATTGATGTCCTTAAAAATTAATCACAAAGGGGAGTCTTCACAAAGTTAAGACCTGGGTTCCACTATTATACTGCCAGAACTGATGCTTAAATTCCCTTCTCAAAAGAGAGATTTGAACAAGACACTTTCAAGAAAAGTCTGTATTTGAATTTTTTTTCTACTTCAGTATTTTAGGCTTGGTCCTATGTGATTCTCTGAGCATTTTGGCATCATGTGCATCTCAGAAAACATCTCCATATAAGGGAATTTACTCAAGCAACGTAGGGAAAACACAGAACACAGATATCAGATAATAATTCCATCAAGGCTGAATTTGGCCCCATGATTCAGTTTGTGGTATTTGAAAGAAGTCTCTGTACTTAGTTTTTCCAGATGTTGATTTTAAGAGACTTGCAAGATAGTTTTAGGTAGAATTAATGACTGTTGAGAAAATGCTGTCTTCTGTAGTCTGGTACAGAGGAAAGAGGAGTGGGCTACGAACACCTCTTACTGTCTGTAATTGTTCTACAAGGCAAGAGAATCTCTCATGGGATGAGAATGGTCTGGTAAAGTAGTTGAGAAGCAATACAGCACACATACAGCACAGCACATTTAAGCAAAGTACCAAGGGCAGTGCTGCATGCCCCCAGAATGTTCCAAAGTAAGTAGCAGTATGAGCACAGCAAGGTTTTAAAGGAGATATTTGAGGTAACATATGAATAAATATTATACCAGCTTACCTAGGACATGCATTACTTTTAAAAGGAATCCTAATAAATGAAAGATTAGGAACAGTTTTGGGTAGTACTAAGGCTGTTCTGTAGAGTTCTTTCTTTGCAGTTTCAGCGCTACTGCTAATGTTTGGTTTTGACCATCAGTAAGATTCAAGTCTTACTGGAGTCACAAGTTGTATTTATCCTACAGCAATTTCAATAATTTTAGTCACACAAGTTAATTAGGCTAAAACATTACTGAGTGTCAGTGTCCCTATCTAGCTGGGACAGGCCATTTCACAATATTGGGAGTAGTCAGCACACTGACATGGCAGCCTGAGAAAAACTCCCCCAAATTCAAGAGAATTGCAAAAGGCCTTAGTTAGCTCCTTGCCTCAGCTGAGGCACATCAAAGGGGAAGAGAGCAGCCCAGCCTTGCCTTGGCCTCACCATGTCAGCTCACTCATTTGGCTTTTTTTTCCTTAATCCTTAGGAGACAACACAGTTGTAACTCAGAAATTCCAGAGTATTTTCCCCTTCCTCAAGCCCCAGGCTGGGGGCCAGCCCTGTCTTTAGCCAGCTCCCCCCGTTACCTGCAGGCCAGCGAGCTCCATGGACGGCGGCCCAGTGCGGGCCCTCCTGCCCTGCCGGGGCAGCGCCACTCCTGCTTTCATTCTCCCTGCACCCTGTGCTTCCAAGCTCTGTGCCTCCCACCCAGGAACCTACTCCTGTGCTCCAGGCAAAAATCACACCCATGACCACAAACACACCCACGGTGGTGTATTTCTTCATTTGCTTCCACCCAGCCCCGTGGCTGGTACCACCGTTCTCCCCAGTTCAGAACCCCATTCCCTCAGACCAAGCACAGCACCCAGCAGCACATTCCCTCCTTCCCTTACGGACCACACTTTGGAGCTCATCCTGGCAAATTATCTTCCTGTATGCAGCTTAGCTCTCCCAAACTATGTCCTTTATCCTTTAGGGAAATCATCCCACTCCTCAGCTGAGCTAGCTGATTAAACCAAGGCCCTTTATCAGGATCAGATGGGTAGGAAGGAGACGATGCCCCTACCTCAGAGATGGCTGGGCTCACCCCCACCGTTAGGACTCACCAGTCACCTCCTTGAACATCTTCAGTCATTGAGCAGAACGCTCAAATGTGTTTTAGAAGTTTGATTGGGCCACGTTAATTCCATAGATTATGGTGGAATTACACATGGGATAATTTAAATTCAGGGAGTCTAACAGGACTACACATATGCTTATAATAATTCATGTGCAAGAATATTTGTAAGATTATGGTCCATGATTCCAAGAAAACAGACCTAGTCTCTTCAGAGCTCTTTTACTCTAGTTTCCAACTGAAGTCATCAGTGCATGTTTATGATATTACGTGTGGTGGCTGAAGAAGTTATTACAATGTCACAAAGAGGATCATGTTTTCAGGTGGGGAATAATTCTTCTACAAATCCTCTTTCCATACAAACAGCCTTAGTAATAAGAAATGTGGAAAAATAGGACAAAGAGAAGAGATTTACCCATAATGAGCCAGATTGCCAGTATGCTCCAGCTGCTTTGTAGTGCACTGACAGGCTTAAATTTGCTTTGTGTTGTCAGAGTGATGCAAAACAGAACGTGATTTTAACTACACTCAAATATTTCTTGTACAACCTCTTCCCTCAGGGTGTGAGCATATTCCTGGTCACAGAATAAAAGGCAGCAATCACCCAAAATATTGGTAATTTTCTAATCAGATGTTCAGTATCAACAGAAAAAAACCAACAAATTGTATTTGTGCCCTGCTCAGATGACGCAAAACCCCCAAAAACTAGAGGATTTATTTGAGGATAACTTAAATCTAATTGTACAGCAAGAAAATGGTAGGCCGTATTTTTGTCTGCTACTAATCAGGACCATTTTATTCCAAAATTGATGAAACATATAATTTATGGAGCTGAGAAAATCATACCAACTGTAAATGTCTCAAACTTCCCAAGCCACTGTGTATTGCAGCAAAAATGATTGAGAGCATTAACAAACAGGGTCCTGATCCAACATGACTTAAGTCAATGGAAACATTTCCAAGGATTTTGGAGGATGTTGAATCTAGCCGTAAATCACGTGTTCTCTGAGGTTATGAAAGATGAGTTTATCCCAACATGAATGTCTAAAAACTAATGAACTTTCATTATGTTTATGTGAACTGCCATTCCCTCACCCCATTCTTCAGTTTCCTGCTTCTCTTGCACAGTTTCCTTTTCCCAGTGGGTTCTTCAGGCAGTTCTGCTTCCTTTAATTAGGAACAGCCCTGGCCGTTTTCCTTAGAGGCAGTGCAGTGGAGAAGCGGTTTGAGCTGAGCTGATCCACAGCACCACAGTACAAAACAACCTGCGGGCTGCCCTGTGACTTCCTCAGGACTGTTACAGCCCCACCACAAGGCTTTTGAAAGAGCCCCGTTGGCTTCAGCCAGAGTTAAGACCACTTAGTCCTGATCTTTTGCTATGAAATCAAAGCACAGACCTGTACTCCCACGGGATACCAAGTAGGTGGCTAAGTGGGCCACAGCTCCAGCAGCCAGCCTTATTGCCTGCTGTGCCTTATACAACCAGTCCTACCAGTGGATCGTCTTAGGATTTTTATTTTCAAATCTGTTAAAATTTAACCGTATTTGAAAGGTTACTCTAACACTGAAGGAAACACACTGCTGTATTTTCGGGTCAGGACTTCACTCAATGGACCAAGTGTTCACTGTGTACTCGCTTTCCAGAGTGGCCTCAGTGCCGATGCCAGCCGCGGTCCACCGCTGGCTCCCAGGAACGAGCGCTCCCTGGGCTGGATCCGGTGTAATCCCGCTGGTATGCCCAGCACGCAAAGCTCGTGTGTGCCCTGTGCTTTCCACAGAGGGAAGGGACTCCCACGGCTCCCCGGCGGCCACTAGCACAGCGCAGTGCTGTCCTTTAGTGCCTTAACGCTGGAGGGAAGGAACGGGGTGACCCGAACCAAACTCCGGAGGTGCTGGCTCCCGCGGGATCCGTGCCCAGGAGCAAATGGAGTTATCAGATGGAGACGCGGATGAGCCCGTCGTCCAGCTACAGCTCAGCTACACTTGCGCGTTTCTTTCCTCCCTCTTGTTTCGTCTCCCAGAGTTGTTCCAAGTTTCGTATACTCTAACCTTTCAAAGGAATTTCACAACTAGCTCAGTCGCGGCACAGAGCAAGAGAGCGGTTTGCATGAGCGGCCGAGGGTTTCCCCAGCATCCAGCCCTGCCTGCGGCCGGTCCCACTACGCCCGGGCTCCCCGAGCCCTCCTCTCCGGCGGCCGGTCCCGCACAGCCCGGGAAAGGCCCGAGGGCAAGCATCGCCCCGAACGCAGAGCCACCGCCGTGCTCCCGCCTTCCCCTGTCCTCAGCGCCGCCATCCCGGGGCGGCGGGGGCTGCCCACCGCGTGCGGCAGTTCGCTTCGGGGCAGGGGACCCCCATGAGCAGCCGGGCAGCGCCGGACCGAGGCCGCCGGTCCCTTGCCGAAATCCCCCTCCCCTTCCCCGGAGCCGCCGCGGGCCATAGCAATCCGTGGCGGCGGCGCATTCCGCGGCGGCAGCCCTCGGTGCCGGCGGATTCCTTCCCGCTGACGTCCCCCCGCTCCGCCGCGCTCCCCGCCCCGGCCGGACCCCCGGGCGGCGCCCGGCGGCGGCGGCGGGGCGGACCCGGGCGGGGCGGGCGCCCCTCCCCGCGGCCCCGCGCCCCCTTCCCGGCCCGCCGGGGGGGCTGCCCCGGCCTCGCGCCCCGATTGGCGCGCCGTGGCTCCGGCCGGAGGGGAGGGACTAGAACTTTCCGCGGCCGCGGGCGGACTCTCGTCTCAGCCCGGAGCCGCCAGCGCCTGCGATCAGCGTCCCCAGACCGCGGGAGACCGCCGACATGACCCACTTCAACAAGGGGCCCTCCTACGGGCTTTCCGCCGAGGTCAAGAACAAGGTACGGGCGGCGCGGGGCTCGCCGGGCTTTGTCTGCTTCGGGACGGCGGGGCGGGACGGGACGAGGCGCTCAGCGAAGCGGGGCTCCGCTGCCTCCCGCTGCCGGCGGGGTCCCGCCCGCCCCGCGCGGTGGAGGCGCGCAAGGATGCGCCCGTCACCGGCCCGGGACAGCGCTGCCCTTCGCGGCGCCGCTCAGAAAACTTGCGGCGACCGAAGAGCTGTCAGCGCCGGGCGGACCCGTGTGCGGAGCCGAGATTCGCGTCGTGGCCCAGGCTGCACCTGCCCGTGACGGCAGCCCGGGCACGGGACATCCCGCTCGTGCCTTCTCCGCCCGCCGGGATCGGGCGGGGCGCGGCGCCGGGGCCCGCTGCCGTCCCAGAGCCGGCGGAGCGGCGCAGCGGGGCGCGGCGGGCAGGCGAGCCCCGGCGGGCAGAGCCGGGCACGGTGCGGGCGGGCCCGCCGAGCGGCGCGATGCGCGGAGCGATGCGCGGGCGCTGCGCGGCTCGCGGCCCCCCGCGCGGCACATTCCATCCGCATGACATCATGGGCACGGGCGGCGCGCGGCCAATCGGCGCGGGGCCCGCACAGACGCGCATTGTCCGCCCGCCCCGCCCCGCCCCGCCCGCGGGGGCGCACAAAGGCGGCGCGGCTGCGGGCGGGACCCGCGCCCCGCGGGGAGCCCCGCCAGCGGGGCAGCCGCTCCGAGAGCTCGGCGGCCGCCGCCGCGCCGGGGGCGCCGCTTGAAAGCGGCAGAAAAGGCGGCGCTGACAGCAGCCGGGCCCCGCGGCCGTAGCGGCGGGCGCCGGTTGTGCGCGGCTTTGCTGAGGTTTTTCTCTTAGGAACAAAAGGTGTCTCGCGTTGTCCTGTTAGACTGGATGCTACCTTGCAGCGAACAATTGTCTAATAAGAAGGAAAACCTTTGCAATAAAAATTAGACCGCTAAACAAGCGGGGATAAGTTGGTGCTCAGTGTCTTTATTCACAGGCTTAAAATCTAAACGTGGTCTTTAAAAACCGGTTGTTTCACACGCACGTCTGGTTTCAGGCTTCAGCAGATCCCCAAGTCCTGTTTGACTTGTAGCTGGGTAGAAAAGAGAGCTGGGAGAAAAATAGTTACTTTAAACATTGTAATTTATGCTTTACAAAACAACATTCTGCTTTGGTATTTTTCTTTACTGGCTTTCTCAGGATGGTTGTGGGTTTCTGCTGCAAAGTTTGATGACATCATATAACCAAATGTCTTCCAGAGTGGTTGCTTCCAGCATCTAAGCTTAGTGATTTATCTACACCATTACACACTGAAAAAAACCCCCAACAAACAACCCAAACCTAAAAAAAGACTAAAACGTGTTGTGTATTATTGTATGTGAATTAGGAAGAAAGTAGATGCTCTTCTACTTTAAAAGATTTTTGACAAAGTGATGTGGCTTTAACAGTGATCCCTTAATGGGGACAAGATGGGAAGAAGTTCTTTGTTCTTTCTTTCAGTTTCTTATTGCCATCAGCTTCCTTCGGGCCTCCTGAGGAACTGTTCCAAGCCTGTGCATTAGCAGAGGGTTTGAAACTGGTGTAATTCACACCTTAATGCAAAGGCCCTTCTACTTCATCTTGCTGAGTTTTGTTTTGCTCACATTCCCTGCCTTCAATGCAAGTATTGCAGAGGGGTGGATGTTCTGGGGCAGCTCCAGTTTACTTGTTTGTAGGTTTCTGTTGCGTTCTTTGAAAATGTCAATGCAGCAGTGCCATAGAAAACAATCCAAGTGCACTAAAGGCAAATTAACTTGTCTCCTTTCAAAAAAGCCAAGCAAACAAAAAAAGCCTCCAATGAACAACAAAATCTCCAGAAGAGATGTAGCTTTGAGCTTTTAGAATGTTGCTCTCATTGGAAGAGATCAAATTTCAAAGCAATTGTGTTATACAGGTATATGGTGTACGTCCAATCTAGTGTCTTGCTTGGGTTTGTGGGTTAGATGTGTGTTCATCTGTATAATTCCAGAGGACCAGCAGATAATGTCTCTGGAAAGATCAAAAATTCCTTTTCCCAGATTTTTCTGTCTCATGAAGATTTGAAGAATTAGCATTTGAAGAATTCCAACTCTTGGAGTATCAGTTTTTGCTGCCAATTATAATCACACTTTCTAAAATACTGGCCTTTGTGCAGACTATTGTGTTATGGGTTTTTAATATGCTGTTGGGGTAATGTTTGTGAGTTGCTGTAGAACCTCCCTGCTTGAATGATAGTTACTATTAAATTACCCTTGTTTGAAATTTTCAGTGCTGATCTCCAAGCAGTGTTTTTCTGCAGTAAATGGCCAGTTTCAGAGCTATGCTGCCTGAGGGTCCAGCTGTGCTGGATAAAGAAATCCCTTGGTTTTGGTTTTCATTCTTTATTTGCTCATTTGACATTGTATTAGTGTTCAGAGAGACCTTTTGTTCGCTATGGTATTTGAACAGATGAGAAAACGTGTCCTCATGCTTTTTAAGAATTTAATTGAGGTCAGGATTCAGTCTCTAAGCTTTAAATTTACGTCGAGTTTGGGGCGGGGTTGTTTTTTTGGGGTTTTTTGGGTTTTTTTGTTTGTTTGTTTTTTTGTTTTTTTTTTTGGGGGGGGGGTGGGTTTGGTTTTTTTTGTTGTTGTTGTTTTGAGGCTCCACCCTTCTCTTGTTTTGCTCCTTACCTTAGTTCACACTAATATGGTGTCTGGTCTCTGTTAGGGATCTCTTGTCCTCATTCCTGCAGAGAAAGCATGGAGTTTGTGTCCTGGTTCCCAGCTGTAAGGAAACTTGTCTGCATGAGAAATGTGTAGGTAGTCAAACTAGTGTAATGCCTTTGAAGCTGACTCCCTGTTTACTTGAGATCACATAAGATAATTGATCCAAAATAAATATTCAGTGAGGAGCCCTTTAAACTGATTGAAATGGATGCTTTCTTATGCAGGCGAGAAATCGTTTTCTTCCTGAGCAAGGGGGGAGTTTCTGCAGTACGTGAGGTTGACAGAGCATGAGATGGTGATGCAATTAGATAAAGCTGCAAACTCGATTTTATGTTTGTCTCTGATTTATGCTCCATTGTCTTGCTGCAGAAGGTGTGGAGCCAACAGGAATACTGGGCAGCAGGAGAGGTTCTAGTCCATTCAGCTGCTTCCTAGTGGCTCCACCCTTCCCATGGAAGTGTTATTTGTATTAGGCAGGCATTTATCTTCCCCCTCTTATGTTTGATACAGTGCCAGTTTCATCTTCACAAGAAAGTGAGGGTGTGCAGGAGTATGGTTTGTGTGGGGAGTTAAATTTTGCATAGCATTTAGCTGTTCATGTCCCTGACTTTCCCTCTGAGCCATCCCTGTGTCAGGAGGCTTTCTCTGGGCAGTACCATTTCCCAAACTTTTCAGAGGCAGCAGAGTAACTGCGCTATCCCAGCCCTGCAGCTGCCACCCTGAAAGGTCAAGCCCTAGCGAAATGGAACAGGAAGGGAAACAAACTTTATAAAGTGAAGGCTGTTAGACAAATGAAGCCTGTAAACAAAATATCTCCCTGTTTTGCAAGTGTGCAGGAGGGCAGTATCTGCTTTCCTTCTTGAGGGCAAATACAGATTAATGAAAAAGAAAAAGTCTGTGGTGAGTAATGCAAACCAGTCCTAGGTATGATTATTGTGTTCCTCTTGAAATTGCTGAGGAGAAAATTCTTGTCATCTATTTTACCTGCTACAGGCCAAATAAACAGATTTAATTGCTTAGTCCAGAAATTACTCTTTTTAAAATAAATCTTTTTATCTGGGAACCAGATTAAAGTCATTATCTTTCAGATTTTTTAATTAGTGATTTAATAGTGCGATAAGTTCTGGCTGGCTGTGATTAAACTGTTAGCCCCTCTCCTTCTTCTTTCTCGCCCCTCTATTCAAAACAGAAATAATACCCTTTTGCATTCTTAAAATACAACTCTTCCTACCATATATTTGCTTTACCATTCTGTTTCCTCTAGACTATTTTCCTTTAACAAACCTTTAAGTTTGCCCACTGAATTTTGTGAACCCTAGGTAAGAATGTTTGCTGCAGATAAAAGTACATTTCTGTCAATGTTGTCTGAAGTTATACAATAAAAATTGAGACTGTACTAGATAAAGACAGTGAAAACTTAGGCTTTAAGAGCAGAGGAGAATATTTTCTGTCACCTATTCTCTTGTATGTAGACATCTGTGTAACTTTTAAAGAAGTAATATATTTCATTTACAAGTTTTGAATTAAATTCAGATGTTTAGTTTAAAATAAAATCAGCCTGCATGACCATTTCCATTACACAAATCTTCATTTTGTTGCATGGGAAATAAGTAAAAAATCTAATATTTTGGTGCTCTTAGAAATATTTTCATATAAATATATACTGAAAAGGGAATTTCAGAGGAAATAGCAAAAGAATTGAGAGGAGCAAGCATTAAGATTTAGTTTGCTCCAGTTAATTCATGGTTTTCTGATCCTGGCTCTTGAAGTTTACATTTCCTAGCAAAATATCAGTTTCACTGTGGAAAGCACTAAAACTTTTCTCTTTGTGTCCAAATTTTGTATTTTTTTCAAAGAACTGCGAATTTCTTTGAGCTGGATCCAGGCATTGGTAAGAGATCTGCAGTCCAAGTGAACTTCTTAGCTTTGCATTTAATGATACAGTTTTGATAATTAAGTCCATAGCAAAACTGCCCATGAAACAAACGTGACCTTGGAATAATTCCATAGCTAAACTTACAATCAGTCAATGTTTGGCACAATAAACATGCATCACTACAAACACATTCGTGGTATAAAAGAGGAAACCATCTATTTTGTCAGTTAGTTTTGAGATGCATTCTTTTAATGTATCAGCAACCAATTTATGAGAATTCTCAGAGGTGTTTACAGTTTCTCTGCCGATTACTTGTTTCTGATGCTTGGTTTCAGTGACTGACAGTGTGAAATTTTAGTTAATTGTGTTCAGGGCACTTGCTTGAAGGTGGCTGTGCTGCCCTGCCCTTCCAAATCACACCGTGTGCCTTTGCTGGGCAGGCACTCCTGCACTTTTGAGAACGTGTTTGCCACCTCAGTTGCTGAAATCTGACTGTAGCCTCTTGCTGGGAATTTTGCAAAGGATTTTTTATAAAAGGAACCCAGTGAATCACTGGCTTTATTAAACTGAAGTAACTTGTTAATTTGTATTCTCCTAGTGTTAGGTCCTGTGTGTGAAGAGCTGTCATACTGGTGAGAATTGGTATTAGTACAGATTAATTAGGTTTTTTGTTGCTGTTAAACGAGGAAGGTAATCCAGCAGTGGAGAATCTTATCTACAGTGTTTCCACTCATCTTCATCCTTTACTGTCTGTCTCAGTGTGTCTACCTTGATGTGTCTAATCCATTTCCCACTTTTACTGCTGCATTCTCGGGACAAGTCTGTTCTGTTAGGCAGAAGAGTATGGGTTTCCAGTTCTGTGGCTACTTCAAGAGAAGTATTAACACTACAGCAGTAAGAAGTAGCCCTACTAAGAGGTACAGACTGATGGTGATGGCACCTTTGGAGCATTGTGTTGACAGTTCATAGCAAGGATACATGTCTTACCATGAGCAGAAGCAAGTGATTTGCCATGGAAACACTTCTCTTGCCAGCAGCTGTTAGCACCCATTCCTATTCTGGACGCTTGTCTGAGCCCACAAAGAACCAGACTCACCTTGGGGAGCCCTTGCACAGCCCCACCTGGTAGATCTGCGCTGTCCCTGGAGTCACAGCTCAGGGTAGATCAGACAGATGTGTGCAAGGGGCTGCCCCTGGCACATCTGGCAGTTGTTGCTGGGAACCACTGCCACAGGAGTTAGCTGCCTTTGCCCAATGGTTTCAGTGCCCAGTAAACCTTGACCCTTCATTGCCAAGCTGACTCTTATCTTTGGGGCTCCTCAGACCTGGGGCGTGGAGCAGCGCGGGCCATGCTGCTGCTGAGGGCAGGTGTCACTGCCCCTGCTAAGCCCTGGCTGAGGGGGTCATGGCCAGTTCTGCCTCTCTCCTTGCACCCTTCTTTCCAGGAGGAAGGTGATAAATGGCATGGCATAGCCAGGATTAGCTACTGCTGCCTCATGAGCATGGAGGCAGAGGTGGAGCCCCACAGGGGTCTGCTCCTGTGTGGGGACAGAACTGCCAGTGCTGCACCAGCACGGGCACCAGTAAATGAACTGTGAGGGTGTTTGCTGGAACTTTTGGTGTGTTTAACCTTAGTGAGCACCCTGGGTCTGCACTTCCAAATTTAAAGCATTTTCCGTCCATGTATAAGATGTATTAGAGTGACCTTGTTTATGGTGAATTAATAAACTTTTAGTAAATCTTACACTGGTGTTAGAAAATCATAAAACTTGATAAGGTTAATTTTTAAGGATATGAGATAAGTATTTTGCATCCTTTGAATGCAAGCTCACAGTGTACTAGAACACTTCTGAAGAAAGCAAGTAGAGCTTGACAGTCATGACAATTAAATGGGATTAGCAGCCTCAGAAAATAAAAACTATGATTTGCATTACAGCAGTGCTTGCTTGTTTAAAATTTACAAATGAATGTGCTCTTTGTGTGGTTTCAGAGTTAGACTTAGTTTAAAATCTGGAGAAAAATACTTATTATCATCCTGTTGCTGAGTCAATACCCATAAAAGATAGATGGATGGATGCACACATTCTTGTGGGACAGCAGCACATCACTGATTTTTGTCTCACCTTGTCTTTTTTTGACAGAGCATTAATTTGGATGCTTTTTCTTGCCTGCAAATAGTTTATAATTTGCCTGGGAGAATAAAGGATAGAAACTTCTTTGTACTCAGAATTGTCAGCTCCTGTGGCTGGATAACACGGTATACACTGGGCATCTGACACGTCCTTTTAAGGCAAACTTTGTAGAGATTCCCATCCCCTATGGAACTGTACAGGAAAGGCCTTCAGTAAAAATGGGCTCCAGGCCAGGACACGTAGGGCAATTTGAAACAGATTTTTTCTAAGTGAGATCATGTGAAAATCCTTCTTTTTTTTCTTTAAGAGGGACTCATGCTTAAAAATGCTTTTTGTAAGTATCTGATTCTAAACAACTGTTAACTTGTATAGCTGTGTTCAGCAGCAAATACTTTCTTTTGAGTAAATACATTTGGTTCTGCAGTAATGCCTCTTAGTAACTTATGGCATGGTTTCTATTTAGTGGGGTTGAATTACAGTGATTTTCTCAAAAACAGTTTTGACTTTCTTCAGGTGGGTGGTTCAATGTTTGGGACTTTTTTTTTAAAGCAGCAATAACCCTCCCCTCCTCCCACCCACACTCACCCCCCTCCCCTCTTTTTTTCCACCCCTCCTTCTCCTCAAACCAGTGCAGATTTTAGTAGATATTTAGAGGGGAAACATAATAAAACTTCCTGTTGCTGGTACAAAACTGTCTCTTACCCAAAGTGGATGCTATCCTGGATGTGCAGCTGGCAGAGGCTGGCAGGCGTCGGTGCCCCTGGAGGAGCTGGCAGCAAGGGAAGGCCACTGCAGCGAGGATGAAGTGCTGCTGTCACACCACGGTCCAGTGCCCTGCTTGGACTGTCCCCAAGGCTGTGCCTGTCCCAGCAGCTGGGCCAAGCAGGCTCTAAGCCTTGGGAGCCTGAGCTTACCCTGCTCACTGGAACTTGTTCACTCATGGAAACCAGGCTTCAACCATTCAGTGCCTTTGCTGCTTCCCTTCCAAGATCAACCCTCTGTTCTGGGGTCAACAGAGGATTTTTCTTGAGGACTTAATTTAGGCAGACCTTTCATTAGACAACCTTTTGGTTACTGAGTAATCCTTAAGGGGTACAGTGAAGTGAATCAGTATGTGGCTCGTGCATACACACAGGACCTGAACACCAATTATTTGCCTAAATATTTCTGCACTTTCTTGCTATTCTGAAATGCTTGCATGAAGATGGAATCTGATCTACTGAAAATCCTGTCTGAATTATAGATGGATGCTAAACAAATCTTCTTGCCCTGTTTGCATGTTTTTACCATGGCTCTTCCCAAGGATAAAACAGGACATTACTATTGCAAATACCATGCTTTGCTTTCCTGCTAAGAAAGCTCCACCATTATATTGCTTTCCTGCTGATATTTCCGCTGCTTCAGTCTCTTATTTATAGACAGCATTATCTTAGTATCCCTGGTTTTGCTTGAATAAGAATAATTTAATTAAAAAGTATTTTTCTGTTGTCCCTAATCAGTTGGCTGTATACTAGAAGCCTTCACAGAAAAAGGTAAGGCATCAAATACACATGCATTTTGGAAGGGATTTGGTTAGAGTTAAACATTCATGGTGAAAAGCAGCTCCTGCTTTGCTGCTGACATGGACCCCAGCAGAGTATTTCCCTTCTGTGTTGAGCATGGGCAGAACACAAGTCAGAGCTCAGGCCAGTACACACCAACAGAAGGATGTGTTGGAGCAGGACCTGTACTGCAGCTCCTGTTCAGATTCCCACTGTGTGACCAGCCTGAGCTGCCACTGCTTTGGTTCACTTCAAAACACTGTGGGGGATCAGTTAGAAGTTCCATTATATATCATAATTGCAAGTCAATACTGTGTTAAGTCAGTGAAGCATGTGTAGTTCAGGCACATATCTGGTGTACTAAGACTAAATGCTCTTTGCCTAATTTTGCAAGAAGTTGTTCCCTCCTTGCTGACGTTGTTGTATTAATCATGCCCTATACAAATAAAAAGTACAAGGAATTTTTGAAGCAAATAAAGACTAATGCCTTTTTACTATGGTCTGTCTTGATGGCAGCCTTTATCATTAATAAATGATGGTATGAAAATGTCTTTGATATGGAAAGCTACTTTGATTTGAAAGAACCTAGCTGGTTTTAAAAAAAAGTAAACTATGATTGTGAGATTAAATATCAGCAATAAAGCACTCGTCTTTGAATGGATAGAACAGGATTGGAACAAAATATGAGTAACAAATTAAAGTTCAGTCAGTGCACCTGAGCATTTTGTTCTGCAGAACAATAATGGAACCTTAAATCAGTGAGGATTGAGACCTCTCACAGTCATTTGCAGCCCAGCCTTGCCCTCACATTCTTCTGGGTGGTTATTTCAAACCTACTTTCACTTCAGGAGTGCAGCACAGTGACACCACAGCTTGCCTTGTGGCATCCTGAGTTTTGGATGCAGTGTGTATGTGCATCTCCTACCCACCCCCAGCAGTGACAGCTGCTCTTCCTGCTTGTGTTGAATTGCTGAAAAATAGTGCTTTAAAAGTTTCTACAGGATATTGAATCAGAGTCTGTTACTTTGGAGTTTGTCTTTTCTGCTTTCTTCTTTACTCATAAACTCCAGTGTAACAGGCTTATGGCTTCATTTGTACATTACTAAAACGCATTAAATAAAAGGTTGAGCTACAAGTTCATGTAATCATAATTTGTGGTTTTTTTATGAATACCTGTCACAGACACCGCAGTGAGCCTGTTCAGCTAATCTGGGTTGAAGGAGTTAAATGGGTGCAGGCTGACAGGCAACCAAGTGCTGTCAGTGGGTTGGTGGGAAGCCCTGAGCCCAGTATACTGGGAAATGCTGTGACCTCAGCAGCTGCCCTGTCATCTGTGCATGTCCCAGTCACAGCTGTGCCTGGCATCACAGCTGGCAGCAAGGAATTGAGTACCTGAGCTTACTGGGTAGGGGCAAATTAGAGCAGTTTTGAGGTTTGCCTTTGGAAAAAGTGCTGAGAAAATGCAGCATGGACTGTGCCTTCGTTGGAGAGGCAGAAGGAATGTGCATTTTGAGTAACTTTTATAGCAACACTTGAAGTGACTGACTTCAGCTTTCTTTAGCCAAGTTTTCTGGGAGGTATGTTTGAGTTACCAGTTACCTGCTTGCTTCTGTAGAACATACTCTGGTTTGGGTAAGTGAAGAGGATTTGCAGAGAAGAAAAAAGGTGTGGAGAGAGAATGAAAGAATCAGACTCTGCAGTCCTATTTAGGAGGAAAATTTGAAAGACTTGTCTACAAAGTTGGGCCTTGGGGAAAGGCTACTGAGTCACAATACAGTTTGCTTGTAAAATTACATATTTGAAAGCCATTCTGTTGGGGAGAAAAGTAAATGAACTTAAAAGAATGTCTAATTTCCTGGGCTTCTGTCGTAGGGATAGATTAGAAAAGTGATCTGAGAAAGATTGAGTGATCATTGATATTACTGTTTACGTTTGCAGGCTCCTTCTAGGCTTTGAGAACTACTGTTCCACCAGAGTTACAGTAACAGTCTCAAGAGATGCTTCCTGGGTTACTACTGGAAAAATGAAATTGTTTTCAGATGCCTTGGAATTTTTTTTCTGTTTATGCACCAGATTGCTCTTTATGATTTTTTCCTTTCTCCAACAAAAGAACATGAACTAGGCATCACTGAGGCTGGTCAGGTCACCAGGATTTTCCATGCAGCACTCAGTGTGTTGTCTCAGGAGACATGCTCATGATGTCAGAGCCTGTCCAGATTTGCTGTGTCATTTCAGTTGCACTGGGGCTGGGTTTGAAAGCAAGGAGAATTCCCTTCCCATCAGGGACTAACAGGCTTTTGTCCATGGGGTTGGATCAGCTGTGTCTTGGCTGAGAACAAATTTCATATCCCAGTGGATTTTTGAAACAAAAAACAGTAGTGGTTTAAAATAATAGATAGTGGGTAGTACTGGAACCATGCTCTCTGAAGGAGTATAAACAGTTCAGCAATATACAGACTAAAGAAACAGAAAAGGAACTCCATACCAAGAAGTATAAAGTATGGTGGCTTGACCAGAAGGTGCTGCAGTTGACAGTGGAAGCTGATGGCTGATGGCTAAGAAGAATTGGAGTTACAAGCCAGAAAATTGTGACTTTGGCAAAACATGCCATGTTGCACAAGAAGTGCAAGAAAAACTGAGAATGTGTTAGAAGTGAGGGTGTTGCAAGTACAAGAGGGAAGCAGCAGTCAGTCCAAGGGCAGGCGTGTGTCCGAGCTGTTGGTGTGCTCTGGGGGAAGAGATGGTAGCACTGGCTTCTTGAAAAACTTGCAAAATGTCATTAAAAAAATCCTACTGGACAGCCAGGGAGTAGAACACTCAGCTGATCTGGCAACAAGCACCATGCATGACTGCAGGTATCTGTACTTGTAAGATGACTTGGAAACTTTGAGGCATGGTTTGCTCTCACTTCACAGAGTTTAAACTGGTGCCTACGGGAAAAGTGCCAGGAATTTTGGATTAATGCTCATCCATCTCTTCTTTTAAGATTGTAGCCTAAATTTTGATTTACAGAGAAAACAGTGAGATGTTGGCAGGGTATCAGTTACGCTACACATTAAAAAAAAAAAAAAGTTGAATTTTAAGCAAAATGGATACAGCTGTAAAATTTTTGTGCTAAGTAGCATTTTGGGATGTAGTAAGATCTTCCAGTGGTAATGTTAATGCAGTGTTCTCTGCCTTTCTGTACAACAGTTCATAATGACAGAAAAAAATGCACCTTCAAATACCAGGGCATTCTGAGTGGTGGCTTTGAGTTTTTGAAGTACTTTCCTCTTTGGTTTCCATCTGCATTGTCACGTTCCTGTTACATTTGGGGATCTTGGGCACAATTATGCCTCCTGTGACATTTGCTTTTGCATGCAATCCAGGTCAACATACATGAAATTAACAGGAAATTTTAATTTGTTCTTATGATGAGTGCTCATTGGGTTGGTACTTCAAATGGCAAGCTTTCCTTGATAATCACCTTGGTACCAAATCACTTCATCTTATCCACTTTCAGTAAAAACCAAAACTTTATATTTTTCCAGTCTTGGGTACCCTGTCTCAACTTACAGAGTGTGCTATTTATTTATGCTATGACTAAATAATCAGTGATTATGTCCTTGCCACTCTGTCACCTCTGAAGCTGAAGATTAGATATGTGGAGTAATCTGTTTACACCACTGAATTTTAACCAGAAAGTTCTAGCTTGCTTGTATAATTAATTTTTTTTTTAAATCCTTGTCCCTCTAATGGGAAGAATTGACTCTTTTGTTCCTTTTTCTTGGTTATTCACATAGCCACTAAGCTCCTAACACTTTTCTTCTCCCAGGTATTTATCTGTGTAAATTTTAGATAGGTGATTCAAAAGTGTGTTCTAGAACAGCAGGTGATGAACGGAATTCTGGATAACAATTTGGCACTGGCTGTGATCTGCCTGACTCCCACTTCTGAGCAGTAAGGGCTGTCAAGAGCTTCTTCTGCCTTGATACCAGGAGAGAATTTTGCTTTCATCTTTCCCTGTGCCATCATAAACCCCTAAAAGGGGGAGGAAAAATATTTCATCCCAAACTACTGCCAAGCAAATGAAAAAGAGGTATCAGCATTGGTATCTTTGGCCTCTGCAGGACAAATTGCTGCTGAAGGTAGTGCTTATTTCAATGCAAAGGATGTTTGCAAAGGCAACACTGAAACCACAGCAATTCAATTTCACTCAGACAGTTCTGAATTAATAAAGATTGAAAAGTTGATACAGGAACAAATTGCTGCTTAAAATTGAAACTGTACAAGCTTAGGTCTTAAAACCCATAGTTTTTAATTTGTTGTTTTTATTTGCTTTCAGTAGTTTATGGTCTAGATGTGTAAAAGTAAAATTAGTATTAAAACCCCTGGCTAAACATGGATTAAATTCTGTACAAGATGAAAATGTTCCTATACTTACTAAAAATTCAGTAAGCTTTCTCTGCTCAATCTTGTTTTTTAATTGAAAAGTTAGTAATTTTGTGTCACTTAAAGCAAGAATATGGGCCAGACCAAATTTCTCCCTATGGAGACCATTAAAATCCAAATGTTAGGGCTCTATTTTTCTGTCCACTGGTGAAAAAGCATATATGTAACCTCTTCCTATGCTACCTTATCTTGGAGTGAAGTCCTGGTTATTTCTCTTGCTGTACATGGCCCTGTACTTTATCTACCTTGGAAAACCAAAATGTACAACCTACTTTGCTGCAGTTTTATATGTATATACATCATTAGTTTTGTCAACAAACACAGTTCCTATAATAGAGTTGTTGATGTACATTGACAAGCACATGCTTTTTTGGTTGACACTTATGACAAGGGAGAAGTTTTTTCAAATGCTTACTAGTACTTTAAATTTAGTGTGCTGCACATTAAACCTTTGACTCCTGCTGGGGAGGGCAGAGAGCCTGCAGCTTTAATCAGAAATTTCATCAGAACTGAGAAGTGCAAGCTGTTATGACATGATGTTTAACTACAAAAGTTTTATCTCTTATACCTGCTTTTTAGCTTAGTAAGATTTGTGTTTGCTAGTCCCAGTGTAAAAAGTAGTGCAGTGTGCTTAAACTCTTCCTTGAGATCCTGTTACAGTAATTTTCCAGAGTAGCAGCAATGCAGCCAGCTGAACTCTCAAACTGGAGATCTGGCACACACGGAGCCCTTAGCGTACAGTGTGTACTGTGTCATTTGGAAAAGATTAGTATGAAAGGACAGCTCAAAGTCCATATGATAACAGTTATGGTGTGAAGTACTGGTTAACATCATCACTCAAACTAAACATGCTACAGGCACACTGAGTAACTTCAAGGGACACAGACAGATCACTAAAGTTGGCCAGCAGAATTCTGTTGGCTTCCAGGAGTTCATGAGCTTGATAAAAACAGTGATGACTGTTACTGTCCCTGTACTACACATGGAGGGAGGGCTTTTACACTCTTAAGATCTCCCAAACAGGAAAGTCCTGCCTGAACAGAACTAGGTGTGAAGTTGCCAGAGGAATCAAGTTCAACCCAAGGATTCCAGCCTGAAGCATACATTGGCATAAACACAGGTATATCAGTTTGTCATAGGCAGGTAACACCCAGCCTTTTCCTTCCACAACCTTGGATCACCTGTAACTTTGACCACTTTTTGACCACATTAGTTTCCTTTCAAAGATATTTCTATTAAACCTGTATCTCTGAAGCACCAACAGAAAGCAACATCAACAACTTTATGTATCTTTTGACATTTGTCAGCAGAAAGAAATGAACAGTTGGCTTCCTGCTATCTCATATCAAACTTCTGCAAATCTTATATTCATTGCTACAATTGAATCAGTATTCTGAAACTGTAGGGGTTTTTTCATGGCACAGATGATACTTTGAATGAAGCTGCTTAGCTACTGCTTTCATCTTCAGTAGACAATATTTTCTTTTGCTGTAGACTTGTAAGATTTAAGTATCTTCCATGAAGGTTCAGTATTTATAAAGGATCAAATGTTGGCATATTTTTGATTAGTAGTAATGGAAAAAGACATCAATTTTTTACGTTCATATCAAAGCCTGTGGCTTCACCTCATAGATAGCAGTCAAAGGAAAACTGGAACATCTCTGATATCCACATGTGGAAAATATGAAATATTCAGTAAGAGCCTTACATAACTTCTGGTTGTGCCATTGGGAATAGAAGAGCTAAGAATTCAGAATAAGTGTAATGCCTTATTTCTGGTAGTATCTGACCTGTCACACTCCCTGTTTAATCCCTTCTCACATGTTTAAAGCCTGATTTGAAAGATTCCACATCTCTTGGTTTTCAGGTAGATTGAATACAATTTGCAGAGAAATTAGCACCCATTTTTACTTTTTGTAACTTAGTTTCCCACCAGCTCAAAAATCAGAACAAAAATAATGTTCTTAGTAGCAATAAGAACCCTCCTCATGTGTATAAGTGTTTTTTACTTCCTGTCTCTAAATAACCACTGTAGTGATACCCCAAGGCAATTTAAAACTTCTTGAAAAGCTCAAGATTTGAAACATGGTAAAGTACTCCAAGATAAAGGAAACATCCTTCAGAAGTGATAAAATTCCACCTGATTACTTCTAAGGTCCCCAAGCAATGGGGTCAACAATTTAATATTCAGTTCAGCTGTAATCTCACATATGAAATGCCCTTATTATTAAATGAGGAAAATTTCTGACTTTTTTTTCTTTTGTCTGCCAAGAAAGATTAAAATAGCCACACTTGCAGAAGTCTTTAGGGTTCTCACTCTTACTGGCTTCCATATTTACTTTTTCTTTAATACTGGGAGGGAAAAGATTAATCTTTAAACTATGTCTCTTGGTTGGTGATATGATTACAAACTTAATTTCTTTTTTTTTTTTTAATTGCCAGAGTTTAAAAGTAAGTTAAGTGGTAGAAACACAAGTCCAGTTCTATTCCAGATGATTTCAACTGCAGGATGGCTAACACTGTCTTAGGCTACACTGAAACTGCCTAAATTTTCAGAAAGCACAATGTTCATTATGTCTGTAACTAAAGAATTGTGGGGGACATTAGCTCAAGCCCTGCTTTGTACCCCCATGCATGCTGGAATGGTGATTTTATCACAGTATGAGCTCTCAGCATATGAATGACCAGCCCAAATTACCTGCTGCCTTCTAACTGGAGCATCAGAATAGAAAGTTCTGGCCTTTCTATAAATCCTGTTCCTTCACTTGAATTGGGGTACAGAAAAAAATTATACACTGCATGTCTTGCCTGTACTCCTAACTTAAAGTTTTGTGGGTGAGGTCACTTTTGTGAGATTTTAATAGGTTCTCTAAAGTGCAAGAAGAGTACGATGCCACAATTCAGTCTTTTGGGGAAGATGTCCTGGTATCTTTCTCCCTTGCACATGTATTTATTTTCACACAAAATCTCTCTGGCTCAATTCTGTCCAAGACTACTTCTTTTCTATCATGTTGAGCAAGCTAGTTGGGTTCTGCCAGATGTTCCTGGGGAGACAAACTAAGGATGTGATCATGTAAGCTTTGCTTCCAATAGGAAATAAAAATATCCATGAAAAGTCATTTGTAGGCTAATCACCAGGTTAGGAAGGAGAAAGATGACAGTTGACTTTTCATACACCCTTTTCAAGATGTTACCCATGCCTTGCTCTTATTACCATCACTGGAAATGAATGTGGTTGTGCTGCTGCTGTGCTAAACTTAAGGGATTGCAAGGGGGACTGTGTGCCACCCACGAGATGAGACCACGGCCATGACCTTTGAAGCTGTGAGCTTCAGTTAGCTTTTCTAGTCTGCTTCTAGTCTTAGTAATATCCAAAAGGTGTGATTAAAAAATAATGATATTTTCCTTATCATCTTTACAGAATGGTGCACAGAATTTTACACCTTAGTCAAGATCTGAATGTAGGAAGGGGTTAGTCCATTATCCTGATCTGTAACTAAGGCACCATGGCACCACTATTACAAATAGTCTAAGGAAAATAAGTATTACTCAGACAAGGTTTTGAAGTAAAGCCAGAGATACAAGAATTTTCCATTCCCTTTAGAAGAAAAATAGGGAACAGAGTACTGTAAATTGTAGTTTGGTCAGTTTGGAGTCAGGGATTACTAATGCTAGCCAAAATGTAGCAATTGCCTCTATCCAATTCCAATTCAGATCTGTTGGAATTATAATCTCCTTCAGTATAAATATAGCTGCTAATAGCTGGCCTTTCTTGGCTGAAGTCTTAAAACTTTATGTAAAAAGTCTCAGATGTACATTTTGATCTAATGTGAATGGCTGTACACGAGTTTCTTGTTTGTAAGCAACTGGTGTAGCTGAGCTGACTTCCTACACCTTAGAAATACTGCAGGTGCATTCTGTGCTTGGCTGTCAGCTTCTCACAGTAGCTCCCTCACTTCCCACCCTGCTCACTGACCCATGCAGGACAGCTAATGAAGGTGGAAGTGCTGCCAGCCTCTGCACCAGTGCAGGTTATTTATCCCACACAAACTTACTTTGCAGAAAACATAGGGATGACTTCAGGGATAGAATCCATTTTGTCCAACTTGCCAATATTGAGAAGGATTGCAAAGGTGACAGGTTTAGCCTGAAGGAAGTTGGAGCTGCTTTTTGGTGCATTCAGGGGAGGGGAACAAAGGGCAGAGTGAAAGAACACGGATGCTGTTGACAGCTGGTGGTGTTGAAGTTCACTGCTTTGAAGCATTCCTTTCACATGGATTGATTTCTAGTGACTGAAGCATAAACTTCCACACAGAGTAGTGCAGTCTGAACATCTGGAAAATGAATTTTTAAGTCATCTTTCTAACAACTCTAGGCTTCTGCTTGATGCCTTTAACTTCAAAGATTATTGAAGGTTTTCTTCCTTTGCAATTAAAATATGAGATCACGGTTTATTCCAAAAGAGTCTTCCAGGAAGGTCAAAGAGAAAAGAAACAGCAGGGATACTAAAGGTTAACGATAAACCAAGACACAGACCAGCCCCCAGAATCCCCAGTGAGACAACTTAATGTTGTAGCAACAAGGAAAAAACTTACTAGGTCATCTCCATTAATCATAAACTAGCTATAAAAGTAAACCCACTATGATCTTCAGCTGAACAACTTCAAATCTATTATATTAAAATTTCTCACGTAGAAATTTACATATGAGCAGTAGAACTGATGGCATGGCAATTCAGAATATACCATTTCCCTCCCTTACTTCCTGCCAAAGTATAACTTGACTCCTATATTTTTTCAAAAATCATTCCTCTGTAGCTGACAAAAGACTTTTCAGGAGCTCCAGGAATTCTTACTCAAAGAAAAACTGCAACATGCTTAAAAGTGCTTTTTCCAAACAGATCTTGAGTAAAGACATGAAAATTATAATTAAAGGGACAAAGTACTTTCATCTGTACTTTGATGTATAAAATACAGTTTAAAAATCCAGCAATAAAATTACTGGATGACAGCTATAGCATACTCTTAAATGGAATTGGGGTGGGGAAGACTTGGAGATTTCTCTCCTGAAGTAACTTTCTGACTGCTTGTGTTACAGATTGCCCTGAAATATGACCCCCAGATAGAAGAAGATCTGCGTAACTGGATAGAAGAGGTTACAGGGCTGAGTATTGGTGCAAACTTTCAACTGGGATTAAAAGATGGCATAATCTTATGCGAGTAAGCATTTATTAAGTAACCTTATTTTTAGGTGTTTTTTACTTTCAAGGAACTAAGAAGGGACTTTCTGAAGATTCCCCTTGAAAAGATGTCAACAATTACAGTCAAAGATGGCTGACTGTAGGGTGGGAGACAACTTTTTGGAAACTGTTGGAAAAATGAACACTTAAATCTCCTCTATATTTCAGCTAAGATTTTTAAGTGTTTCTAAATTTAATGGCATAGCTCATTTCTATAGTAATCAAATGGCACACAAAAATTCTTACAGTCTGTTAGACTTGTGAGACCTGAGAACTGAGCTATTCTACTGTATGAACCAAGAAATTAATCGTTTGATGAAACTAATGCAACTAATAAAGCATGAGTGAAAGTATTATATAATGCCTGCACAGATGGTATAAGGATGAGACTTATTGTTTAAGCATTTCCCTCTTTTTCACCTCCCCAGGCTTATAAATAAGCTGCAGCCAGGATCAGTGAAGAAAATTAATCAATCAAAACTAAATTGGCACCAGGTAAAACAAAAAAAAAACAACCTCAGAACTACACCTTTAACCCCCTGAACCCCCAGACAGTACTTCTGTTTTGTATTACAAATTTGCTGTGAAAGTGGTACATCTTAAATCTTAGTAGCACCAAGTTTACATATGATACATATCTAAGAGTTGAGGATGCTGCAGACATGAACAGTGTTTAACAGAAGGCAGCTACAGCTGAGGTGGTTCATCAGTGGCAGTTGAGAACCTGTATTTAATGGCAGTGCTTTAGCTGTTCAGGGAAGTCAGATGGAAGAACAATCTAGAGCCCTATAGGTAGGCCTTTGCCCAGTTAAAAAAAAACAAAACTGTTTTTTTTTTTATTGAATCACAACTGAGTTTTCCATCCAGGCAGTGCTGCAAGGTATTAGGTCAACAGCCTGCCTAACCTAGACATCTCTGTATGCAGTATCCTCCTGAGAAGGTATCTGGAACAAGCATTGGAAGGGTTGCTGCCTAGAATTACTGCCTTTGCTGTTGCTGAGTCTAGCTTAATACTGTTATGTCAGCCTCCTTGTTTTCTTGGCATTGAACACTTCTAAATATGGGTGAGGATTTTTGTTTTTAAAGTTTTAATACCTCTTAAGACTTCAGAAGGAAAGAAGAGATTCAGTCCTTACTCCTTGTGTTCCGCACTGCTTTCCAATTTCTACAGCACATAATGCTAAAAGTGCTAATAAACTTATTTGTCCCAGGAGGTGAGCAAGATAATGCCTTCGGTCCATACAAGGATCCCATCCACATAGTTCTGGTTTTATTTTATTCAAAATTAACAGTTGCTGCAGTCAAATAGCATGGATACTATGTCAGATTTTCTAATTTTGAAGCAGGTTTTAGATTAGAATTTGTCTTGGAAGGGACAGACAGTTGAGACAAGTCTTATCAAAGCCCACTCTAATAAAGTATATGGTACTCACTGATGGAGGGATGCCAGGCTGGATAACCTGATTTCCGAAACCAGTATTAAGGCTAACAAAAACTTCCCACCACTCTTAATCATGCCAACTGTTTCGTTCACTTTGCGTGAGGCAAAGAGTTTGAGTAAAGCAAACAAACCAACCAACACCAGAAGGCTTTAAAATGACTTAATTTCTGATCTGAAACACTGTAGAAAACTGGCTTTTTTGTTTCTATTTAGCTGGAGAACATTGGGAATTTTATCAAGGCCATCCAAGTCTACGGTATGAAGCCACATGACATTTTTGAAGCAAATGATCTTTTTGAGAATGGAAATATGACTCAAGTACAGACTACTCTAGTGGCACTGGCAGGTCTGGTAAGTATTTGTACCTCTGGAGTTGGCCCAAATCCACATGCCAGTTCAGATGCACCTTACAACCCCTGTAAATACAGAAAACAGCATCCAGCCTGTCAGGAGAGGACAGACAGTACTGAGCCTGAAGTGCAGAGGTTGCACTTCAGAGAGCTGTGTGCTCCCACATGCCCCAGGGAAGGCTTAGAGTTCAGAGTGAGGGTTCCTGACTGCTTCCATGTGCATTCACAGAACAGGGCAGGCTCACAGGAGAGCACTAGTCCCTGCAGAATATCCTTTTGACCAGCATAGCTTTGGAGTGCTGCCTTCAAATGGTGCGGGGAACTGGTACCTTCTCTCAGCCCTGACAGTCTCATGGAGACAGACCTGCTTGTGGCAGCCCAGGCTTTGAGAGTGGAGACAGAAAATACACTTCAAACACTGAATATTCTATTTTCCCTCTCCCCAAATAGGCAAAAACTAAAGGTTTTCATACTACAATTGATATTGGTGTCAAATATGCAGAGAAACAAGCACGAAGTTTTGATGCAGGAAAACTAAAAGCTGGTCAAAGTGTAATTGGCCTGCAGGTAAGTATGAAATTCAAATTTGCAGTAATTTGTTACATTTGAGAAGAGCTTTCTTGCTTTGATTAACTGGGACATTGTGCAAAACCAAGTGCAGAATAACAATATATTCTTATCGTGGGAGGAGGAATGAGGGAATGAGGTTTTAATTCTTGTAAGCAGTTGATTGGCTTTATAAGCTCAAGTCTCTGCCTGGAAGGTTGGTTGTTTGTTTTAAATCTGCTGTAATAGTGATAAGGGGGAAAGGAACAGCTAATATTAGCAGCAGCATCTCTGTCTTTTAAGGTGGTTTTAAACTAGGAGTCTTTGGATAGTTGAAGTTCTTTGTATGGTAGAAACTTGGTTTTTTTCTCTCCTCTTTCCTTAGTAATTATAAAAGCCAAAGTAAAATCTTAACATTCCTGTGGTAGAAAAATTGTGGCAGTATAAATCAATCATTACTGTCCAAGGTAAAAGGTACTTTTAACATTTTGAGGGCATCCATTCCAGTTGCAATGCAGTCGGGCCTTAGGATGACAGTTGCCTTTATTTTTCCCTTCGAAACTTTTGTAAGGAGAAAGGGTAATATATTACAGGTAGTGATCAAACTACACGAGGAAAACAAGCACTAAAATTACTTTTTCTTTTTGTCAGCCATCACAGTTACCAACCATATTTTTTTTCCTTAGACTATGCTTAATGTACAAATGAAAATAATTTCTTCTGTCCACTTCTTCCCTCCCCCAATAAAGATGGGCACCAACAAGTGTGCCAGTCAGGCAGGCATGACTGCTTATGGAACTAGAAGACACCTCTATGATCCAAAAATGCAAACTGATAAGCCATTTGACCAGACGACGATCAGCCTACAGATGGGCACTAACAAAGGAGCCAGTCAGGTAAGCAGGACTGTGTGTGACATGCAGGAGGGACACAGCTCTCAGCCCAGTGGGACAGGACAGCCTGGAGTGGTGCCCAGTGGCAGAGTCTAACAGGCAGCAGTGAGTGGGTACAGTTCAGCTGTGCTCTTTTGCAGTATTTGAGGAACTTGAATCTCTTATCTTAACCAGCGTGTTCTGTGCTGAGTGTCTTAAGGCTTAAAAATGTCCCGGTGCTTCTAGAATTTCCTGCTGGCAGTGTTATACCAGGAGAAAACAGTAACTTCATTATAAGTATTAACTAGACAGAGACAAAAAATAAATTGCTTACTGGCACTACCTTAGTCAGAATGCTTAGTATATTCTTTCCAAAGAGGAACATAAACTGGACCTCTCTGAAAGGACTTTCTTCTGTGACTCACCTACTAGTGAGCAGATGTTACTGCACTGTGTTTTGTTATATTTTAATTTCTACTTTTCAGCACTTTCAGTGAGGCATACTAGTTAAAATCATAAATCTAGTAATCACAGCTCTTGACCTTCTTACTGAACCTCTACAATCCTGTTTTATTAGGCTGGTATGCTGGCACCAGGTACCAGGAGAGACATCTACGATCAGAAGCACATACTACAGCCTGTGGATAACTCAACTATTTCGTTACAAATGGGTACCAACAAAGTAGCTTCACAGAAGGGAATGAGTGTGTATGGGCTTGGACGGCAAGTGTATGACCCCAAGTACTGTGCTGCACCCACAGAACCCGTCATTCACAATGGCAGCCAAGGAACAGGAACTAACGGCTCAGAAATCAGCGACAGCGATTATCAGGCAGAGTACCCGGATGACTACCACGGGGAGTACCAAGATGACTATCAAAGAGATTACCATGGCCAGTACAGTGACCAGGGCATTGATTACTAGCTTTGCATCAAAAGTTCAGTATTAGTCGATTATTTTATTCAGTAAGAACGAAACTAGCCTTGTGGAATTGTTACCTGTCTTTCCTACACACTACGCTTAATGTACCTAAAGAAATACTGCCTTACATACATTCCTTTCTCCTTTCTCTGCCCTTTCCCTGTCTAGTTGCCTTTAGTGCTGTAACAGTTGTAGTCTACAGCATAAAAAATAACTGCATATGAAGTAAAAGGAATACTGTGAAAGGGGGAGTGCTCTCATACAGCCAGGTTGTTTCGTAAGGAGCTATGCATTCTCACAATCTCTACTTAAGTAGGTTTTTACATACCAAGTTAAGCCTTCATTTTGCATATTTACAGCTTTTCTCTGGAGGAGATAAAAGAATCTCATGCTTAAAGTTACATGTGGTCTTTGCCAATTAAATTTAAGATATCTCATTAGTGATTTAATATCATTGCTATGTTTTTAAGGTATTGTTTGCTAATGTTAAGTCCTGCATTAGACATAAGTGTGCATTCGTGATTGTGTATTCATTCCATTATCAACACTGACCAAACTTAGAAATAGTTGTCTTACTAAAAAGGGAGCTTGTACAAAGTCTTGAGCCAACAGAAGTTCCATGATTGATGGTGCATTTGCCTTTTATTGTGCCATAATATATCCATGTAGAAATGCTTTTTTCTTCCTTGAACTGTATTTATTGCCACACTTCTGAAACTGATCCCATTGTATTTTTATAAATAAATATTTTTTTCTTAAAGGTACGTAGATGATCTTGTCTCATTTGTTATGCTACCAGTCTTAAATATCAGATGTCATAAGAATTATTCCCAAATAAGCATCACCTTTGACTATTTTAAGGGTAATGTAGAACTCCTTTCTGTTGCAGTTTGGGTTCATTTTTTTCCATGGGATTTAATCTAACAATCTTGTAAAAATCTCTCAGGAATGAGTGTCACTGACTTAATAGGAGAGGAATGTTGGTCCTTCACAGCTGGGTTCACTTCCCCTCTTCATGACTCTGAGGTTATGACCAGAGATCCTTAGCTGCTCACTAAATCCCTGCCATTTTCTCAAGGCAAACCAGGATCACATATATTTATTGTTGCCTCTGCTTCAGCCTGTTGCCTTTATACCATCACTTGGAGAATGCAAAACACTGTTGCTTTAGATTATGTAAAGACACACACAGTCTGTGCCTGCTGAGTACCTGCAATCCCAGGTACTCAGTTACTAACAGCAGAGCTTTATTCCTAAATGGAGGATGCTTTCTTCCTCAGCATGGAGCGCAGAGAAGCTACGCTAACTTACCTGCGCTTTTTAAAAGGAGGAAAAGGAGCATGTGTCAATGGGGGCCAATGTTGCAGTTTCTAACTTCTGTAAAATAACTCAAGGTTATCTTAAAAGTGTTCACTGCAGTTTAAATGTACTACATTCACATATTAAATGTTTTACATTTGCAAGTTCTGGATTTATGAAGGATTTTTTTCTCTCAAGACTGGAAATTGTTTGTGCATGCTCCATTAGTTTCTGTCATCTTTGAATATGATGTGGTGATCTTTCAGCTGACCTATTTGTTGTGTAAGTCTTAAGCTTATTTATTTTACAGAATTTAAATTAGAAAGGCTTTCTAGAGGTCATTGGTCCAAGCCCTGCATCTGAGGCAAGAGAATTTTTAGCAACAGATCTGTTAAGACCTGCTCTTCCTGAATGATACTATTTCTCCCCCTTCAAAATAGTAGTTCTTCATTATTTAGAACTGTTGTATTGAATGCTGAAAAGCAGTTCTACAATCAACAGCAAAAGCTTTTTTGTTTTTATAGTTTGGGTTAAAGCAATCTCTTTTTGAAAGCCTGACCATTCCCTCCTTCCTTCTGAAGCCAAAACTTAGGTTTTAAACTACTTGCCCCTTATCCACTTAAACACAGAAGAAACAAACAATACACAAGCTGTTGTTGGTGTGCATGTTCATCCACAGAGAGATCCAGTGGAATCACAACTGAATTCAGAGTCTGAAGTAAACACCGAGCAAGACCAAAATCAAGCTGCTTTGCTTAAAACAATAGGCTGCAATACTTAGCCATTTTCTAGTTAGCAGGCACCAGTAGTCCCTATTTTTAAGTAACATACTTATAAAAGTACCTTTCATCCTGCTGAATCTAATCCTCCATAGCTGCAGGAAAGATGAGTCCACACTTACTGGGCTGCATTGCCGGAAAGGCATCAGATGATTGGAAGTGGCTGAGCCCAGCCTCAGAACCAGCAGGAACTGTATTCCCAGGAGCTGTGCCTCCATGCAGCCTCCTTCAGAGCTGCCTGACTGCAGCCTCCTTCAGAGCTGCCTGACTACCGTACCTGCAGGGGAAGGCAGCCCTCAGGAGCAAGCACTAAATAGCATCAGCTTCTGTAGGAAGCTTTATCACTCTAACTCAGGTGGAGGCTCCTGCCATGCAGGAATGCTACAGCTGGAGATTGTTGACACAACTGCCAGTGCAATGCATGTAAGATTGGGAGGTCTTGAGTTGTAAATGAAAGCTATAAAGCTATGCTTTCTGTACAAATGTAATTAAAAGCTGTGTATTTGGAAGTATTCTCTAAAAATACACACAGTTCTCAAAACTTATTTTATAATGTAATTTCTGGACTAATGACAATACAGTGTATCCTTAAACAGCATACACTCAAATACAGCTTAACTGGCATTTTTCAGTACCTTCCTTCTTTAAAAGTTAACCCAGAATTTGTAGGAAGTGTATTAATCCTTTCTCCACTCTGGAGCTGCAGTGAAGGTAATGACCCTGCATCATAATTGCAATGAGCAAAAACACTGAGTTGTTGAGATTGGAAGGGACCTCTGAAGGTCATTAGGGATTTTCTGAAAACAGGGACATACTTAGATAAAAACTTCCCTCCCTTTTTTCCACCAGAGTTCCTGAGTCAAAGGCCAAAACTTGCAGTGTGAGTACCAAATACAAACAGGAAAAAATCCCTGAATGTGTAATAAGAACTGTGGGGTTTTAACTTCAAAGCAAACCTCTTTTGCTTTGTAAATGATCATGTTTACATTGTGAAGACACTGCTTCTTGGAAGCAATCTTGGCAAACCCATGGCAGAGGAGAAGTTTTGCCCCTTTGTAAGTACCATATCTGCACACTTCCTCACAGTTAGAGAGCTATTGCTTATTCAGGACTTTTCAGAAGTTCCCAAGCATCCACAAGCTGAGCACAAAAAGTATCCAAGGGTACAGATTTAAATAAGGAGAGGTGGTGAGTCACAGCCAGTGCATTATCATCTTCATTATCATCTTGCCAGGCAGAAAGTAATTAATCTATTTCTTTCCCTTTTTCATCATGTATCCTATATTCTACAAATTCTCGAAGTGGCTCATATTAAAGTAGACTGAAGTTAATTAAATTAAGGATAAAAAGCAAGTATTTCTTAGTATTTCTAGATAACTAGTCTCCTTTCAACAGCAGGAGGCCAGATACAGTATTTAAATGAAATGGATTTCTTATTCAGGCGTCAGTGAGCTTTTCTGTACCTCATTTCCAAGCTGTGACTAATCAAGGGTTTATCCATCTATTCTTTAAGACAGTTCTGAGTCACTCACCTGCAGTGATGTCTCACTTCCTGTATTGATACTTTACTGAAACCCCTGGCTGGCATCATTTTCCCACCACAAACCTCTCCTCAGATAAAACTGAAAGAGAATAAAATGTGCCACCGAGTAAAATCTGAAACTACTCCATTCTCAGAACAAGGAGGAGCCTACAAAGTGTACTACAGTCAGGATCCAGGTACAAAGTTTAAACAAGCTTTAAAATTGCTCACAAGAAAGTGCTGGCAGACTGTCACCAAGTTAATTTTTTTAAAAGTGTCTACACTTGTGTTCCTCTTCTGACTAGAGCCCTGACAGTTGCTCCATTTCCTCCATGATGTATTTCACACCCATGTTACAGCTAACATTTCTATAAAGTATTATTTATAGCATTTTTATCTCATGTCTGTCCTGTTATTTTATCTCTGTCATCTGTTACTTTGTCAAGCTCTAAACACAAATGCAATTTATTCTGCTTCATGTTTTCAAGGAAGGAAGGAAGGAAGGACTATTCCTCATCTGCCCTTTGGAGAGGAGCTGGACAGTTTAAGTTACAAACTTGTAAAAACCATTCCCAAAAGAGTATAATTAAAAGGAAGTCACCTACCTCATAAACACTAATTATCCTGACTACAGAGAATTTCTATCAAGGGTAATTTCCATCAGTGAGCTTAGTCTGTTCCTTAATTGGCTGTTCAGATATGCAGAATGGATCAGGACAGTGTCATCTCAGAGCACCTCCTCTACAAATGTTTCTGCATTTACTGTTCTAGGGATGACTGGCACAGCATTCCCAGAGAAACCTGAAAAAATTATGTTAGCTCCATGACCTTTTTGACTTACTAATTTAGACTGACAACATAGAAATTTACAAAGAGTGAGTTTATTATCAACTTTCAGACCATCATAGCAAATATAGTAATAAAAATCAGATGTGATGACACACAAAATATTTTATTCATACAAACAGATTATGTGTCATTTTACCAGTGCAGAAGATACAACAGATTAGGGAGCTAATACTTTGTCCTGGGCTATTGGTAACCTTTACTGATATGACCTTTTTTGCTATTGCTGCTCTGCTTCCACACCTCCTGGTGGACTTCACATTCAGGTCTACAAAGAGAGAAAAAAGAAGTCAAATAAAGTGTAGCACTGTTTCTGCATTTAAATGGCATAAGAGTAAACTGGGAAAACGATTAAGGCTCTTTTGTATTTCAAATCCACAATCTTCTTGCAGGGAATAAAACCCACCCAGCCTCTGGTTTCTGTGCTTGGCAAAAAATTACTGAAGAATGCAATAACAGACCCAAACAATGAAAATATTTAGTACTATCCCTCACAGTAGTAATAAACTGGAGGAGTGCTCTGCCTGTAGCAGAATGTCCACAAAATTTTGTGAGAGGTCACTAGAGCCTGGTACCCTTTGAAAGCAGATCAAGAAAAATCACCAACATCTGTTACACTTGTGTAAGTACTGTGACGGCAGAGGACTTGTAGTACCCAGCAGGTGTGGGTGCCAGAGGAGCTGTTCCTGCACAGTCTTCCTCTAGCAGCCCTAGCTTGACCCCCACAGTGCTTGGGGAAAATCAGTCCTGATTCTGAACTTGCTGGGGCAGCTTCTCAGGTTGGGCAATTTGCAGTATTTTTTCAGATGTTAGTGAGTGAGTGTTGACTCTGAGGACTTTCCCAAGCCTGGGTGTGGGGAAACACTCCCTTCTGGCATGTCAGCTTTGTTACCCCATCATAAAACAAACAAACAAACAAAATATATATATATATATACTGAAAAAAAGGAAGGGAGAGGAGGGGAGAGGAGGGGAGAGGAGTCTAAGCTCTGGTCTTGAAGGTCGGGAACTTCAGCATGAAATTAAGCAGCCTACACTCTTCTGACTCTGATAGAGCAGGCAGGTGAAAGACTATCTGAATATGATTTATCTCATCTCCCACACCTCTGACACTGTCCAAACTTTCTCTTCTTCTGCTGGGCACAATGGGGAATGTGAAGAAAAAAGAGAATTATTTGATCTATTTATTTTGCACTAGCAGAGGGTTTCCTGAGGAGGGAAAGCAAAAGAAGAACAGGATACTGGACACAGCATGCTGGTTGCTGTGAGATGTCAGGAGATACGTGATGACCTCCATCCCTTCTTGGAACACAAAGGCAAACACTTTAGCTGGCAGGTCAATACATATCCCACGCTTCTGTCTCACCATAGGCTGGAGCTCTGTCCCATCTTCATTATCCTGGAATGGTCTTGTGTTGCTGTGGTTTCGCCCTTCTGTTAACTTGTTACTCTGACTCACAAAGGTCTACAAGCAAAAACCAGGGTGAGATCTTTTGTGAAAGGAAACCATTATGCTAATAAAAATACCTGGTGAAGGAAGACAATTAGCCCAGGGCTAAGAAACTGTAGCTGATTCCTGGCTGGATGACACTGAGTTATACTGCGAGGGACTGCAGAGGCAGCAAGAGTGATGAATGCAACTGAGAAAGATGAATCAAAAACCTCTGTTACATCTCCTACTGTAGGAATGAGGTTTCCAGCTGTATGAAATCCCTCCCCCGGCTCTCCACCCACTGCTGCATATTGTCCTGAGGGCCACAGAGCCTCCCTTCCACCCCCGGGATGTTTGTAACCTGATTGTAACACAGACAAGTCAAATGCCTTCATGTGTTGGGAAACTCCAAATTCTTGTCTGTGTTAGCAAACTTACTCTTGATCATACAATGAGGAGGAGTTTGGATATGCTGCCCACAGTTTTTCCATAGAAGGGTATAGAGCCTGTCCTGCTTGGAAGACTCCTTGTCCCTGTGGGAAATCCTCTCTTCACCCACAGCTCTAGGGCATGGCTAATTTTGCAGAATTAAGAGCAGAGTTAAAGAGACACTACCATAAAGTTTGGAAGGGGAGAAAGGAGAGCCTCTGTTTCATGAAGGAAAATTGGCTTAAGAAGTATTTTAGAATTTGGCAAAACAGAGAGGGAAGAACAGAGGTCAAGGCTTCAGAGTTTTCCATTTGGTTTTATATTCCTAGCCAGGCAATGTGCTTAAGTACTATTCTGAACCAAAGCCAAAGAATATATATCTGCTTTCTTCTGTACAAAGGGTTAAGCCTATCTTTAGGCTGCCTTTTTGTTGTGCTGTTTTTGTTCTCAACAAAATTCTATGAGTATTACAGAAACTCTAATACCAGCATTAAAAAAAAAAAAAAAAAAAAAAAAAAAAAAAAAAAAAAAAAAAACCAAAAAACCAAAACTCCAAAACAGTATTGTCCTGAAGAAATTTATCCAGAACATTTGTGTCATATGAGCTACTCTGGCTGCTGGTTATTTGTTTTCATGAATTGCGAAGATTTTCTCTTGTGTAGTTTGTGAAAGAAAAGACAGAAGTGTCAAAAATAGCACAAAAGGAAAAAAATATCTGCATCTTCAGATATTCTCTTAATTAGCAAGGGATGACACATATATATTCAAAGGCTTCAGTTCCAGCACTACATGACTATTAGCTAAGTACTGAAGGTAATACAATACAGTAATTACAAGAGCAAAGATGCAGAACAACCTGTCCAGAGGCAGAAGAGTTTAATTGAGAGATAGAAAACAATGTTTTGGTAAAAGAATCTGTAAAGGTATAAAGCAGAGCAACTCAGATTTGCATGAAATATGTTCAGAACTACAGCATCTGTAGGATGTGGAATGGATCCCTGACCTGCTACTTGTTAGTTTTTTCTCATCAGTGTACAGTGAGTCACAAGAAATAAAAGCATTAATCTTAGGGCACCCTATGAATATAAATAAATAGACAGCTACCTTGTCTATTTATTTATATATTTTAATGAACAACAACATATTGAATATATATCTAATTAGGCTTAAATAGTCAGCCATTACTTACTGAATATGACCAAAAGAAGGCAGCAGGTTGTAGCTAAGACACAGGAGTCAGAGGGACCCACTTACTTCAGTTTATAAATTAATGTACTTGTATCCCTGAGTCCATCCTATTCTAAGGTCTTGGAAAGGAAATAGCATGGCTTGTGAGTTCAGATTACTAGGTCTTGGGGAAAGAAAAAGTGCTTAAAAGCTTAGAATGTCTCAAATATCTTTGCTGTAATCAGTGGGATTTACCAGCAGCTCCTGATCCACAAAATATGGCTTCTCTGCTGTTCCATCATTTGTTTCCATATCAATAGCAAAGCAAAGGAATGTGGCATCTGCTGTCACTTCAAACACAGACAGAAGGCTGTGGGACATCAGGTAGGCAAAAAATCCAACCAGCAACAGAGGAACTACCCAAGCTTGCAACTCTCGGTGGTAGTTAAATGCCATCAATCCTCCAAAAACAGTGAAGCACACAACAAACACCTGTAAAGGGCAGCAAGAGAGAAGTGCAGCCTCATTAATCATGCAGAAATATTTCTCATTAAATAAAAACAACCCCCCAAACCCTGAGGCAAATACATTACAGCCAGTATTTTCATCAGGGAGATAGCTAAGCAACTTCCAGCATCACATAGCTGTGGCACTTAGTGTTCAATTCCATGGGTATATACCACAGGCAGAGGAAACCTCTTGCCATGTATTTACCAAAGACTTTATGCAATTGGAACTGCCAGAGTGGGTCCAAGGACACTGCTATCATACAACAAAATAACCCTGCAAAGGTAAATTCCTCAGATATTTTTCTCTCTCAAGCTTATTTTATAGCATTGACAACACTGGATTTAACAAAGGTTAACTTTATTTACTTTAGGTATATGAAAAGATAATCAAACCTGATTTTTCACTTCATTTTTACAGAACCAATATTTTTATTCACTCTTACCTTTCCTAAAAATAGGAGAAAATCTCCAAAGCAGCTGATGGATGCAAGTTTATCAGAATTCCTTGCTAAAATACAGACAGCATCCTTTGCTGATGTACAAAAATTTGTCCCATTTATAGCTGTGGTTGTGTATGCATGCTGAAATGACATAAGATAATAATGCAGTGAGAGAGGAAAGACTGATAATCTAGATTTTACTTCAGTGAAACACAAAGCCTTAAACTCTATTTGGAATTACTGACTTTATGAATATAAAGAGTTATTTTGCATAATATGGCAATTTTATTTTAAATTACTATAATAGTCATGCTTCTAAATAAAAAGAGTTTTTCTACATAATTTCCACCATTAGCAAATGTTACAATAGAGACTAAATAAATTACTGAAGCCATCTTTATCCAGTTTATTTATAAACACTGAAGTTCTCAACCCCAAAATTTGTGAATGAATATGACACAATTACCAGAGAACACCTGGAGTCACACTGTCCAAACTTACTGGCTATCTATCTCCAACTCTGCTGGCCAACTATGTAAGTGGAAAAAATGAAGTTATGCATTTACTGGTTCATTAAAGGTTGATGATTAAAAAGCTTTTATGCATGGCTCTTTCAAACACTCCAGTGAAATTCAAGCTTATAGTCATAGCCATTGAACAAACCTTTCTGTGAAGGATTTTGGACTACTCCAGTGACTGTATCATGTGCCCCACCCCACTCAGAACAACAGATAATTGGGGCACTCCCAGTTTTTCAATGTATTGAGAATTTTACATTATATTGCTTGGTGGAAACTTGCCTGGGCAGGTGAGGAGGATAGAATATTTACCTTCCTGGATTTGATTATTTTTGCACTTATGCATAAATTAACATATATGTCCCATTTATGGAACTCCTCAGCAAGGTTTTGAAATTATGTCCAAAATATCAGCTAAGAAAAGCAGCACTCATGATACATGAAACATATTCTGGGCTTTACCAGCAATTCTTATGAGTAGTTTCCCTTTACTCAAATGATTAGAAGGCAGATTACACCACAAAAACTTTAGTCACATCTGATATGGTCAGTAAGAGCTGCAGTGTGCAAGGGATTACTGTTCTAAAGGAGTTTATAAAACCAAACATGAATGTGGTGCTTACAATTGCTTTATGCTTCAACTGGAAGCGAAAAAAACCCAGCCCATAGGGGGTTTGCTGAAAGTGAATTATACTGGCCTACTGAAAACCCTTCATGTTCAAAAATCTGGTTTTTCTTACTTACAATTCAAAATACAAAACAATTTCAGCTATCTGAAGCAAAGAAAATTTATTTCTGTAGAGTTTAGTTTTACCTCTGAGCAATTTCTGTAGCATAGCAAAGCTATGACATTGTATGAGAGAAAAAAGGAAGGAAAGGGAGGGAGGGAGGAAGGGAGGCAGGAAGGAAGGCAGGAAGGCAGGAAGGAAGGAAGAAAGGCAGGCAGGAAGGAAGGAAGGCAGGAAGGAAGGTTAGCTGCAATCAAAGAGTTTCCGCCTCTTTATTGTAGATATTATTTATGTAAAAAAAGTTATATTTTCTCTGATAGTAAAGAAAAAGCCATTGACATTCTGTAAATATTGTACTTACATATTAGAAAATACATCCATAGATGGAAAAAGTATAAATAAAGACCATGGATCTATGGCCTATTCTATGAAAACATCAGAGACACCAGTGAACTCTACATAAACTCAAAGAGTATCTGCATAAAAATATGTTTAAACAAGCAAGCTCTCTTCATTCCTAAATAGGAAAAAATGCTTTCTTTGCTAACTTTCATTTATCCTGAGGGTGTTCCCTTCCTGGCAGGATGCCATCACACCAGAACTCCCAGGATGTGGCGGCAGGAGAGCTGCCAGTGCCAGCCCTGCTGGCCCAGGACCCAGGCAGAGATGGCCTCACATCACACTGCCTCTGTCTGCCACCCAAAGCTGTCACTGCCCATTTCAGACATGGACAGATTTCTCTTTAAAACATGCTGTGAGTTCACTCTCTTTCATCATTCCCATTAAACACTCAGGGGACTGAGATACAAAGTAGAAAAGTGTTTTCTAGGTTTGTTTTTGTTCCTTAAGAACTAAATTCACAGAGCAGATCCTGATCTGGTGAGATCAGTATAAATTTTGCCAATAAATTAAACAGAGATTCTGTATTCATTATAAATTGCAAAAAATGTGTTTTAAAAATAAAAAAGAATGTTGAAAAAGCACGTGAGCTTGTACAAACATTGTTTCCAAACTTAAAATAAATACCCATTTGCTTGCACTCTTGAAATAGCCACTTTGGTATTCAAAGAATGTGCAATGAAAAGAATTTCTGATATTTATTAACTAGAATGGTTACCTTGGAAAGACTGAAAATGACGCTGGAAACAGTACACTACCTGAGCAGGCATTTGTTGTGTTACAAACCAGCTGATAAAAAATGGCATTTATAGCAGTTACAACTTAAAAAGATAATGTAAGTATTACCTAATGATACTCAAGAAATAAAGGCAGCCAGGTAATAATCTAACATTCTAGAATGAATAGGAGAGACACAGAAATTAATGAACTGCTGAAGGCTACACAACTAGTCAGACATATGTGAAGCAAGAATATTACCAACACAATTGGAAGACTCAGCCAAGTGATCTCTACCTTTCAGTGAAAAATACATTTCTGAGAGAAAAAAAAAAAATTTGAAGGGTTTCTTGTTCAACCTAGGATTGTTTTCCATACACTTGCCTCACAATTTTCAAGTTTCTCATACAGACCCCATGCCCTGATCCCATCCAGCCACATAGAAATCTACATGTTCTCACTAAGAAAACACATCAAACATTTAAGCTAACATATATCTCCATGCAACTCAGCGTTGCACAAAAATGAGCTCAAGTGATTTTTCTTTCTTACTCATCAAGAAACACCTAACACACACAAGTTACTACCTACATTTGCAAGTAATTTTGGACTTTCAACAAAAAAATCTTTTATATCCCATTAAATTTAAAATTGCAGGATATGTGCAATAATCCAAATCCTTTCAAATTAAAGATTGTTGTGAAGGCTAAGATGGTAGACAATGGCAGTTAAGAACCTGCTAACATTTAGAAACAGGTTATTTGAACATGTGATTCTACAGACTATATTTTTCCATGCCCAAAAGCTTCAGTGGATCTGAAAATGTTTGGGAGAAGGGCAGCAGGAACGATCCAAAAGGCATGGAATGTCTTCTGTCTGGGGAACGTGAGGCTCTTCTGTCTGGAAAAGACATGACTGAAGGAGGATGCATCAAGAGGGCTGCCAACTCATGAGAAATGCAGAGAGGCTGTGTAGGCTTAGATGGCTCACTGTTTCTTCCAGAACAAAGGCCAGGCAGGGGCAGGAAAGTATGAAGTAGTAGGAGCCAAATTTGAAAACAGACAGTATTCCTTCTCACCATAAATCTGTAAACTGTGGACTGCTGGGCAAAGGGTGCTTTAGCTTCTAAAAGTTCACACGAGCTCAACAGAGACAGGGAATTTGAGGGAAAAGGAATCTGCTGAGAGTTATTAAGCACACAGAAAACACAGCTCAAGAAGTCCTAGGTTGAAAACAGATTCAGAAACAGCAGAGAGGCAGGGAAATATCCTTTTGTTCTACCTTAGCATTTGCTCACAGTCATTGCTGAAGATGGGATACTGAGCTAGAAAGAGATTCAGTCTGATCCTTATATACACATTATAACTTGTATATTTTTATCTTTGCCTAATGAATTGATCTTTTACAATGGTACTTTCTGCTCTGGTGACAAGCAAGTAATGATGGCATTGATAGCAATGAAAGCACAGGGAATGGTGGATTGGGATCAGCATTTATCCTTCCACCAGCAAGCTGATCTCATATCACCATCCCTCTGAAGAACACTCTTCTGGCTTGGAGCCTGGGAACTAGACACTGATTTCTCAGTGTCAGGATGAACAAATAGGGAATATGAATGTTTACATATTTCCAAATACCACAGTATGCAAAAAAAATCTATTTAAAGAATATATCCTTCTGTGCCTCACAACACAGAATGTCAAAGGTCCTGGAAAAAGTGACCTGGTAGTTTCATGAGAAAGGCGCTGTGGCTCAGATCCAGGCTGTAAGTTCCTCAATTGTTGAGAATAATTGCTACTTTGTGTAACAGCTGAATTCAGTCCTCCATTCCTCCAAGGGCTTGCTTTCATACAATGAGCTTGGGGAAGGGAAAATTGCCATAGCAACAGAATCTTCTTAAAAAGGAAGAAGGAGACATGCTGATCTCTCATCCCAGTTCAGCTTTTTCTGCTCTGCTGGTGTTTTCATACCGATCTGATCTTATTGCTGCCAACTCTCTTGGGGGCTGCCCTGGTCAGCTACCCCCAGAGCACTGCAGTGCAGCTCAGGCTGGACCTTAAAGTATCTTAGCTTGCAAGTGGCACTGATGCCAATGGAAGCCCTTCAGAAAACAAAATCCAGTGGTAGCAAGAGGCAATGAGTGTGGCTACTGTGCAGCAGTTAGTGGTCTGGTGAGAGAGTTGTATCATGACTCCCAGATGGTGGGAAATGAGAGCAAGATGGGCCTTGTGAGGCCCCACTGAAGAATGAGGACATAAAAGACTGGAAGGGACTTTCAGCCACGCTAGTGCCTATTTGGGATTAGCATATTATGCCAATTTTCTCTTAAGTGGAAAACCCCTTCTTTAAATCACTTAGGACTTCCCCTCTCCCGGGCCTTACATTTGGAGCTGTTCCAGACAGTTGTCCCACTGGTCCTTAGGAACCTTCCAACTTCCAGACAACATTTATTCATGAACAATTTAGATCTACTCTACTCTATTTTTCTGCTGATCCTGTCAGGCTTTTACCCCTCCCTGCTGTCTCATAGATGGCTAATGGGTTTGCTCTTATCCTTCACATCACAGGATATTCCAGGCCCCTCTGTGAGGTAAGCCTGAGCACGTAACCAGCAACCTGTACAATGGCATTTATCCCCTTCTTTCCAGTGCAAGTGTTTCATCTCGTAGCTTCTAGGACTGACTCTGTGCTTCCTGCAGCTTTGTCAAAAAAGGCTGTTGTCCTATGGCTGACGAACACATGGAGAATATTTTTCTCCTCCACTTCTAATCAGTAAGCACACAGCTAATACAGAAATGGTTATTTTTTGTTCCTAGGCTAATTACTATCTGTAAGAAACCTTCAATAACCTCCTGAATTTTCCCAAGCAGTCCAGAATGCACAACTATCATTTATTTCCATTTTGCCTTATATTTTCAGTCTGGACTTACTGGAGAAAATGTTCAGGTTTCCTTGCTTCCTACTTTCTGTGTTATCTACTCCCTCCATGGCTGTCATCCAGTGGGTAGGACCAATACAGCTTTCTTCTCGGAGGGTAGTCAGGTGTCCTTTCCCTTTCCTACTGCATCACAGTGTTACATGTGGGCTCCATTTCTATGACAGGGTTGGAGCAAAAGGATCCTGCTTTATGTGGCCATTGAATGATGATTACATCATTACTGGGGTTGCTTTCAGTGCTTCTGCACTTAGTGAGAAAATGTTCTTATTTGGGATTTCTGAACTAAATAAAACCGAAGATTTCCAGAGAGTTGTTCATAAATTTCTCTGCTTAAAAGAACAGAATTACCTGTCACTTGCTTAATTGTCTTTTATTTTCTCTTTCTCTCTTTCTCCCCTTTTGTTTCTTCTTAATGGGATAGGGAAGCAGAGAAAGGTATCAAAGTAAGAATTAGTTAACTTTGTTCAACTCTATTCCCTACACGGTTCATCCTACAGAATGAGTTAAGACCTAAAGCTTCTGTTTCCTATTATCAGAAAGTCTGTAGAGGGGAGATAAACTTATTTAAAATATTATTTCATTGTAGAAGACCATTTTATCCTTGTGTTTTCAAGAGGATTGAAAAATAAGCTCTATATCTAGAAGCAATATTGCCAGTAACATTAAAATGCATTATTGTTTTTGGGAGGAAAAAGAAGTACTTGATGGGGTGAGGCACAATGTGTTTGGCATGGAGAGAACTGTGCTTTACAATAGCATGCATGAATTTTGGTTTTATCTAGGTCAATTCTCCACAAGGCATTTACCTGAAACCTCCTGATAGGCTTCCATCCAAAGTTTGAGAGACAATCAACTGCTATGGATATACAGCCATTAGACAGACTTGCTTTTGGCTTATTACACTGGACAACTGCTGGCTTTCAGTCCCCTGGAGGGGTCTCTGTCCCAGGAAACAGGGCTCACACCCTGCTGAATTCACTGACAGCCCAGAAGGCTGCACTGCAGCAACCACGCTGATGAACACAGAAACCACACCCTGCTCAGCAACCCCTTCAGAAACCCAGGCACTGTACTTTGGAGGACTCACTTTGCCAACTGGCTGCAGATGGACCTAAAGCAGACACAGAAAAGCTAAACTATCCAGTTGTATTGTTTTTAAAAAGTCACTGCAACAAGGCTGTAAAGGGAGAACATGTGAGCACTTCGATGTATCTAAAGTTAAAAAAAGTTAAGACTGCCATTACAACTTAAGAAAGCAGGAGAGACACAGACCACTAATTCCCAAATCACATTAAAAGCAGTATATTCTTTTTACTGAGGAAAAATTTCAATCTCCTAGATTTTACTTGAGATGATTGGATATGCTTATCTGGAACATACTGAAACCATCAGAGCCAGATGAAAAATCTGTGGTAATTCTGACAAGTGTTGGCAAACAGAACTGTCAAGTAAGGATAGTGACTTTATATTCAGAAAGCACTTTTCAGCCACAGAACCCTGAGTGCTTTACAATTATTGCTAATGGATTATACACACACATGAATCACTTTGTCCATGACTGAAGTGGAACAGCTTAAGGAGTGAACTGTTTTACAGCACATAGCAACACTACACCACAGTTTAGCACAGGATCCAGTTGCACATCTAAGAGAAATTTAGGAAGGCCGAATGTAATTGTCCATACTGCAATCAGCACCAGGACACTGGGCTTACAAATATGACAATTGCCAGCATCTAGCACAGCACTCTGTCATGATGGGAATATGACAGGGTAACTCTTTGGCTTGCTGCACTAAACCTCCAGGAGAGCTGAGCAAAATGTAACTGACCCTGAGGAGAATGAGTCACTTCAGGGATGTGTGCAACTATTAAAGTCAGTATTAAATATCACATGCAGGGGGGTAATGCAGCCCAAAAAGTACCCTTAGATAACATAATAGAGCACTTGGTTGATTCTGCAGGGGAAGAAAGAAGCTTGCATTCTTTCACCAGGGTTACTTTCTCCAGCACCTGTTTCTCATCTGCCAAGTTCTCCAAGGGAAAACAAAGTACTGTTTAATCCTGATTAAACTTGTGAATGAAGGAACAGAAAGAATTTAAATTACCTAAGCAGTTTAACAACAGGTTGAAGAAAATAGTGCAAAAGTGATTGGATCTTCTATTTTTTTGGTTTTTTAGAGCTTCAGGTAATTATATGCTTTTCATTAAAGTGAAAATAATGCTAGAATAAAAAGCAAAAGAATATTAAATAGTAAGGAATGCTAATGTACACAATGATCTTTGGACCAACTTTTACAACAGCTGTTCCACATTTGAGGTTACAAAAAAATCAAAATCTGAACTTAAAGAATCCTTCTTTAAGAAAATGTTAAGAAACACAGGTACAATTTTTTAACTCCTCCCTCCCAAGTCCTTCTCTCAGGTCTGTGTTCAACATATGTGGGAAATTTCTATGTTGTGCCCAGCAGCTTCCACCAATCTCAGTAGGAGCTCTTAAGAGCTCACTACTTCTGTTAATAAAGAAATATGTCAAAGCTGGTTAAAACTACAGAAATTTTTTTCCTTCTTTTTTTCTTTTCTCTTCTACATATGGCCACAGATTTTACAGAATCAAACACTAAGACTTTCAATAATAGTAAAAAAAAATAAATTAATAAATAGCCTTGAACAGATTAGTTATAGGGGAAAAAATGAAATAAATAACTAGATCCACAAATTATTCAATGGGATACAATAACTCATTTAATGTTTAAATTTTGAACAGATAGAAGTTCTTTTAAAATCTTGCGGTCTGTTCTTGCTTTTTTTCTCCTCTAATTATTGCTCAAATTGCCCTGGATTTGAAACCTGTGGACAACCACTACCTTTGCTAAAATTATATTCAAAAAACAAAACAAAAGTGAACACTTTATTATGATAATTAGATTAAAAAACACAACTCATATAAAACCAGAAAACTGCCAACAATAGATTAGGAAACAGGAAATCTTTAAAGGGGAAAAGAGCTACAATACAGCCTTCTGAAACAAAAGGAAGAACATTACAGTAATTAATTCTTTTAACAAACACATGGCAGACAACAGCTGGAGAAAGTAAACACTAGGATGCTGGATATCTCTTTGAAAGGCAGGAAGCCAAGCCAAGGGGAAAGGGTGACTACAAATGGAAAGCCTGGAGGCAAAATGAACTCTGAGATTCCTCACCAAGTCGCTGACTATAAGACCTACCTAGAAAATGTAAGCCTGGAAAATTCAGAAATTTTACTGCACAAGTATTTAATCTATGGTGAACTAAAATGAAACTTTCTCTTAATAACTAAACCTAATTTATGCACCTATTTAAGAGGAGAAGTCAGACCCTTTATCAGAATTGTCTTGTTTACTTCACTACTACCTTCAGCAATGAGGACAAAGAACTCAGCATTCAGAGGGTGGAACCTGTGGGAATATATGATTCCCTTTCACATTAGGAATATCACAGTTCCCAGAGACAAAAACAAGGCAATGACAATGACAAAAACTAACTATTTACAATTAAATATGTAAATCTGGAATGCATTTGGAGAAAAGAATTGTGAAGGTGAAAAGAGGTGTCTAGTATCTGTAAAACTGCTGTATGTCAGAAATAATCAATTTCCAATTAAAGCATCTTTTAAACAAGACTGCTATCATCATGGTTTGTATTTCCAGATCTACTGATACTGGCAAATACTAGGAATTTAAGTGTCTTTATTCAGGACTTTCAGGTGGAAAACACTGTAACTAGTTAATGTCACATATCTAGGTATGTTTCCTAATTCTTCATTGCTTCCTCCTACCTGGACTCTCTGTGTTTCATGAGTTAGTCTGGCACAACTCAACTAAATGTTAAGTATTCTTACCTATAGAAATAGCAAGTGACCCTCTGAAAGGGCTGACTATCTCAAGCTGTATCAAGTTTTCTAAAATCTAGCACCTTGCATATTTGTCAATTCCCTGTTTCTTCACACCAAGCACTTGGGGGCTTTTTTGTTTGTTTATTTTAGGTGGCCAGCAGGAAACTTTGGCCATGCTAAGCTATTTTTAGCCATGCTAAGGGTCAGGCACCAACCATGGTATCCAGAGCAGGCTGAAGGACTGAGATGACAGAGCATACCTGGTTAAAGTATCTTAAGCAACTTTTCTGGAAGCAAACCCAGCAGAAACAGCAGTTGAACAGGGGCTTTGAATTCTTCTGCAATAAAATGAAATGACTGGTTATTGGACACATAATTAGCCTCAAACAAAACCACCATTCTAAAAAAACTTGCTTTACAGGTGACTGACTCTTCTAATAAAATTTTCACTTAGGCAGCAGATATTTCCATTAGGATTTTAGGAACAGGTTTTAAATTCAGACTGTTCAAAATTAATGACTTTAGAGCTGTGCTTTAATTTTTTTCTTCCTGTGGCTGGAAGATTCTTCTCTGGGAAAGACAATATGTGCTGCAAGCAGCTTTGTGAGCTAAAAGCTGCCTGGGGAGAAAAACAGGCAGGCAAGTCAGTAATTCTTAAAGCACTTCACAGTGATCAGGGAGTACAGAGACAGATTTTTAACCTGATTATCAAAAACCTTTCACAATTCTGAAATGACCAGTACCCTACTGAACAAAAATAAAAGAATGGGTAGAAGAGCTTATATGAACATACATGTGTTTTGACTCAGAGCATTGCATTCATTTTTCAGGAAGAAAAATCTTGTATCAGAAGAGGCTATTCACAGACCACTGAGCTGTATTAATTTCATAGCAAAAACTGAGCAGTAAAGCTTAAGGTTTGTTCCATGTTCCCCCACCACATCATGACCTCAGAAAAGCTCATCATGGAGAGGATGCAAGATAAGAACAAGACACCTTGGTATCCAGAATAGCTTTCCAAAATTAAGTGCCTGTTTTTCTCAACAAAAGGAAATTCAGCTCAGGGATCCTCAGTCTTTTTAATCTTATTTTTCCAGAAGTCAGAGTGTTTTTATCTTGTTTTGGAAAGCAGAGATCTTCCAGTCACTATAAAAAACTCAAGTCCAAACAGCTACTATTGTTCAAGCAGAAACTACAAACCTCCCAACTTTTTCCAAAAAGGTTCATGAAAATATCCCAGAAATAACTCCTTCAAACAGTGACTGTACATGCAAACTCCTGACAGAGAATAATTTACTCTCGCTGTGTATTGCTGGAGAGATGATTTTACTAAAGCTATGTTATCTCAGTAAGAACTGTTGGTTAAAAGCTGAGAGCAAGGGATCTCACCTACAATCTCCTCTCTGATTCTGTTTAAAGACTGCTGTGTAGAAAAATCTGTAAATCTACCTGCAGGCTCACAGGGCCCTGACTTCTTCTCTGTTCATAGAGAACAGCAACATTTTTTGCAAGGCTGGGGAAACCTGTGTGAGCTCCACAGGAATGCAGGGTCACTTCTCCATCCTTTAGTCCAGCTACTCTGGCTCTCAGTGAAAGGGGCCACAGCCTGTCCTCTCTGCCACGTGAAGGAGCAAGGTTACTCCTGGGGGGATCCTTCCCAGGACTGAGCACATGAGCTGGCCAGAGCACTTTCTAGTCTCCTTAGCAGCAGTTACAGCTGTGAGTCATGTCATTGAATGCTTGGGAGCTGGACCAAAAGGATCCTGCAGCACACTGCTGCAGACACAAATAATCTTTATTTCCTATTTAAATCTACAGTTATTCAGATTACAAGACCATGTAACAAGGAAGCCACTTATCCTGCTTTCTCTAAAGGCAGAAAACATTCCAAGTCATCCCACCTACTGTCTTTATACAATGTTCTTAGTTAACACAACTAAGAAAGTTTTACAACCAAAACTTTCATATGAAAGCAACATAAATCCAGAGCACACTTTTCAATTGTTTTATTACAAGGAGTTTTTTATTTAAGCATTCATAACCTATAGCCAACACATGCCTCATAGTAAATACATTGTCAATGTAAATACCCTTCCATAATTATGCATAACATGCTTCAAGGCCGATGTAAACCCTAGAGGAAAAGACCTACATCTCTTAAATCTTCTCCTGAAATCAGAACTGTGCATTTGTAACAGTCCTCCCTCCTTGCAAAAGTGCCAGAATTACCTACAGTGGTGGGCTTCCAGCAGAAGACAACAGATGTGGAGATGCATAAAAGGAAAAAAGAAGGCAAAAAATATTCAAATATTCAAAACAGCCCAGATCTATGCCTTATGTGTCTTAAAAGATGTGTCTTGGATACTAGAACTCCCAGGAACAGTTCTTATTCCAATTATGCTTTCTATAGAAGCATATTGCAAGGCAGATGAAGTATTTTCTAGAACGAATTTTAAATCTAACAATAGTATTCTTACTCCTGCTTCTTAAAAAAAGAATGCAAAAAGTTTTCATAGAGCAGTCTACAATTTTTTTTTCGTTATCCTTCAGAAAAACCTTTGTATAAAAACACTAAATAAAGGTGAGTTTTATAATGGTATTTTCTGCTTTTAAAATTATCGGACTTGAGAATAAAAAGGAAGCATTGATATCTGAGTTGGGAGAAAAAAGCTTTCCTAATGAAGAAAACATGATAAAATAGAAAACCCATTGATTAATAATAGATAGCAATAGCAATACCATCTATTTTTAAGCAAGAAATATATTCTTCACTTCTTTGCCCCATGATCTCATCTTTAAACTACTATTTTTATAGTGTTACAGAAGTATTTACCTACCTTTTGGTTTAGGATATTGTAAAGTACAAGAGAACAATCCTTGGTATTCTCAGTATTGTGATTAGAAGTGAGCCTTTTACAGCAGTTCCTAGATGGTAGCAGAAAAGAACTGATACGGAAGACAGGACTGGGTGAGGTGGTGGCTTATTTTTATTTCTAGAAAGAGAAACAAACAATTTTAAAAATGGTTTAGCAACTTATTTAAGAAGATGAGCATTGTGTCTTTTCAGCACTTGGAAATTTTAAGAATTAAGCTGTTACCTCTTTTCCTAATTGAACTATGCCAGTTTTTCTACTGACTTCATCTGAAGTCCAATTCAGAAATTGGAATCTGAAGTCCAAAGAGAAGCAGCCAAATTTATAACTTCTGGGTTAGTTTAATTCTTAAGAAATTACTATTTTCTGGAATGGAAAAATAACTAGGAAAAAACTACAATGAAAAATAGGAGAAGTGAACAATATCTGAGAATACTCCTTGAACACCTCTTTCCAGTTTCTGTCACTTCTCTTATTCTCTGCAATCTTTTATTTAACTCTTGGTTCTGCAAGATTTTAGTCTGAGGGAATGAATCCACTATTTCTTCTTTAGTGGTAAAATTAAAACCAGAAAATAAAACCACAAGCTCTCGCATATAAAACTGAGAGCTACTATCTACTTTTATAATTGTAATTTGGCCAAATTTGGTTTTGCATTTTTAAAAATTTATTAATGCTTTTTTCTACCCCCCAGAAGAGGCTTTATTTTAAAAATGAATACAGAAAAAAAAAATCATACTATATGTTTAGGATTATAATCTGAACTAAGAAAACTTGTAGTTCTAGTGCACACTAACCTGTGTTGTTTTGGAAAAATAATGTCTGCCAAAATCAGAAAGCAAAGACAAAAATATGGCCTAAATACAAGTTTTATTACTTTCCTTCCTTTATAAAGGTCAGTTTAATGTCAGTCATTTACAGACAGTAATATGACACAGCTCTCAAGAATTTATATAAACCTCAGGAAATCAGAGGACATTTAAAGACACTTAAAGACATTCCCTCACCCCTTGTCAAATGCTGAAAAAAACATCAACTAGATTAACACTCTAAGTACCTACAAAAATGTTTCATAGGATAAAAAGACCCCATACTGATCAATAGTCATAAATAGATCTTCCATAAAGTAACTCTTAAGCAACTGGTCCAACCCTGAAATATTTAGTTAGGCAACAGAACCAGCAGCAGTTTGACTAAATAGCTACATAAAGATCAGACATCAATAAGAGAATGACTGCTTTGGGCTAAGAAGCTCTAAAAATATAATTTTATTAAATCCTCACTTCAGCAAGGATTTAAATCACACACACTATATTCAGGAGTGGGATTATAGTTCTGCAAGAACTGAAAGTATCACTGCAGTTCATTCAAAACACAAAAAACTTTGCAGTGGAAAAGTTGTATTTAAATATGTGAATATACCACATTATTTGAAATAGGAAATTCCAGCAAAGCAGTTGCTACATTTATTATTTTTGTCTTAAAACGAGGGGAACAGCTTGGGGGATAGTGGAATTTTATAATGAATAAGGCAGTTTGGGGTTTTTTTAGAGTCATCAGGTTTCTGTGTTAGAAACACATGCATTGTAGTGTGGATGAATTATTCAATTCATATTGAGCCATTGTTTTTTTCTCCCCGAAACACCTCCTCACATACGACAGTGTTAGTTTGATCTCAGCATACAAATGATTAAGTTTCTGCAAGTTAAAGGCTAACTAGTGATAAGAAACACAGAAATAAGTAAATTTATTCCTGTGTTAATAACATACTTGTCACTGAAGGGAAAAAACAAAGAAAGGTTTTGATATTTTTAACATGAATAATGAACAAAAATGTAAAAAAAAAATTAAAATTTAAAGCTTAGATAAATTTTTAGATATTTGGATGCTTTTCCACAGCTCCTTTTCCTAGCAAAGGAATTAGCACAAGAACAGGGTCTGACAAGGATTTTGCTTTGCCTCCAGACAGATGAGGAAAAGAACAGATTTTCCTTGTAATTCTTGTTCAGAGTGGGAAACAAGAAAGAGGTTAAACACAGCAACAGGTGATGGTTATGTCTGTAAACAAGCTCAAGACAGGCTCAAGCCTTCTCCCATTGCTCCCAAGGCTGAAGTGTCACCCACCTTTGTGCATTATATGGCTGCAATCCTGAAGTGGCTTTCACACAAGCACACAATCATTGTGCAGTGGATTCTGTGCATGTGAACAAGGTATCAGGGAAATCTGGGAATCTGCCTGATTGGGTATAAGACTGAATAGAGCCACAGCTTGCGTTTCCTCTTTGGTGTTTCTGTTTTATGTTATCATGAGATTGTTTGATTTACATATAACACTACAATTCCAAACTCCTGTGGACCTGTATTCAATACCACATTATCTTTAAATAATTTTATTTCTTCACTACTGTCAATTGCCTTCATTTACTTGTAAGCTCTGTGACACTGAGTTTCTTTTTTTAACACTAAGTTTCTTGAATCAAATGATCACACATGCATCTTGGCTTTCATCTGAAAAACATTTTTTGTGAGAAGAAAAAAAGGTCATCTTGACACACCCAACAGACACAGGTATTAGAATGGGAGAAAAGTGTGTTTCTTCATTTCTTTAAAATTCTCTTAAGAGCTATGCTTACAGTTTTCTTCACTTATGTCTCACCAGTTCCAAAGACCGTCTAAAAATAACTTCAGTATAAAATACTTCAGAAATGTTAAGGAATGATTCTTCTGTTCCTCAAGTGAATCTCAATTTTTAAACAAACACAATAAATTACAAGATTTGTAATAAAGCAAACATTATGAGACTAAGAGAGACCACACAGACTGTATGCACTTTTACCTTATCTCAAAGCCACATGGAATAGGTCTGACTACATTTATGATGGTGCCTCTTTTAGGTCAAGTACGTAAGCAGGGCAAAGGATGGCCATAAATATTGCAGATACATTTGAAGAGGAAGCCTTTAAAAGTTTGTTCCAGTTAATCTCTCAATGACTTTGGTGCACATCCATAAACCTTCATTTTTAACTTATTGGATGAGATATGTATTTCAACACCTTAGTCAGGTAGATAAACCCAATCCTTAATTTCAAATCTGTGCAGTAATATAGGTTCACTGGAGCTACTAAAGAAGCTCGGACAGGGACAGAATTGTGATGCCTGTGATGGACTGAGTTACCATATCACCTTCCTTTACTCCCAGAGAGGGGGAAAGGCTCATCTCCCTGCAAAGGTAAATAGATACATAACACCTAAGCACATCAAGGTGACAATAAACCCTCATGTAAAACACCAATTATAACAAAGAAGGCTTTTTAAAAGACCAAGCCCTTTCCACAAGTTGTAAAATGTAACCATTAAGCAAGAAAATCTACTTATTTTTATTAAATTAATGCAATCTTTTGTGTATTCATACTCAATCTAAAATAAAAGAAGGCAAATCCATTTTCAGTGGTGGCATTACAGGCCAAATATACATATCCTGTAAAGCTAACCCAGGTAGAGTAACCCCCTGGCCACCCCATTTGCAGCTCTGCCGTGGCTGTTGGCTGTGCAGCACGGTGCTGAGCGTGCTGTGGAAGGAGATTTCCGCATGGGAAGGCAGTGCCATTTCCTCAGAGCACTCAGAGCACAAGAAGAAAGCCTGTCTGTAAGATCCCATAAACAAACTCTTGTGACATGCCTTTATGATATAGCCCCAGGGAATACATTAAAAACACACAGCAGACAAGCTCAGAGTTGCTGGAGCAGCTCAAGATAACCCTTGCCCTTGCTGGTGTGGCTGCTCCTGCAGCTAACCACTCTCTCCCCATTCCTGCACTGCTCTGCATCTCTGAGGACCTGTGCTGACAGCCTAAAGGCCAGGACAAGGGATTACCACCACAGAAAAGTTGCATTTCCCTTTGCAAACACAACTCTCTCAACTGTACAGGTCACCTGGCAAGCAAGAGGAGCAATGGTATTGTACAAAATGATACCATACAATTGGGAGCAGGAACCTTCTGTACTTGGCAGCCAGTTCCTGCAGCAGTAAAAAATAGCTGGAAAGCGGAAGCCCCTAGCAGAGCAGCAAATGTCATCAGAGCAGTTTCTACAGGTGCTTCCCTGCTCTGCACTAACAAGATATGGACAGTGCCTTGGCCTTGGGGATTTATGCACCAAAAATGTGGTGTATTGACCAAAATGCATTGGTCAAACTGCCCATGAATACATGAAATTACCAAGGAACAATATATTGCTTCTCATTTGGAGCTAATGCAGTCTCTTGGAAAAGGGTGCCATGCAGCCCGTGCCTTCTGAATGGTAAATCCCCCAGAGCCAGCAGAGTTCCAATATCAAGGCCCAGTTTGGCCCAGCATCTCCAGCAGCAGCAAGGGTGAGTCACATTAGTATCATGCAAATTGTAAAATCTTACTCAAGATCTTACAACAAGCAACATTATTTTATAGTAAATTGAATTCCCAATATTGACATAAATTGCAGTCTAACTGGGACTATTTTTCCTAGAAAAAGATTGAAAGTAAACGCTGGAAAATCCCAAAAACTCTCAGGGGCAATTCTGCACTCACCTGTTGAAATAACAAGTAACCACTGCCCCAGCAATCACCATTTGCTGACAGGCAAGAATGAATTCACTAGTCCAGATAAGGCCAACGAAATGATACCATGCCATGTAGCAAATTCCAGACAGAGCTCTGTATTCTACTTGTCCTCCCGAAGTGGACTGTGCAGTACCTGAAGTTGGGATTACACCACTGTGTTATTATAACATGCCAGACAAGGGGGGAGAGGAGAAATAGGGACAGGGACAGAGAAGGACATGGAAGTGCTTCTGTGCATGTTCTCTTAACTTCTCTTCAGTAAAGTCACCAAAAAAAATTTTTTGATGCTATATAATTCTGTCCATTCTAACAAAGTTAGAGAAACAACATTTTATAATTCAACTTGGATTTTGAAAAATAAAATCTCATTAAAAGCAAAATTGTGTTTAAATTGGGATTGAGACACAGCTACCCATAAAGGAAAAAAAGAAAGCTATATATTAGTAAAGATATCTGAGAAGACATTACTCTAGACTTGATTAATCAAATAGTTCAGAAGTAAATGAAATCTTGATTTTCATTATTAAAATTTGAAATAAATGCATAGTTATGAAATGCTTTAGGGTTTTTTTGTAAGAAGCAGAAGAGAAAGACTGCAGAAAAATAGTAAGGATACATAACATACTGTGGCAGCGAAACAAAACAAATATTTTAATTGCTATTACTAATCAGAACCATGGCCATCAGTCTTCTGTTCTCTATACTTTGCAATCTTTGTGCAAAATACAGGCAGATAAATGCAGGCTCTCTGGGGGTAAAAAAAGCAGACTATGCTTATGGTATGTATGGTAGCACATGCTCCAATGCTACCACTGCATCTAGGAGCATGGACAAATTAACTTATCCAAGATAAAAACATTCCTTCCACTTCTGTTACCAACAAAGAATGTATTTCTTATTCATAGATGGCTTTTCACAAAAGGTGGGGGCAACTCAGATTCCTCAACAATCAGACCTTTTTTCTGTGCAATCCTATTTGCAGCACTTGACTCTGAAGGGTAGTCAGGGGATAATGGCATTAGGACAATTTGATCCTTGTAAAAAGTCTCTAGGTTCCTAATATGCCTTTTTTTTTTTTTTTCAATTTTACCAAGCCTTAAGTCTACTAACCTTAAAGAGAAATATGTTCACCAAATAAAACAATCTCTGTAGGTGAGTAGTTTCGTATTCCAACTCCATGAAAGAAATAAAGTGAGAGAGAATTGGCTATTACTGCTCAAACAGCAATATAACTTAAGCTTTAATACTTCATGTATTCATTTTGTGGACTTGGCAGTATTAGGTTTACAGCTGGACTTGATGATCTTAAAGATCTTTTCCAAGCTAAATGATTCTATGACTCTGTGTTCTCTTAGAGGACAACACACCACATTCAAGTTCAAAACCACCACATATACACAGCTATCTAGGAAATGGTTCCTTTCTGGCCTGTTTTTCTACAGCCACAGACTTCTTACTCGAGAATAACTAAAAGTAGAAACAGTAAAGATTTGTTTCAGCAATACCATCAGGTTTAGACAAGCATTTTTTAAGTTTTCAGAAGCAGCCTTTTAGTCTGTAAATTAAGAAAAATATCCACCTACCCCATAGTAGCACTGCAACATTATTTTCAAGTTCTTTGAAAGATTAAAAAAATGCTACATGGGTACATAACTACAGACATGTGTTCTAGATATTTTCTTTTCTGAGAGGTTAACAATATTGGCTGAACAGGCAAGCTCCCTCCAGCGCTGTTCAGTTGGACATTCATAGAAATAATGTAGTGCTTCCAATATATTCAAATGAATTTTAAGTCTGTGAAGTGCCAGATATTTGATGGTTTGAAAAAGCTACTACTCAGATCTCTTCTCACAAACTCCCCATCATTCCTCCCCATCCTGTGCCTCACTGGTTTTAAATTTGCAAAAGTGAGGGTTTTTTAAGGTGAGTTTTTGAGGATATAATCATTTACTTAAGTCATTAAAATAAGTGAGGCACCATGTAATTATGAATTCAAGAGATTTTTCATTTCCCATATTTCTTCCAGAGGCTCTAGACTGACTTTTCCTGCAGCAAACACAACTAGCCAAATACACTCATTATCCATAACATACAGCCTTCACTAAGGGAACTCAGGCAAACAAGATGTCAGTGGAGACACACAAGGTGTCCTACCTCTCCATTTTCATGCAAAGACATTACACCATTTGGAAGCAGAATTAAGGACATTTTCCACCATACAATCCACCTGAACATTTCTTTTTCCAAAACAGACCTGTTCAGGCTTTGTTTCAGTAATGTTGTCATGAAGACTTTTAAATGTTCATATGGCAAGCTAATCCTGTTTGCTTTTTACCAGCCTACTGAAATAACCACCTGCAGTAATAACAATAATGGCTTTGTCTTTCCTGGACAACCTTGTACTTGCACATGTACACAGTGCTGAGCTCAGCTGCACAGAAATCAGGCAGAGCCACCTATGACTTCACTTTCAATCACTTTGCTGGTCAGGTATGGTAAACTAGTTTTGTTATTTCACAATAATCTGTTTAATGATATAAACATCTCTGTCAGATTTTCTGTCTTCTGGGCCTACCAGACATGCCTGATTTTGTCAGCAGAACTACATGTAAGGCTATTTTTCTATATCAGTAACTCAGATAAACTTTAAAGCTGTCCTAGATAACCTGTCAAGAAAAGTATATGCCATTTTCCTCATCATTGTACTATGATCTATTTGTTGATACAAACTAAACTTTTTCAACAAAGCCCTGAAATACAGTTTAATCTGTCAACAGAATATTTTTCTCCAAGGACACAATAATGAATCTTCCCAGTGCAGCATACTCTCTTAGCGATGACATTAACAACTCAGTAAAGAACTGAACTCCCTCATCTGAACCACCAAATCTGGAAGCCTTTGATCAGTACAAGGGTTGATCTGCTGCCAATACTTCAAAAGAAGTGATGTTAACAATGCAAACAGGCCAAGTGTTTGCAGCAGAACCCAGGAGAATTTCGATTTCCCCTGGGACTCGCGGCACAGCGCTGCCCTGGCAGCCAGAACAGCCGGGCAGTGGGACACCAGTCAGTGCTGGCTGTGTGCAGTACCGTCAGCTACATTTTGGGACTGCCACGCTTAGGTCAGATGTCCTTATTCAGCAGCTGCTGCTCTGAGGCTTTGCTGATGCCTGCAGCAACAGGCTGTTGTAAGAGACAAAAATTCCTGGGAAGTCTAGTCCAGCAATTTCCTTATCACAAACAAAGAGCCACTGACAAGAAAATACTGAGAGCCTGTTTATCAGTTCCTGTTAACATGAAAATATGCTGTGGCCCTCCCACTGTGAGGAAAGGTTCTGGAATCATACACTGAATCTTAGTGCTTCCTGCAACACAATCTATTGTGTTATCTTATTTTGTGCTTTTTCATGTAAAGGTATTTACAGGTAAGCTACCTGACTGTAATTGGAATGTCAAGGCCCCTGCAGGAAATACATTTTCATTGCTCATTTTGCTGTTGAACAGCTTTATGTGGCAGTGCTGCTGCTCACTTGTCTGTAGGATGCACCTTCATTACACAAAAAACATTCTCACCCTACATTCACAGTATTCACACCATGCAGACCTCACAGCTCCTGCACTCTGGAAAGCCGAAACACATACTCTGCTGTGCCACATGGCCACTTCAGTTCTGCAATGAAATACCCACAAATTAGCAAGCAATAAAACTCAATAACCCTAAGACATATCAGCTTTTCCAAAGAACAGCTGAATTCCATTCCTAGCCAGCTAATGGTTCTAACTGGTGCCACTGCTTGTGCTACCTAAAGTCTCAAGAAGTCTTGGCATTTCTCCTAGTTTTCTAGGTCTGGAATTCACTCAGTCTCTGCTGCTCTTACAGATTCTGAATAACCAAGGTACTTAGGCAGGTGCCTACCCTAAAATGCGTAAGTAGTCCCGCTGATTTTAATAGGATTATCCATGTGTTTCAAATTAGTCACATGCATAAGCACCTTTCAAGTGCAGGCTATAGCTTTCTACAACTCCCAAGAAGTTAGGGGTTTTTCCTCAGAGTAACACTAACTTTTGGAGGAGATGTAAATAAGGTGCCTGCATGGTCGCATAATGATCAGGTGTGCCACAGCTGAAGCAAGGATCAAGTGCTCCGTTAAGATGCAGAGACACCATAAATATTACATAACTAGGGGAGATTCAAAGAAAATGTTAAGAACAGGTGCAGCACAGCAGCAAGCCAATTTCATTCTCTGTATTAGACAAAAGACTAGTGTCACTGTAAACATTTCATTTTTTCAGCTCTCTTGGTATATTTGCATTTAAAATACAGCCTGCACAGCCTCAGAAAACATATTAGTGAGAGGAAAACGTCAAAGTGTCAAGCCCAAGAAAATCACCACCTGTATATTACAAGCTGAATCCTAGACAGGCAACTATTTGTCAATGAAGAAAACAAATTGCTCTGTAAGAGAAAGCATATCTTTGGAGATCTTCAGAGAAGTGCTCTCAAGTGGTGTAAAAAGTCCCGAAAACTCAAAATAAAAGAAACATCTTCCACTTACAGGACAATTGTAGAAAACGAACAAATCATACCAAGGTGTCCTGTAAGTGCATCATTAATGGAACGGTACTGTATGCATTTGTCATTACAGGATGTGTGGATATGTCACCCTAGAACAGCAGAACGACCCCCAGCTTATCTGATGGTGAGCTGCTTTAACAGAACATTTCAGAGGACTCCTATTTGGGTTGAAAATTTGAGCGACAACCTAATGGAATATTCTTAATGCTAAATCTCGTTTAGCGTTCGTCGTCCAAGATTTGAATCACAAAGCACACTTGAGGTAGAGTAAGGGACTGGAAATCCAAACAGCAATCCTGATGACACGGAGCTGTCCGTGCGCTGAGCCCGCGGGCCGGGTCAGCCGCGGCGCTGGCCGTGCCCCGGAGCGCGGCGGGCTCGGGCGCTGCGCCGGCCGGGCCCCGGAGCGCGGCGGGCCGAGCCGCCCTTTGTTCCCCCCAGCACCCCGCAGCCGCTCCCCCGGCGGGCTGGCCTGAGGCGCTCCCCGCGGGCTGCGGCGCCCCCTGGCGGGGGACAGCGGCGGACAGCCCCCGAAGTGGCCGATGGGCACGGCCGGGACACGGAGCGCCCAACCCAGCCCGCGACACAGCCAACACAGAGCGGCGCCTTCCCATCTGCATTCGTGCTCGGGTTTTACCTGAGAAGCGATTTGGGTTATTTATAAAATGCACACCTGCTCTTCTAAATATTACCATGCTTCTGTGACTGACACCTGCACTAAAAATACCCGGCCAGAATACCTCTGTCAAAACCTTATGTTTTACATAAAAGCAATATATTGACATTCCCTTCTTATGCTAAATCTGAGAAAAGTAATTTCTTTCAAAACTGAAACTTTATCACCACTCTACTGTGCAGTAAGTTTGTGCTGTCCTCTGTACTGTTTGCATCACTTGCTGAAAAGATCAGCATTCCTTCTAAGCTAGAAAGAAGACAAAACATAAAATACCTTTGAGCTGCACTATGAATGTAACAGCAGGTCATAAACTGTTTGAATCCCACCCTCCAAGAAGGCAGAGGAAAAAGAAAAAAGTTGAATGAAAATGCCTAGCAGGAAACACAGAATATAACCAATGAAGGAAAATGGCACAACATGGAAAAAGCATTAAAAGCCTCTCAAAAGCAGTTTGCATTGGGTTTTACTCCTCTGTGAATATATGTGGAATTTGCTTTTGGATATAATGTGCAAGTCACTATTTTCCTGCAAAGTCTGTAAAAGCATCCAGAAAATACCAATGGTTTCCCATCCTGCTCTTATAATCAAGTTGTTTCTGTCACGTGAGCTTTTGTAATGACTGATACATTTCCAAAAGCTTTTGAATACAACAGACTCGGCTAGCATTTTCTAAATGTAGATATAATAAGGGCAAGCTTTACATCCTTATGTGTGCATATTAAGATCAAGTCAGCTTGATTTAATACCAAGGATGTAATATTTGCTCTCATACTTCTTGGTAATTATATATTTAGAAAATCTATGTGTTATAATTAATTCTATTGTCCTATTACTAAATTTACTACATTTAATGTTTATCTTAAGTGAACAGTTGGTTGGTAGCTCAGGAGATGCTCCTTTCTATAAAGCCTGGTCTGAAGCAGGGATAAGGTATCCCACAAGGCCAGTTTCAAAAACAAAAAACAAAAACCAAAACAAAACAAAAACCAAACAACCCTCTCAGCTGTGAAACAATGCTAGCCCATATTCTGTACACCAACACCAAGAGGTCCCACATTTAAGAAGAGAATTTAGGAAATGGATAGCACTCAGTCAGAAACATGAAAAGCATGTGCTTACCTGCAGTTCCTAAGCTGAGCAGTATAGCAACCCAAAATACCCAGAACACAATGAGAATCAGAAAAGTCCAGAGTGGCTGGAACAGGAGGAAAGGAATTCTGCCAATGATTTTGCCAACAACTCGAAAGAGCTGCACAGAGAATGGAAGCCTCTTTCTTAGTACAAATATAAGGGAGAGCAGAACAACCTGTTTCAGGAAATAAAAAGACAAATTGTTAGGGGTTTTACCTCAAGAAAATTATCAGAGTTGTCAAATGTGGGATCAGAGGATACAGATTTCACAAAGACATGACAACAAAGAAATTTATACAATCTTACTACACATTAGAAAGTCCTTCCAAGACATTGCCTATGTTCTCAAAGAGCCTGTGGATTAAAATTTAGTTTCCTACAATAGTCGTTGCTGTTTTTTTCGAAGAAAATAGGATCCATAAGACTTTAATTCATCTAATGGAAACTGTCTGTTTTGCTTTATAGCAAACATAAACGTGCATTACACACTACACATTGCTTTCACATACCCTGCATGTCATGAACTTTTAGACTTTCTACTCAGGTCAGCTTGCCACTGTTCACTTTCACAATGGTAAGAGAACCAGTCCTTTCCTGCAGTTCACAACCCAACTAGTTTCTGAGCTATGTATGTACAGGAGTAAAGCAGACATGAAATGAAAACTTATTTAAATAAATTATCGTCTTTCCAAAGTAAAAAACCCAACCCACCAATAACAAAACCCCAAGTCAAAAATCCCACAAAATCCCCAATTCTTTGTATGTGACAAGCAACTATGAACAGCAATGAAAAGGGAGGTTGGACTCTTTAAAGCAATAAACACAACCAGTGGCAGTTCCTTCACTAGTTTTCTTGCCTGCTCTGGAAAGAAGCCGCCAACTCTGAAGAGAAGCATAATGTGCAGCAGTGGCTGTTCCCACAGCTCTGCAAACAACAGTCAGTTGTACTGGAACACACAAGCATTCAAAGAAACTTTTTCTTATCTTTTTAGTATCAGCAGATGTAAAAAGGTCACAACTTATAGAGGATATAAAAAAAAATGTGGTCTGTGACACATTTATATTTGTCACTGTAAATTGTCAGACTGTTCATATCTGGCAAATTCCATATGGATCTTACTCATCTCTAAGACAACTGCTTTGACAAATGTCTCATGAAGAACAAATTGACTGCACCCTCAAATTGAGAAATGGCTCCTTTTAACATTGCAACATCAGACTGAAAACACTCTCTTCAGAAGTTGCAAGCCACACTCAGATTTTCTGTTGTAAAACAAGGTCAGTGAGAGAAAACAGAATTTAACCCCATAACTTGAGGTCTAGACAATGCTGCCTGTGTTTCACTGCCCCTTTCATTGTCCCAAAGAGCTGCCATCCCTTTCTCCTCCTGGCAGGGTGGGATGAATCCACAGATCTCATGTCCATACTCAGCCAGTGCCCCTGTGTATATTTGACATGATTCTCCAGCGAGCTCATGCAGCACAAAATGGGCATGGAATACAATTCTGGCATTTTTACACCAACAACACTGACACAGTTTGTACAGGTTTGAAGTATGGCAAGGCTGAAAAACAAGTTTCACAATGAATATATAAAATTATTTTTGTAGTTTTGATGGGGGCCTAAAAATCTATTTGGAACTAGGGATCTTTAAAGTCCCTTCCAACCCAAACCATTCTGTTATTTCATGATTATATGTGAATGAATGTAAGAAGATCTTAGAATTTACTATCATTTTCCAATTTGAAAAGAATTAGTAATTATTTTTATTGTTGCAGAACCACTGTAGTTCAAGTTTTCAAGTTACAGCCTCTGCCACTGCTTAGGACAAAATGCTACTTACAGTGATGATTGTTGAGAAGATGGCATATCCAAGTAGGAACTTTACATTTTCCTTTTCAGTTTCCAGTTCAGTGCTGGGGTCATTCCTGTAGTCATAATAGAGCCACCAGAGAACACCTGAGACAACTGAGCAGAGCAGAGCAGCGTGAGGGTGGGCAGGGCACGCTGCTGCTGCCAGGCTGATGCCTGCCTGGCCTCCCTTCCCAGTGTCCTGCCCTCCCCACATCCCACAGGGCTCGGGAATACTGCCAGTCCCCCAACTGAGGCACAGGATCAGTGAGCACAGAGAAACTTCCAATAAAGGCCTGTCAGTCTGAGCTAAAACCACAGCAGAACATTTGGATTTCTTGCAGTTTTCCTAAAGCTCAGGCATGTAATTTCATTGTGGGGATCCAAAGCTAACTTCCAAGGAATGACAAGCTCTAGCCAGACACATTCCTATGGTTCTCCCTTCCTAAAGCAGGCAGTACAAGAGTTCACTAAGCATTCTTTGAAACAGTAGCATTTTCATAACTGCATTCATCTGCCAAAAGAAATGTTGTTTCTAGGCATCTATAAAAACAATAAACATCACCATCATCCTAACACTCAGCAGCTGGAACAGCACAGGCAGACCTTGGCACCAAAAGGCAAGCAGGCCTCAGCTTGGAAATGACTGTGGTAAGCTGAAGGTTACTGAGGATGGCCATGGAAATAAAGGATAGCTGTTTGTTCAGCTGCTAATCCTTCAGTACAGTGAAATAGTAAATATACTTACACAACAACCCGAACACTACCAGTGCAATGAGAGTATGGATGAAGAGAGTCTGAATGAATCTGAAGGCTAAAACCAGTATCAAAGAGAAGGCTGAAAAATACATAAAGTTTGAGTGTTACAACCCTTTTCATTTTAAGTATAAATTTAAGGTTCTTGCAGAATTTTAGCTTTTATTTTTAAACAGTAATCTTAATAGCAACAGCATTTCATAAAGCTGGACACCTTTCTAACATTTAAAGCACATAGTTACCTCTAACTTAAATAGTAAGAAACTTATAGCTGATATATTTCATCACGGCAAATACTAGCTTTTTAGTTACATTTTATGTAAGAATTAAGTTCAAGTATTCATGCTGATGTAATCTTTTTCATCAACAATTTCTTACAGTCCCCCAAAATGAGGTATATAACCATGTCATGGACCACAGAATCTGATAGAGATCTGCATTTTACCAGTCTGTTAAATGTCACCTGATAAAATCTGATCACTCTTCCTTAAAAAATAACTCTGCCCAGAAATTATGAAAAAAGTCCACTTTTGAATTAAACATATAGACTTACAAGAAACATTTTAATCTTTTAATTGAACATCATTATTCACTTTTTATTTATAACCTTACCTAGTGCAAGGACACTCAGTCCTATCACAGTATCTCTTCCTGCCAATATTCCACTCAGAATTCGGTGAAAAACATCCATTTCATTAACCATACTTATGAGGACAGATGCATATTTGGAATAGCATTCAGGATTTTGTGGAACACAGCGATTAAATAATGGAAAGGATTTACTGAAAGGTTGGAAACAAAAGTGGTAAAAAATATTAATTGCTGGACAAAGAGTTTAAAATCCACAGAGATCCATCCTGCCATTCTCCACAGAGAGCATTCTGTTATAAAGAGTATTTTTATGTATAATCTACAAAATAAACTCCTTAACAGTGTCATGCCTGTATCACTATACCAGAACAGATCCATTCAAGATCAGCCTGAGGAAAGAAATTAACAACTCTCTCATTAACTATCGCCGTCAGCACATAGCTCCTATTCCCATTCTAGTCTGGCTTCACCTGCTTTGCTCCCATGTATTTATGTAAAAACAAAGGTCATGCTAACATAACTGTAACCTATGCTGTTGTAGATAATTCTATATCAAAAACATTTTGTATCGCTTTTATGATATTTAAGCATTCTAAAAGCCACACTAAAACAATCTTTGCAAGGTACAATTAATAGCACCAAATATTTATACAAAATTATTTGGCACTCCCAGCCAAGCTTCTTGCATATATTTATTGTCCCACTTTGGCAGTGCTGCCCTACAACAGCCAATGGCAAAATCATACCTGAAAAGGAGAGGTTTTGTTATCAACAGCTAAAAAATTCACTAACCATCTTTGCTTCTACCATGTAATATTACTGTGCAAGATGAATAACTTTGCTGAGTTCCTTGACAAACCAAAAAAGGCCTACAAAGTTGAGGAAATAAGTGAAACATGCCATAGTTTTTCATAAATTTACAAGCTATCCTATGATCCACTCTATGTAATGCTTTTATATGTCTCCTGCTCTCTTCTCTTCACTTTGTTCTTCTATTTTCTGCTCTTCACAGCATATGAATTAGCTCTGCAAACACAGAGATTCCAATTCTCTGCTGTATTTTCATGACATAGCGGAAATCATGGGTTTAAGAATTTTGACTCACAAGTGCCAGATTTGACAAAGACAGCAATATCCACAGATCCATGCTTCAAGCCATCTGGCTATAAAATTATTCTGATGGAAATTTCTGGGCTCAGGAGAAGAAGCAAGGCCAAAGACCACATCCTTGGCATTGAGAGAGAAAGCAAAATCTGTGCAGGAGCTAAGCTGTTCCTCATATGGAGTGCTTTTTTCCTAATTTGGAAAAGGAAGCAGAATGGAAGGGTAGAGGAATGGAAGGAATGCAGTCCTTGTTTGTTCTGTGGGACAGGACACTGGCATGTTCAGAGGCACATAAAAGAACTTGTAAGGATACACAGACAAAAAAATAAATAAACAAAGCAAAACCATCCTGACTGTGAAGAATCAAGCCAAATACAAAATGTGGGAAAGTAACAATCCATAAGAAGCTGTTTGGACTGAAGGAGGTCGTAAAGTATTCAGTCATTCTTACCTTGGTGGAACTGGCAGTGTGGGACACAGCTGAGCTGCCTTTGGATTTACTGTGTAACTGGAAACGTTCAGGTTGTAAACACAAAGGAAAGAACCTAAAAAAAAAAAACAACAAACCAGAAAGAGGAAAAAGTAACTTAAGATTAGTAAAAATTAAATTTAAAAAAATATTGTCAATTTAAACAGCATTCCCTGTCAAATAAAACAGCAAAACAAAACAAACTAAAAAAAGGGATACTGACCTCCAACAATAATAGCTATTATATTCACATGGTCTGAAGTTTTTATACATCCCATACAATAAGGCTTAGGCTACAGGTTATTTTATTTACATGTTGGATATGAATAAACAGGAGCTGCTTTCACACAACAGCTACTTCTGACAGCATTTTCATTACATTTAAAGGAACCAGTTGGACAAGAGTCACAAACAACATATGAACTCTGGTCACCGACTGGCACCTCCACCAAACTTCACTAGTTCATTATCAACAGTCAGTTTTCTGCTACATAATCTCAGCACAGTGCAGGAATTAATGAACAGTTTCTGATTTGCATAAGAGAGCTGTAACATTTTCTAGAAACTATGGGTTTGAAATAAAGCAGAAACAAGACATTCTATTTTCTGTTACTGTGAACTGTTCAGGAAAGTAATGACTCCCTAGTGTAAGAGCCATAAAAAAACAAAGTGGAAGCTGCTCAACTGTTCTACAGATACACTGAGGTACTCATATTCCCTGTGGCACACCATTATTCCTTGCAAAACTCTGTAGATCTTCCAAAGAGTTGAGCTGCTGTTGTGGACAACTTGACACGCACAAGGAGAGTGAACTGATTTTGGGGCCTTGTATTTCCAGGCTGCATGAATTCAGAAAGAACACATACCTAGAAAGAAAAAAAGATCCTCTTCTCAAAAAGCAAGCTTTCTTGGTTTTTCATAAGTGTAAATTCTGAATCTTCTTTTTTAAAGTGCTACAAAGCAAGTGAAACTTTTTCCAAAGGAGTCAGTTGAATGACTGAGAACTTCAATGTGTAACATCCTTAAGTAGAAAGATTTGCCATATAGAATGACTGCCTGTTTGGCTGATGTCCCATTTAAGACCGTCTTTAAGAAGGCAGCTGCATAAAGCATAACAATGCAGCACATTTTCAAATTCTATAGTAACTTTTTAATTTCACCCACTCTTCTGCATTATTTCCACTTTTTTGCCTTTCAATAAACAGTGTATAGTTACACAGATGTATATGACTGACAACTAGAAGACGTGTATTTTACTAAGTTCTCAAACATTTGATTGATTTATACATTATCTGATGCACTTACTTTTTATTAGTCATGTCCAATCCAGAAAGATTTGCCCCTTCTACAGGAGTGTTCTTCCGACCACATATGTTCCCAAAGCTGTCATATCCAAGCACAAGTCTTTCTGCAGCACCAACCACCACAGCATAGCCACTTATAAACATCTATTAAAATATTTTTTAAATGTCAAAGCATGCTACCATAGCTTTTGCTTCCTATTCAATAAATACTCTTTTTAGGTCATGCATTTTTGCCTTTTGGTTGCAAACAGTTAAATCTAAAATTCACCCCTCTGCACAAGGCCAGAGCAAGTCACATGGGCAACTTTAGCCCTACTGCTGCCTTAGAGCTTTCCTTCATCTATTGTTGAAAATATATAAATTAAACAGAATAACACGGGAGAAGGAAGAGAGGTCCCAATTAAAACAAGAGGAAAGCATTACTAAGGTGCTGAACACTGTTCCTAGTGATGTTCATGTGTGTCACTAGGCAAGATCACTCAAATGGTGATTTTTCATGTGCTCACTGCACCTCATGTTACAGGGTGACCTTCAAGACACACTTGGACAATAGAACTGCTGCCATGATGGGCCCTTGAAGCTGCTAGTGAATGTAATCAGAAGTATTTCTAAACACAAAATATATTTTAAATGAAGATTACCTGAAATTTCAGGAAAGCTGTAGAAAGCCACACTCTGCAGTGTCACTTAAGTGACACTGCCCTGACCTTTGAGTTGTTCTGCTGCCAGATCAAAGTTCCAGTAGATCATCTTCTTGTAAACCCCTGAGGCAGCTAAGTACTTCTGCTGGACAAGTAGCAGCAATCCTCAGTCAAAATGAAACACCTTGTCCAGGAATGCGGCTTAAACCCTCCTGTACACTGTGAGGGCCAAAACAATCCCTGGAAAGAACCTTTGCAGGTGCCAAGAAGTAGCAATTCTTCTGTGAAACTGGTGAAGCCCTGAGTACTGCTTTACCCAAGGCTTATCTCCCCATCACTCCAGCTACTGAAGAACTCAGTGATGCAAGCTTCTCCTCTATCCCATGGGGTGCAAGTCACATTTCACACACACCAAGGGCAATCACTAAGCTCTGTGGCCATGTGCCAACTGCTGGCTGCAGCAAAGCTCCCCAGTCCCACATTAACCACTGCTGCTTTGAATGAGCTGAATATTGGCTGTGCTCGAGACAGATTACACAGACATGCACAACGGCCTTCTAACTTCAGCTTTAGAGCCTTTATCTGTGCTTCTACTTTTAGTACTTGTGACTAAAGATTGGATCTGGGCAAAAACATGTCTCATACACAAACATTTACGAATGTGCTTCATTAGTTCTGAGAGCAGTCTCATTTTTGCTTACAGCAGACTCTTATTTTGATTTGTCCTTCCAGGAAACAAGCAAACAAACTGTGCATGCTTACCAAACCAGCCCAGAAAAGACAGAAGAGGAGCAGCCAGAGAACGTCCGTACACTTTCTGTAAATGGCTGGTCTCCATTCCCGTAGTTCAGAAACACTATCTCCGGAGTCCTAAATAGAAACAAAAAAAGTTCAAGAAATGGACAGAACAAACTTCCTGTGAAATTAACTCAAGTTCCAGAAGGCGGAGATTTCAGCAAGCGCGTAACTTCGCCCCTTCAGTGCGGAACACCTGGCAGCTCTGTGCCGTGCCGAGGCGCGCTGCCCCCCGCACTGCCCACTCCGTGCCCGCGCTGTCCCGGGTGCGCTCCGGCCGCGCTCACCTGCCGCCGGGCCCCGCGCCGCTCCATGGCCGCGCTTGCCGCGCTTGCCGCGCCGGGCCGTGCTCCGCAGGGGCGGCGGGCGGGCCCGGGGCGCAGCCGGCTCGGCGGGGCGAGGCTGGCGGGGCTCGGTTCCAGCGCCGCGGGGCCGGGCCGGGCCGGACGGTAGCACCTCCGGCAGCTCCGCCCGCCACTCTGGCCGGGCTCTGCCCGGAGCCGCTGCGTCGGCGGGAGGGAGCGAGCGGCATTGCTGCCCCGGGGCGCTCCTCTCCCGGGAGAGGCGCTCGGGGGTTGCGGCAGCTCCTTGCACAGCCGCAGGTATATACAGGGCCCCCGGTCAGGGTGGGAGGTTTATATTTCCCCCTTCATTAGCTTATTTCTGGGAATAGCTGAAGATTTGTCACTGCTAGCACGAAATGGGGGCTGTTTCGTCCTGTAAAGCCCACTGACGCTGATACCCGTTCGGCTGATTCGGCTGCATTATCGATACACAACCAGTCATAGATCCTTTTCAGCTTCTCTTTGGCTGTAGCTGTACAGTTACATTACGCTGACGTGCTGTATTATGCTATACATACTATCATCTATGTCCATATGCATTTTGCATGCACAGGAATAACCTGCAACAACAGGAATAACACCAAATCAGATCAATCCATGTAACTCAGGTGACTGAGGAATGCGGGAATTATTAGCCACTTTTAGTAACATGTTTTCTCTGTGCTGTCCCTGTTGCTGATTTATCTTTATGTTCACAAAATTCAGCTCAATGATCTAGAGAAAATTGCAAATTGGAAGGATCTTAAGAATATGGTTTTGTCCTCCTCCTGACAGTCAGTGGAACAAATAAATATCATCTTTAAGAAGTAACACAACATCTGCAATTGAAATAAAATTGAATTAAATGGAAGCTGTTTTGCCAAACTGTTTAAGAACTGGTCCATCTTGTATAGGAGACAGAGCACTAGGCTAGTCTTGTCTAGAACAAGAAAGCAAAACAAAGCCAATGTATTCCAGTTCTCTGGAGAAAATGCAGCATGAAACCTTGGTGACAAACTAGCATAGATGGAAGTAAATAGGTAATATGAGAACCTGGGCTTTTATAAAAAGGAGTAAATCTCTGCCCCAGAATATTTGAGTCCTTCTAAACTGACTAGAAATAACTACATTTTTTCCAAAAGGGTAAGTCATACAATGTTTCTGAAATTGACATTTTAACTGTTTTGACAGAACCTGCTACAATTCTGATTTAAATTTACACACACCTCCACCCCCACCTCCTCCCCCTCCCAAGAAGTGGTTCTGAAGAAACACAGCAGAAAAGATTTCTAAAAACTCTTACAATGGATTTATTAACCATTTAGTTTCCAGCCAGCTCATAGTTCTTATCTTTATCAGCATTTTGTCTTTTAATGCTCATTATTCATCAATTTTGGGGAGTTTTCAGAATTTGGATGAAAATTAAAATAAAATTCTAAAACTGAAGGAGCATTTTGTGCTTACAAAACCTAAATAGAGATAGTAGTTTTTTCTTCACTTTGTGCTGTTGCACTTTAAAAATGTGTGGGAAGTCATTTTCCCTTGAAATACAAATGTAAAATTTCACAGGAAACTTAACTTTTTTTTTTATAAAATGAGTTAATTTTTTTTTTTAATAATATAATTTTTTATTATATCAAGAAAGCTAACCAAAATTATGAATAACCTTTAACCTGGACAAAAAGTATTCTGAGACAGAATCATTATCTGATTAAGAAAAATCATCTTGAAGAACAATACCAGTAATTAAGGCCTGTATTAGAATCTGATGACTTGCTGTCATCACATGCTAATATTTTGCTGTTGGTCTGGCACTTTTTGATGTCCTCTTTAAGTTTTGTGTTCCATTCTTAGTGTGAATAGAGGAAAACAGCAAATGGAACAAATATTTTTTAATAAACGCTAGAATCCAGGTAACTGGAGGTCATGTAAAAAAAAACTGGAATCATCAGTAGAGGCCTGATTTTACTGAGCAATATCAATCAAAATTATTTTATTTCTTCAGCTAGCCTAGGAGCAATTATCTTAGAAATGCTAGAAAATAACTCACAATTAGAATAGGATTTAAAATTAAAAAAGCAAATAAATATTTTAATTGTACTAAGATTTTCCCCTGAATTTCAAACATAATCAAATAAAACATTTATTCTACTTAGTAGCAGCTGAGTTCTTTTTTCCTGTGTCACTAGGTGGGGCTCGGCTCCCAGTTTCAAGCTCCAGCTCAGCATTTGAGATGGATGTACAGAGCCTCACACCACGTGAGCCAATATTCACAAATGAGGATCCTCATGCTACAGGTGAAGAAAATACCAGGGAACAAGGCTCAGATTGGATAACAGATTTAAACACCCACATCCAAAGTGTTACACCAAAAACTCTCACTTGTTATTTGTCCAATCCTGCCAAAAATTGCCCAAAAGATCAATTTTGGGTTTTCAGTCTTACCACTTTCGCAGGATATAGCCTGGTTCTGCAGCTGAGTCATTCGAGCACTCATTGAGGAGCAGGGAGCTTTAGAAGTGATATTTTGTAGTGCTGAAATAGAAATGAGAGGAAAATGAATTCTGGAGAAAGAGTATTGGATTAGAGAAGTGGTCCTTCTTTGTCAGCACTAATGACTTGGCCAGAGAAGTGGCCGGTGGCTTGTGCTCTCTCTCTCTGGTGAGAAGCCCACATTGGAGCCTTTGGTCTCAGTCCCCTGGTCTACATGGACAAGATGCTGACTTTATAAAATAAATATCTTCATTTCAGTCTTGTATCCAACTACAGCCACTTCCATGGGAGATTGGTATCATGAGGATCCACATTCATCTGTAAGTCTGCACTGATCTCTCAAGAATATAACATTTCTTGTAAAGGAAAAAAAAAATATTTACAATCTTGGAGTACCCAGGAACTCACAGTGATTTATTTGAATTTTAAGACATTTTTTAAATTTTCTAACCCTTCAACCTGCTTGGTGTGTTGCAGTGGGGGAACCACAACAAGGGAGATTAACATTTACACTACTGAGTCTATCTGTAGTTTTTAAAGGATGTTTTACATGTTAACCATCCTCAGACGTGTTTATCAGCAACAGAGATGAGCAGGAGTGTAAATTCATGGGCATTTTTCAACTCTCTGTTTTTCATGAAGTCACATAGAATATGTAGAAAAAATCAAACATGAAATCAAGCTTCCTGATTCCAAGCTTTAACAAGGAAGTTCTAATTATTTCTTATGACTGTAGTTTATTCTTTGAGAATGATTCCTGGTGCTGCCTGCACTCAAGGCTCAACTTTCTTACCAAGAAACTTACCTGATTAAAACTGGAGCAGGAATGTGGACTGGGAGAGGAAGGTGCTAAATGAGAACATGACAGCTCCTTGCTAGACTGGTTAAGTGAGATGACTATCCCTATCTGTATCCCATTCTAGGTCAGACAAGGAACAGAGACCAATTACTTTAATAACAGGACATGGTAACTGAGAAACTCAGCTTAAAAGCAAACATTTTCTGCCTAATTAAAGAAGGTGCAGCTGAGCATAATTTCCATTGCTCTCAAATGATCTTGCTTATGTACAATAGCTTGGCAGGCAGGCACTATTTTCTGTAGGTAGCTATGCTTGGAAAATCCTGAACTGTAACACCCAGAAACCGAACATAATGCCTCCTATTATGCTCAGGCTGCTGGTCAGGTTTGCATTTTAAGTGCAGGTGTTTATGACCTCATCTCTCTTGGACTATTCAGTATGAAATTTCTCATGGCAGGTGCTGGAGATTTTTGGAAAACATCAGCACATATCATTCAGTCATTTTGAAGAATGAAATTAAAGAACCAGACAATATGGTATCCCTTCTTGGATAGTAGTAAAGAAATTATTACACATTATTTCATCAGAGATTTTTAATGGACAAGAGGAAAGAAATGCTTTTAGCTTTTTCTCATATTTGAGAAAATTTGTCCATATTTACCCAAACCACTTTGATAAATCATGGTGTATGCTCAGTCAACTTGATGAGCTTCATAGCTAAAGCATCTGTAGTCTGTGCCTGCATGGTGTACCCAGGGCCTGGCTGAGACAGCCTGGGCAGCCCTGAAGCAGGTGCTTCTGACCTGTCATGCACTTTGACTGTTTCACCTTCACATCAGTGATTGTCCTGACAGAGAGCAGGCACAATGGACAAAGACTGCTCCTGAGGAAGGATTAGGGATTCAAAAAGTCAGTATCATGAAGGCATTTAACCTAAGGCTGTAGACAGTGGGCCATTATGCCTCTGTTGAGCCACAGTAACAGACTGAAAGCCGGGACTGGCTGAGCAAAGACAGCAGAAACAGAAGAGAAATGGAAGTCTAGGACAGTAAGGAAATGGCTGCCAGAGAGAGGAGGTGGAGGGAGGACTGGCATGCAAGGGACATGCATGAGGGAAGGATGGGGCTGGATGTGAATGAGACTGAGAGATAGGAGGAAATGGCTGAGAAAAGGAGGCCAAGATTGAAAAAAGTAGGACCCTGAGAACTAAGGGAGGCTAGAACTGATATGGGGAGGCATAAAACTGGCCAGGGTAGAAGAAAAGGGTAGACAGTGAAAGTTGTGTGGGCATAAACAAGACATAGCACAAGTCCTGAAGGTACTTAAAAGATTAAGACTGTGGGGAATGATCAAAAGAATCTGGGTCTGCCACCACTCCCTTTCACAAACAGAGTATCACCTTTCCTCTCCTGTCAGCAAATATCCTCAGTGTTGGCCTGAGAGCGCCAGAGTGCCCTGGCAGACTCAAGCCTGGTTATCAACCCAAAGCTCCCAGCCAGATTTCTGATCAGCCTGCCGGTACTGCCACTGCTCCACTGGATCCACTGACAGACCTCTGTCCAATGCATCTAAACAGTCCAATCTTTCTGATGAGTTAGGTTTTTTGTGATACTCAATGCTTGCTTTTCTGTTTGCTCATCTGTTTGCTGATCATTTACAGCTGGACTTTCTAAATACTTTGTTATAAATATAATTATGAAAATTCCAAAAAGATAAAAAAAGCAATATTTTTTCTAGTAATTTTTGAGATGTTTTACTTCTCAGCCTTCTCACTTGAATTTAACAAATTAATAACCAAATTAATAATCAAATTCTTCTGGATATTTCTAGTGCATTGAGAAGCTCTATTTTTATTTCAGGATAATGGTTATTGAGTAGATTAGCCAGCAGTCTAGAAAAATGGAGTGTACACATCTTGCTGCCTCTATAGTTTTAGATTACTGCTGCAAACCACCATCCCTCCTGTGATTTAGCAAACATATGAATCATTCAAGGAACGAGTATAATACCACAAAGTTAATTTGTTCCACTTGCCACACAAGCATGCAGACATCTGCACAAAGAGCCCTTTCATTCCTGTCGATACACAAGCTAGAGCACAGCCTGACCCTAGAAAAGTGTTTGCTGAGTTGAACTTGATAATAAGCTTTAGAGGTAACTCATTTCAAGGTTTGAGAACAGAGAAAGAGAATCAAAGTTTCGGGATCACATGGAACATTACCTACCAGACAAGGCTGGAGCTGTACCCTTGTGGGAAATCAGAATTAAAATGTGCCCAGGGTCCTGAGCAGTAAATGGTGTGGGTAGCAGAAGGTGAAAGAGCTTGAACTGGAAAAACTTCTGTGTTTCAGGGCAGTTCATGTCCCTCTCTGGTCTAAAGAGCAGACATGCCAGTGCATCTGAGTGTCTCAGTACAGAGAACAGACAAGTTACACTGCTCTTCAAAACATCCCCTCAAAAAGCCAGGGAAAGAAACGGCTAGAGTTTCAGAGGAACCGAGAAGTGAAAGCTGTGGATTTGTAAGGCTGGGAAAGGCTGGCTTGCGCTGTAAATTATGTAAATGGAAGGAAGGATGAAAGATATTCTTGAGAGCAGCAAAGAGAATGGAATAACCTAGAATGAACCCAAATCAAAGAGTATTGCAAAAGGCTTCAATCTGGACCACACGGAGTATGCAGAAATATCTGTGACCTGCAGAGTCAGGTTTAGTTCTGAATGAAAACAATGAGATGTTTTCATTAGTTGGGTGGAGACCAGGGAAATGTAGTTTTTATCAACACTAAGATAAGCAGCATAATCATTACAACGACTAGAGGGAAGTCTTTTCTGAAATCACAAGATGCTTCACTGATAGTTTAGTTCTTGTAAGGACAATTTACATTAATGGAATCAGCTACTGAGTGTTTGCCAGAGAAAAATAATGTTGTTGAGGCCAGAGAGACAGCTTGGACTGTAGGGCTTTCCTAGTGCCGCGAGTGCAGAAGCAGCGGCTGCCCCGTTCGTCTCCCACTGGATGTCACTCTCGGGCAGTTCTGTCAGCGGCACTTTGCCGCAGCCGCGCCTTACAGCTCCTCCTGGCAAACCCAGGCACAGCGCATTGCTCAGCTGCTAAGAGGCTTCAGTGCCGTTTGCTGTAGCTTTTATTTTTGGACTTTGCGAGCACTGCTTTCCACCGATTCCTCTAGTGGAAACAGCCTAACTTCGTGGATTTATTGCCTCTAGATGTTCATTGTACTGAGGTTTGACAGCAAGTACAATTCTCTCCGTGTTAATTAGTTGTCTTTTTAAAACAAAGCCTACAATGTCTAGTGAGGCTTGGGCAGCAGCATATATTATTCTGCTTTTTCCTCATCAAAATAACACAAGTTTTATTTAGAGAAGGCATTAGACCCTCTAGTTTATTCAAATGTAATGCTTCCAACAACAGCACAGGCAGCCAGCATAGAATCTACTCAAGTTAGTAGTCCATTTGTAGATTTCATTATACTCACTGCACAGTGTGGCCAATTACTTTACATGAGAATAATCATTATTTTAGTCAAGAGTTCCAGAGAAAGGGTGTTCATGGGCAATAATGTGTTTCTGCATAACTTTTATACAACTAGACAGGATCCGAGGTTCCATTGCAATGCTCGTTAAAAGACATCCATATCTTCATTGCCTGAAAAGGGAATACTGAACACCCCGCTTTGCACAGCCTGTTGAGAGCAGGAGGAAAGGTGATTATCTATGTACTAAGTGCCAATAGGCTCCCATGTCAAAAAATCATCAATCTGCTCTCCAAACACTGATGTTTGAACAGCACGTCTATGAGATCAGTATGTGGCCAGTCATATTGAGTCAGATAATGGCCCACAGATGTCTGTTATTTATCTGACCTACTCTTTATACTACCTTTGGTTTACCTTCATTTTTTTACAGAGACTTCTCATAAATTACCTGCTCAATTTATGTTTTGTCTTAATTAGTCATGAGAAGAAAAATCAACAGCGAGTGGAATGGACCCAGCAGCCACCGGTGGTGTTACAGACTGTGAGATGGCATGACTTATATAAACAGTTTATTCATCTCCATTGAAGTGACATTGAATCAGCATTCCCTCAGATGAGTATCTCTAACTCATAGAAATTCTGCAGTCATTCTTTAGAAGCACACCTATTTATAGGGTAAGAGTGCAATAGCTGAAATATTTGCTAAGAATTGTGGTCCAGTTCTGCAAAACCTAATTAAATGTGAAATAGCTAGAGAAATAATCTCTACTCTATTAAGAAGAATTCTTGGAATCTAAAATTATGAACAACTTTTTCAGAGAGAGGAATCCTGAAATCTAAAGTTCTTTCCATGATATTTAATTTTATCCCATTATCTGAAAAGATATAGAATATTGTTACATGTTATATATCAAACTTTCATATAAAATTTTATCCTGCACATGTGCATGAAGTTGAGCTAGGCAGAGCAGCTGGATTCTAAAATCAGAAGCATGGAGCTCCATGTCATTGGCCAGCCCTACTCTGCTCTCATCCATTGCCTGCTGGTACTTCCAGTATCAATATCGAGTTTAATACAATATGTAATCACTTTGTGTCAATGTTTCCATCAATCATTTAAAGTGAAAGAAGAAACAGTTTTCCTTTAATAGTAGGAAGATCAATATTAACTAATCTTGTAGCATCATCACTAGAGTTAACATTTTCCCATAACTAAGATTAAAGAATTGCCTTCTTTCGAGACTTCTTTTCAAGTAACATTTCTGCTTTTGCAATAACAATTCATCACTCTGTTCATAATGCTTGTTATAAGCAATCTTATTGTGTAAAGTGTTTTCATGGTGTTAGGTAAAATGAGATACCGTCTTACACTGAGACCTATGTAAAGCAAAACGTACGTAAATATCTAGATATTGCTGCAGTTTTAATTTACTTTAATCTTTGCACATAAACTGAGGGCTGTTACTCATCTTTTGTGGTTAAACCATAGAACAACACTATTCCTAGTCTGTCACATTATGGGTAAAGTCATGGGATAGCTACTGTGCTTTGATAGCATTCATGCAGCAAAAAAGAATTAGCATTCTACTAGGTGTTCCCAACACTTGTCCCAGTAACTGTGTCTCATTACAGCAGAGAAGACTATTAGGCAATGCTTGATACAAAAAACACTCCATGGAATGTAAAAACTTCTCTGAGAAGCTGTTTGAGGAAGCAAGATTTTGCAGCAATCATTGCATGCTTAAAAATGGAAAGATATTTTCAAAAAAGGATGTTGACCCTCTTTCTAGTTACTAAAATTTGAAGTTGTCAAACTGACATGAGCAATGGCAGTATAACAATTTCCTGTCCACGTAACATATTTGCACAACATATTGTTAGTGATAAAACTAACTAGGAAAGTGCATAACCCAAAGGATGTGGATGTGTCTGGGAATTCCCATGGCCCTTCCTGTGTACCAGTAAAGGAATAAGACAAAACAAACATCTATGGGCTGATCATGCAAACAGTTATTCATAGAGTTTGCTCCTCTTCACCTTGTTGATATGTGAACTTTACGCTTCAGTTTCCCTGTCTAAAGTCAATTAAAAGTAAGTCATCAGTTCAAAAGTGTTGACAGCTTTCTGTCAACACTTGGCTCAGAAAATAAATGCTGTATAAAAAACTACATAGAAATGGATTGGTTTGGGTACATAACTGTTCTAGGAGAGTTAGAAGCAAAAGGTGATTCTGGTCTCTTTTTTTGTTTCTCTTTGAACCCATAGAAACCCATGGATTGTAGTGGTCTGGCTGGCATGTGTCAAAATGGATTATTTGAAAGCTCACCAGGACACACCACAAACCTGCACTCACAGCAGGCCCCAAATGATTACTCATTTGTAGAAATTTGTTTGCCGATTCTTTCAGGCAGAATTCACACAAGGTTTGGGTTAAATGTAGGGATATGTCCTTTAGATAGTTTGACCTTTCTTCTGTGTCTGACTTTCTGCTCTCCAGCAAGTGTTTTCAGCCCTCCCTGCCTTGGTGCTGCCTCTTGCTTGGTAAATTGGTGGCAGCTGTGTTTCTCTAATCTCCTAAAGCATGTATAAATCTAGTCTCCTAAATCTATGTATAAAAGCATGCTGGCTTTGCCACACATGGCTTTGTTTGTTGAATTAATCTGATTGTGGTCTGCTGTGCACCACACCCAATGTGAGAAAAATACATATATTGCATATAAGTTGTAATTTTGATAGTACTCATGTAACAAGACTATTGAAATTTTAAAACTAGTGGCCAGTGTATATTTCCACCTGATTTATTTTTAAAAAATTCAAATATTCTATTTTTACTGGGGTAGTAGTCACCAAAACCAAAGTATTTTTATTTTTGATAATGTAATCTTAATAAAAACATTCAGCTGCGATATGTTTCCCTCAGGAACCAGCTATCTGCAAAGAAGTTTCAACATCCACATCATCAGGAGTCACACTTGGATCCAGATTTCTTTGAATTATTTTGAAAATCAGCAATAAACAATAGTTTTTTATGCCATCTTTCCATAGAATAATGCAATTTCCATTCTCACTGGTCCCAGAGAAATATATATTCATTGTTTATCTTATACTTTAAAAAGAGAAAAAGGCGTAACCCACAGAATTTTAGCAAGTGTGGTCTGTATTACTTATCACTCTTCTTCTAAGAGAGTTAGGAAACAAATACTGGGGGCCAAAGTAAATAGTGTTTCAGAGATTGTAGAACAACACATGCCATGTTAAACAGATCTGATCCAACACATGCCATGTTAAACAGATCTGATCAGATCTGTTGGAAGTAGCTGCAAATTTTCTTACCTATATTAACACGCTGTATTCCATGTTTCAGTTTGTGTTGCTGTGGAATGCTGTAAAACCTTTAATTAAACTGGAAGTGTAAGGATCCTGAATTTCCAAACATGGCACTGTGTTCCTTTATATCTTATTTTAAAAACTCTTCTGCAGATATGTTCGTAAATCAAGCCACTAATCACATCTTTCATGTTGCAACTTGCCTTTCAGGCTTTTCCATGAGAACCCAATGCTGGTATTTCGTTATTCTACAACAATTTGGATTTTTGTAAGTATCTGTAACTTTGGTAAATGGAAGGAAGTTCCTCCTTGCTCATACTCAAGTTTGTTGCAATTTATTAAAATTCAGAAATCCCCATGTGTAAATCTCACTTCCTGTCTACTAGTGATCAGTGAAGTAGCTTTTTAATAGTGGCTAAAGAGGCTAATTTTTTATGCAGTTGCCCATTTTTCTTTAGATTCCATCTCTATATATCATGTGGCAAAGAGTGCAAGGTGTAGTACAGAAAATTTAGTGAGATAGAGAAACCAAAACAACCGATGTCTCAAAAGTTCCATGGTCAGAAGCAAAAGCTCCTGCAACAGAAAAGTTAAGGAGGGAGAGAAAGGAGAGATGTGCCTCAGGACCATGATATTAAATGCTTGAGTAATCAGGGAAAAACAGACTTTAGAAGTATAGACAGTAAAGTTTCTCAGACAATCTCTTATGATTTTTCTTTGTTCTTACTTACAAGTAAAAATTAATATTATAGACAGAATTAATTCAGAAATCTCATGAGTCTCACTCCTAGTTATTATTTCAGTGGCAAAATTTAGAAATGGACTAAATCCTCCCTGTCTATTAAAAAATGTTCAGAAGGATTAGGAAATATTAAACAATGGAACAGGAAGGTTTGGGGACAAAACCAGAAGCAGGTATTCAATATGATTCTCATATGTCATTTCTCCTTGTCATAAAGGAGAAAGGAAGATGTAGAAGAATGTACTCTGGTTGCTAATATTTGCTGCCCTTCCTGATGTCTCAACAAATTAATTCTGCAGCTGTCACACCTCATGTCTGGACCACTCCAGGGATGGAAGGAGAGAGTCAGAGTGTCCCTGTTTTCTGGGGTTTGTGCCTTTTTATTCCAGGCCTTTGAATCACCCATGCTGTTAGTGACTGATGCCATCCAGGCTTTGATGTTCTCAGAGCACAGAGCACATGGTAGCAGCTGCTGAGACACTCACCCTCTGTCACACTACTTACTGTGTGTACATTTTCCCCTAAAATGAAACTAATTGAATAATGATTCCTATGACTGACTCAGCTCTTTCTTCTGTTTATGAAATGACACTGGCTAATTTCTATTTCAATTTTTATGTTGTCTTTTTCAACTAATAATTTTTTTAAACTTTTTCCTCTTCACTGATGACCAGGTCTAACAGTTAAAAATAGTCAAATAACTGCTAGTTAAAATAAACCTAATAACTGATGCCTAGATTTATTTTGACTCAGGCCTACCCACTTGCCAGCATCTTTTCCAGGGATATATAGGCCTATTTACAAGTATGCTGGGACCCTACATTTGTCCTGAAAGTAATGGTTCTGTGAGGATACAGATGACCAGATATTTATAGTTAGAGGGTATTCCTGAAAGCAAACATGACAAACCAGTTGGTTACCAGCTGACTACATGGCCACATGTACCTTGTACAGTTCTCTAAACTAAAATGTGAATTGTTAATCACAATATTGTGAACCTTCAGCATGAATGCAAACAGCTAAAGAGCAGTAAGAAGGGGTGGATATATGAGCAGACAATGGACAGATGAGCAGACAATGCAAAGTTATCCATCTGTGCTCTGATTCATAGAAATTAGTGGCCCAGGCACAATGAAATATGGACAAAGTCATTACTTTGTTTCATTCTGAAAGGAAGCAATATAAGGAAGACAGAAAATAGAATATGCAATGCCTTCTTTTTTTGTCTCTAAAAGACTTCTTTTATGGTTTTTTTAATCTTTTTTTTTTTTTAGCCCATTACACCAATATTGAAAAAGAGAAAGCAAATTAAAAGTAGATAAAGGGAAAATAAGTGTTAGAGATTGACTCACTCTGATTCACAGCCCCGTCTGCTTCACAGCCTCATCAAATGAGGCTTGCAGAGTTCAGGTGGTCTAAATTGGAGTAGCCCTGCACTTACAGCCTATTGGACAGACAGAAAATGTCTCTGGAACTGCCAGGCTGGAATTTTTATAAAAATTAAAATTGACTGAAGCCTGTTGTAATAAGAGTTGAAGTGGACAAATATAACTAGTAAAGTATTAAAAATAAATCTTGTGTGTATGCCTGCACTTCCAGGTGAACCCTAGGCAGGCAGCACGGGCGCTGGCTGAGCTGGAGGGATGGCTGCCAGGCCCAGCAATGCCGATGGCGGGGACAGGAGCGGCACAGGCGTGGCAGCCAGGGCATGGTGAGAACATGGAACAGCACAGGGAGAGCCTACGGAATGTCGAAATGCCCAGAGCTTGGTTCTGTGCCCACACAATGATAAAGAAGAAGGAGAAAGCAAGAACTCGCACAGGTCAAGTGGTAACATGTTCTGTCCCATGATCCTCCCTGGAGACACTTGGCAAAACATGGGTTGCTGTCTATAGTGATTTGTGTCAAGTGACAACAACAAGTCTGAGGGTCCAAAAACTGTCTTCAGAGCATCACAGAGCAAGGCAGGAGACTGCAGCCTGATAATATTTTTTTTTGTGGCAAAGTTGATTGAGCAACTTGTCATTCTTTCTTTTTCCCCTTTTCCATCTACTTAGTTGAAGGGTTGCTTTTAATAGCTCATCTGCCATGGGACAAATTACATTTCTAAATTATTTTCAACTACAGAAATTAAAGAGTTCACGGCATCATTATTGTTGCTTTTATTACTATTATGCCTTCTCTTTCTCCAAAAGATGTCCTTTCCCTAATTTAAAAAACAAACATGAATTATATACTCTCTACAACAAGGTAAAATTTAGCATCTAAAACTCCCAGAGAAATGAAAGAGTTGACTCCAACATATGAAACTTGCTGAGTAATGCTATCCCTTAAAAAAATTCTACTCTGACTCATGCAAACCACATCCTTTATAAACAGACCTCAGTACTCCATGTTGCATAATGTCTGTGGCAGTTGTGCTCGTTATCAGCTTTATTAGCACTTAATAACTGCACAAATATTTTCCAGTTCTTTTGCTTGTTATGTCTGTGTATGGTTATAGTAAACGCTGTGTCAGAAACTGCTACGAATAGGATTGCTACATTCCTTAGCACTGAGCAGTAATCCTTCTTTAGAAAAAAGAGGTAATTCCTAATTGAGCTTTTTCCCTTGGGTGGTGCACGCCTATTTACACATACACATATGTATGTGGCAAGTGTATGTATACATATAGATTATATAGATATAGATATAGATAAATCTCAATACATAAACACACTGCTCTATATCAAAATATGGTATTTCAGAATGTTGCAGTTCATATGTCCTATAACCTGCATATAATTTCTTACAAATAAAGGACTGTACAAAAAAGCAGCATTAAAGACAGATTTTAGGGTTTCATGCCTACAGATAAGGAGACAGAAATAAACACCAAAAGAGTTCATTTTGTGATGTGGAAAATAAAACTTTATGTGAAAAAATAACAGTGAAATCAAAAGGGAGAGGCTGCTCTCAATCTACCTTACTAAAAACATACCATATCTTAGTTCTGCATTCCTTGTGAATCTTAGATTCCTATCCAAGTTGATAAAGCACAGTAAAGTGAAAGTTGGGATTTTAAAAATCTATTCATACAGATTTGTGAATGAATATTGACATGACCACAGCATTTATTTTAGAACACTAGAACAGAGAGATGATAGATGTTTACTTCAGAAACAGGTCTTACTGTAACAAAAAGAATTTGTACAATCAGTCATCTTCCAGGTCTTATTTCTTGTGTTGGTTAAGCAGTTTCATGACTAAAGATGTCCAGAAGCACAGTAAGACGTGCAGGCTATGGATCATATACTATCTAGTACATAACCTCTAAACATACTGGAATGGGTTTATAAAAATATGAACCTAATTTTCTAACATTTATCAAAAAATGTAGTGAAATCTCAAGTATTAGAATATGAAACAGCAGCTAAATCTGGGATGTATTCAGCTGGGAAAATAAGAGAACACAGTTTTGTATTTTAATAGAGGAACTTTTCAAGTCAAATAACATTTCGCCATTGTCTATTATACAAGAGAAACTCTTTCTAATCTCCCCATCAACATATACTTGTTGATTTCAATCTCTTTGCCAAAGGCTTTTCTGCACTGACCCAGAAGTTTTGCTTATTATGCACATGACTTTATGCTACTTGCTTTGATGTGTCACTACATTCAATCAAATATTATTTCTATTTCATGGGACATTTTACACAACTGTGATAGAAGATAGAAGATCTAGATAGAAGCTGTTTCTCACAGCTACTTTTAAGCTGAGCTAATATGGAAATGAATATGACTTATCCTTATAGCAATATAAAGATATATGTGTTTATACATACAAACAAAAGCATCATAGCTGTCAGCAGAGCTGACAGATGAAGTTTGCAGGTATCTTTGACCAAGCTAAGCTCACTTAGCTCCCCATGACCCAGTTTCCTTATCTGAGAATAAAAGACTGTACCACCAAGACTTCGTCCTTCCTTTGATAGTGTTTTTCTGTTGAAATAAAAGACAGTACTGTTAGCATAATTCTTTGGTTTGCTTTCTCCAAAATACCTTGAAATCTAAGAGCAAATATAAATGCATGCTCCATATGAGTGGTCCAGTAGTGGGGAAAGAATAATGAATATCCTTACATCTCATCATTCCCTACTGGACACTAACTACCACAGGGAGGAAGTCCTTTATGGAATATTATCAATAATCACTACAGTGCTGAACTCCTTGAAGATCATTAGTTTGGGTTCAGAGGCAGGGATAGCTAAAAACTTCAAACTTGGGGATGGTTTTAAATGCAGAGTAGGTATTTAATGGTATCTTTAAATTCTTGGAACCTACCAAGATTTTGAAATCCTGACGATCCCTTTGTGAAAAGTGATTCTTGTCCCCAGAGCATTTCTGACAGTCACATTTGTTTTTGCTTGCAATAGAAATAACACAAGCACAGTATGTTTAAGAGGATTTCAATGCCTTGGGTTTTGATGCTGGTCAGAAGTCCTAAGTCTGTGGTTTAGGCTCTTAAATCCTTTTTGTAGCATATGCAAGTATGGTATGAGATAGTACAACTAACACAATGCTAATATGGATTAATTTTGCACAGTTAAGGCCTCTGAAAATTGAGATTGTATATTTCAAGTACTCTTTCCTAAGCTACTGAATTTTTAAACAATGTTTAAACAATGGTTAGTAATGATGGTGTAAGATATGTCTGTTTGCCTGACGATGCAAACCATAACGAATCCATGGCGTTTATTCTCTTTGTTCATTTCTGAGCATTATTTCAGGTAGTGCTTGAGACTATCTACATGCTAGACATTCTGGAGCCTGACTACTTACAGGACATCTGTCTTTGTGCAGTATTGTGATAACCGGAATCATCCAGCACATTTTTGCCAATGAAAATGTCATGGATACAGAGAACTCTCGGCTTGGAGGTTTGTTTTGAGAAGGTCTAGTCTTGTTGACTTTGAAGGCATGAATCTGTTTTTGTGGGCTTTTTGCACAGGGTTTGTTGGTGGGAATTATGTTGACTTCTCCTGAAGTGGCATCTGTTATGTATAAACAGTTACCCACATATTCAGACTACACTTTGACAGCTTTGCTCATGCAGTGATTTAAACATGAGTGTGTCGTTATAACTGAACTGTGTATCACCCTCCCTGAACACAAGCGCAGCTATGCCTGCCCAGCCCATGCCCACTGCCCACCCCCTCACACCTTGCAGCAGTGTCAGCTGCCAGCCAGGGTGCCATGCTGTTCCAGGATTTAATCTTTCACAAACGGGCCTGACCAGAAGGAAACATTACCAAATGTGTCGTTAAGCAATGCAGGTATCTAGAGCACATCAGGCCCCAGCTCGCCTGGACTTGGGACTTATATTTCCTTTGGCATAATAAAAGTAGGCTATATACCAAAGCAAGGTTAGAGAGTTGTTTTATACTTGTTCCCAAAAAAATAAATAAGAGATCTTTCTGTATAAATACATTGCAACTTTTACAATAAACTTTGTTTTGAAATTTGCTATTTCCAAATACTCTGGAAGAATCAGAAATTCAGTATTTAATGTCTTCCTGTAGGGTCTTGGAACAGACTGATGGAGTGGGAGGCCTCTGGCAGAGTTCTGAGTACACAGAAATCACACATTAAGAGCAAAGTTCCTATGAGTTTGGAAAGATTTTCAGCCATATATTTGACTTTTAAAAACATCTGCCTTCATTCATTTCCAGCATGTTTATTTAATTTGAGACAGATGTCTCTCATTAGCCCATTGCTGGGGCTTGGCTCCCTGAGGCAGTGTCATGCTCTCCACTGCCTGCTGTTGCTTTTTGAGTTTCTGAAAGAGGAGATTTCAGAGTTCCTCAATAGAACAGAAACAGGCAGAACAGTTCAGAAGCCACGCTATTCTTTTCTGCCGTGGAGTTTATCAGTCCACGTACCTATTTGCAAGTCTCTATTTGGATGACATATTTTAAGAAATTAAAAAATATGTCACTGAATGCCAAACCCCTTCTTTTTCAAAAGTTTCTGCTCGTGCACTTTCTCCTCATTACTTGCCTGGTTCTTTCTGCAATAACTCTGCAATAGATTGGTACATTCCTGGTACCAATTGGGTCTACCTAACTGTGGTTGCACTAGCTGGGTTTTTAAGGAGCCAACAAGCTGAAGTGCTGGCCCTATAGCCAGCAGAAGGGATCAAATTGCTTTGTTCAGCTTTCTTTTATCCAAACACTTACTGTAATAGGGGAATATTAGGGAAAACACATTCTTCCATAATAATTTGTCTGTAATGAAGCTTTTGCTTTCACCAGTGTGGGAAAAGAAACTTTCATCTGGCTTTAGTGCTGGCTTCTCAAGTCTGATGCAAGGGAGTCATTAAAGTTATTTTATTTTTTTTTAGCTGGAATTCTGTGTGATAGGGAATTGAAAAAAAAATTAATTAAATATCTCATTTTTGGCTTAAAATCTATGCCAAGAAAATGACTAGAAAATTATTATACTAAAATTCATATTAACCAAAAGAAAAATCTCTTTGTATCAAAAAATATCTGGTGTTTGCTTTCTGGTAGTTGTACACTTTCAATCCACAAACTAGCCAGTTTATTTTCAGAGATTAAAAGACTATACTTTTTGAAAATTCAGAATCTTTCATTACATTACTCAGTTCTCAAATGCTTTTTATTCCTCTGCTCCATGAATCTGGAAAAGATTGATACAAAAGTGGGAGGCTATGGAAAAGGAAGAACATCTGACTCACACAATTAGAAATCGTGGCCAAACCATTCTGCAAGGAGGAGGTAGAATGTCCTGGGAAAATTGAAAACTATTTTTTGGAAACAAGAAACGCCAACTGTGTTCAGCAGGTCTGTGTGAACCTCTGTATTTGGTGTACTGCTTTAAACATGTACTCACCTACATACACTAAAAATTAACACAAGTAACAACTGAATTAATGAAACCAATTAAAATAAATGCACATTTACTAAAGCCTTTTTTTGAAATAATAGTTTGGATATTTACATAATAAATTATGTGTATATATGTAAATAGTAATGACTGATGATTAAATGAGCAAAATAGAACTTTTCTTTTGACTACGAATCCATTTTTATGCTCAAAATGATGCAATCAGTTGTTTAATTTAAAGTCTGTACTCAAAGACAACTCTGTTTTGGAAAAGAAGGAACCCCTTTTTGATATTTGGAACTGTTACAGTAGACTGCAGTTATGCATGTGACTTGAGCCCTCTGTCATCATGTTTTTCACTACTAGATAGTTTTTATTGCTTATTTACTTATATAGTGTATATGGGAGACCTGTCTTTAACAAGCAGAAGTTTATACAGTGATGTCCACTTTTAAATGTGTTAACACCTGAGATTTTAAAATTTTCCTTTGCACATGAGAAGTTAAGTAACCAGAGCACTGTAACCATGAGAATTTCAGCAGGGCATATGGGACCTCTCCAAATGTGATAGAGTGGAGAAGCTGATGGGACAAGAGCTGCACAGAGACACTGCCAAGTGCTGGCTAAGGTCCTGGTCCTCAGGGATGGCCACCATCATCTCTAGCAGTAGCAGTCCAAGAGGTGCTGGATACAGGGCTGGGCACTGAGGTTTATTCTCTCCTTATTAGACCCCAGACTGGCCTAAGAAGACTATTTACTTTTTTCATGCAGCCAGCTGAATCAGTTCACTCTTTCTGATCTGACTAGCAATAGGGGCAGAAAGGTTTTCTGTTGGAGCTGTGACAAACGTTGCTTGGGGTGGGTTTATCTGACTGCAGTGGAAAACAGGAACAGCATGGCTGTGGGAACACATGGATCCTGAAGAGATGGTAAAGGGGAAGCAATGTGTCTTTGAGACAGAACTTGGACCTACAAGAGGTTTGTATTTCAGCTACAAAAGGCAAAATATCTGATGAAAAATTACTTGAAAATAGTACTGGTCTACCAATTGAGAGCTGGGACAGCACAGCATCTTGTAGAGTGCAAACCCAAATGTTAATATTTTTTAGCACAGCTTGGCTTAAGTTATCCTAAGTGTTGTCAGGCAACATGAAGACCAGTTTCAAGAGGAACATGGATGAAAAGAGAAGTCTTTTTTTGTCTTGTTATCAGGAGATGAAAAAAACCAGAGGCTGCCTCTTTGAGTGGCATTTCGTTCTGTATTTCAGAGCCTTGGGAAGATCCACCAGATAATGCTGTGTCCGTGTGTGTATGTTGGTTACCCCTGTGATGATGTGCATTTCTAGCCTATGCAAAGGAAGACAAATAAGGCATTAACTGTGACTAAGCAACTCTGGTACCCAGTAAGACCTAAGTCTGGGCTGCATGGGCCTGGCTCCTGAAAAGAGTTTTGGAACATTCAATGGAAAAATACTGTCCTTCTGACTCTCACTTCTTGATATTTAGCCAGTATCCTGATCAAAACAGGAGGGAGAGACAGCAGGGAGATGTCTGTAGCCAAAAGGAACCTGAGGGAGGGAATAAAAGTCTTGGAGTGCAGTGTAATACCAAAGCCCTGGGGAAATATCTTGGAATGCAGACGACTCCTGCAAACCCTCTGTGACTGTGTGAGACTCTCTGGAATCAAGACAGATTTTGTCCAAGGTCAGAAACCTTATGTTTTGCACATGCTGTTCAGCAGATGGTTGATTGGACTCCTTTATTTTGAGGTTTTCTGGGGATGAAAGTCCCCAACACAGTGGACAGGGAATTGAAAGCACCCAAAAAGAAACAATATGTTCTTTGGGCTTTTCACCGTTTGAATGACTGTGTGGAAGGCAGCCCAGCAAAACACTGGAGTCCTTCTGGGAATATGATCAGAGGGTCTGTTTGTTCTTTTGTATTTGGTAGTAAATGCAGTATCTAGATCTAATGTTTACTCAACTTCTTGGATGGATGAAGCACTAGAGGAGTCCAGGAAGACATGACATTATATAACCATAATGACACCGGCAAACAGCATGGATGCCAGAATTCAGATCTACTCGCTGCACCTTCTAGGCCCTGACAGGTTCCTTCTCCTGTTTAAAGAGAGTCACAGTAATATTTTAGAAACTGATTTCCAGGCAGGTGATACACCTTGACAGTCTCTAACAACAATTTCATGGGCAGAGCAGAGCTTTTGCAGAATGTGCAAACTGCCCAGGAGTCTCCACGTCATCTTGGCTAAATGTCGAGTCAGGCATGAATAGACAAAACACATGAGGTAAAGCCTGAAGAATTAAACTGCATTTCATCGAGAATTAAGATAAGCCCTACTTAGGTCAGGTAAGATTTTCACTGGAATCTCCTGTTCTATGAAGCAACAAAGGAAATTTTTGGGATGGTTTCAATGACCATGAAACCATCATGTGATTTGCTCACAATGTGAAAGCAGAGAGTAGCTCTGTGGCATAGAGAAGACCTGTATAGATGCACTTCCAAGACACAAAGCCAGTTATAGAGCATTTAGGGTTTACTCTGTAGATAGGTGCTTCTAAATGGTGTTCTTACTTCTGTGGGATTTTGGTTGCTATGTGGTGGCTGACATCATTAATTCCTCCTTTACTATATGTGTGTAATGCAGTCAGTATAAACTCACTGAGAAAAACTTGTACATAATGCTTTCAAGGGATGCTTGTACTTTCTTTGTCACAGGTACAATTTACTTAAAGTTTTGTTTTTCTTGCCATTCTATTGCTTTTTAATTCATTACTAAGCAGTTTTGAATAGACTGTGGAGTTCAGTGGCACAATGTGAACTTATTCCTTATTCCAATGAATACATACATAATAGAACTGGGTTCTCTGACAGTATTTTTGTTGGAATAGTACTCAGAGGCCATAAAAAGCAATGGAACACACCCCTGGTATCTTTTCCTTCAGCATATTGCTTGCAGATGATGATGATTAGAGTCATAAAATCTTCTCCATTTCATGTGATAAGATGGAAAGAAATCCAGGTTTGTATAAAATATCTGTGCAACAGAAATGCACATACAGGAGACGTTAACTTCATCTAACAGAGCTGCTTAGAGTTTCCAGAGGGCTTAGGGCAAAAGATTGTAACATTTTCTTTGCAAAACATATTTCATAAAGTAATCCATTTCAACCTTTCAAAGGAAGAACCTAAAAGCAAACTAATTTCTGCCCTTTTTTGTCTCTCTCCCTTTGAGACACAGAATTATACCCATGCTAAAACTCAAACTCCAGCTTATTGTTCTAATCTGCTTTATGATACAAAAATACAGGAATTTTGCTATAAAACCTGTTAAGCAGTTTAAATGGAACTGTTTAAAAGGAGTAAAATAGAAGTGCATCTTTTGTCTATAAGCTTTACTTTTTTGTCTAAGTAGAATTTGAACTCCATCTACAATCTAGAATTCAAAAGCAAGAAGAAAGATATTAAGTGAAAAGACAACTTTCCCTCCTAATTTTGAGAGCTAAGCATTGTGACTTGATGGCCGTTCCTGCCATTTCTATTGTACACCTAAAAGAACCAAATTAAAACAGAATACCCAGAAGAAATACTAGGGAGTGCATGCTGCTTTTATGATGGAGCAAACTAGAATGCAGGGTTGGCTATGGTTTTTCACCTCTATGAAAGCATGATCAGCTGAGAAGTTGAGTCCCAGGGACCAGGACATCCTTAGAACCACACCAGTAGGAGGACGTTCATGCCTGGGAACTAAAACCAGTAAGACATTCTTGGCAGTTTTGCAATCTCCAGTCCTGAAACAGATTGCCAATATTCCCCAGATGTGAAGTTGTGAAAGCCAAGGCTCCACAGCAGCAAGCTGAATGAGTTAGAACGGAAGCAGACAAGGCTTGCTAGCAAGGTACTGCATGGTATCACAAGCCTTCTAAAATATATATATATATATATGATGGATGGATGGATGGATGGATGGATGGATGGATGGATGGATGGATGGATGGATGGATGGATGGATGGATTCTTTGCCAATTACACATTTAAATAAATCACAGTTTACTAGTTAAAACCTATCTGATAGAAAATCGATGACCATTCCTACTATTGCTTTTTTATAAGGCCTTCATTCAGAGTTGAAGGAAACATTTCTTACATAATTTGTTCCACTTGGCCTTTCAAAATAAGATGTAGCAGATCCAACTAAAAGGAAAAAGCTAAAGCAGTAAAAACCTAGTCAGACTAATGGAAAGGAATGGAAATCTTACATTCCATGTCTTGCTCTGTTGTTATGAAATGAAAATCATCCATTTTTCAGAATCTAATAATCTCAAATAGACCATCTCTAACAGGCACACATCAAGAGGTGCAGCATCTATTGATTTTATGCTATAAATAAAAGGAATATACCTCTATATAAATTTTGCTCTATTTTAGGGCCATATAAAAATTCACTCCGTTCTAAACCTTTTTTAAAAGAAGTCCCATCCTTAAACTCTGTGCTGCCAGATAGACAAAACATCTTATGTGGTTAGCAATCATATAACATAACTTTCATTTCTGAAACAAGGCCTTATGCACTTTTTAGGAAAGCAGTTCTTCTTTCTGGAAGGGATAGGCGTGACCTGATGGCCTACAGATGTGTTCTGAAAAGTGCCTTTGGCCTCCCTCACAGAGCACCAGATGGTCTCGCATCATGAGATTCCTTTCACATATGACTGTTGCAGTCTATATTCTTAGTCACTAGAGCTATAAATACTCTAATACTCCTACCCTTTTTTATTTTTAAACCAGCAAAATTTATCAGCCACTTTCAGAGGGAGATCTTCCTCAAGGAATCACCAACAATTTGAACACATGGCTGGTTCAAATAGCACTTGTTAAAACTCACAAAAATGAAAGTATATCAAGTAGTCTGTTCCCACCCCTCCCCCCCCAAAAAAAAAAACAAAAAAAAAACCAAAAAAACCCCAAAACAAAACAACTGGATTTGCTGCCCTGAGCTCCCACAAAGAAATTTAGCTTTTAGTGGTTGGTGTGGGAGGCAATGGTAGGAAGAAGATGGTAATAATTTCTAGTCAAAGTTTCAGCCCTTTGCCAAGTCTGTCTTCTTTGGAACCTGCCACATGTATTCCTTATTACAAAAATCTGTTAATAATAATGTGTTAGTAAAGCACTCTGGTTTCCATATCAGATTCCCATGGTTTCTGCTGGGAATGGTTCTTAAAACAGCAGAAAGGAGCCTCTCCTAACCCTGTGCTTACTGCATGATTTTCAGTGTGTTGCCAATGATATCACATTTCTGTTATATTGTAGTTTTACCAGAAAACCATGAAAAATTTCAAAGTCAAAAGACTAAAAAATGGTCATATCTAAAGCTCATCGAAGAAATAATTGGAAAAAGACTAATCTTAACTTCAGAGGTTTCCAATTCCAAAGTGTTATTTTCACCATGTAGTGCATGATTCCTTCCTCACTTTTCTGAATAGCTGTGAATTTGAAAGGCACTGAAACAAATTCCAGTCTCAAATTCTTCAAATATTTTGAGGATGTACTAACTGAGGTCTGAACTGTGCAGCTGACCCCACACTAATGGCTGAATCAACCACCTCAGTTAACAGGCACCTTAAGGGTAGAGGTTATTTGTGCCTCTTTAAAAGCTTAATCTATCTGAGTGCCTTACATATAATGCACTGAAGGAGGGGGAAAGGGAAAGGTCACATCTAAACTAAAAAGTATAACCAATGGCTTGCCTGCAATTAAAAGCAGAAAATCCAAGTCAGTAACATTCCAATTCCAGTTGACAAAACCAAAATTTGTTATTATGGAACTACACATTATTTGGTTTCAATTTGTTTAAATGAAATCCTCAGGTTTAGAAAAATTCAGACATCTCTTCACTCCCTTTCTTTTAAGTAAGAAAAAGTATTTTCCTAAACAGGTAGCATAACAAAATATCTGAATATATTTTGCTAATGTTTAAACATCAGTTTGAATTTTCTGTATGGTTTTTGGTTTTGCTACAAACTTCTAAAATGATCTTCATAGTAACAAAGAAATACCTCCATTTTTAGAGGACAGCTTCTCTCAAATCCCTTTTAATTTCATACACATACTAAGAATCAGCTCCTCTCCCATGGCATTGCAGATTTGACTCACATACTGTGATGATGAGCGGAAAGCTCTCTGTGCTCACAGCTGTGTTCTGTGACACATGTTGGAACTGCTATGAAATGCCTTATAAGGTATTACCCTGGCTGGGTCTTCAGCATGTTTTTCTGAGATGGTTTTGCATGATTTGCACACAATAAAAAGTTAAGTAATCCAAAACCTGCAGATGCACAACGAGGAAAAGTCTTGCAGGGATTAAGTGATGTAGGGTTTTAGACATATAAACTAAAAAACTAGCTATCAGCAGTCTCCAGTGACATGGCTTAATTTGGTTTGTTACGAGAGATTCTTGAGTCTTTATCTTTCCACTTAATGAGAATCATAAAGATTTTTGAGAATAAACAGAGTCAGAGGTTCAGCCTAGAGAAGGAGACTGAGGGGAAACAGCATTGCGGTCTTCAACATCCTCCTGCGGGGAAGCAGAGGGGCAGACACCGATCTCTTCACTCTCTTGACCAGTGACAGAACCCAAGGCAATGGCCTGAAGCTGTGTCAGGGGAGGTTTAGGTTGATATCAGGAAAAGGTTCTTCACCCATGGGTGGCTCAGCACTGGGACAGGCTCCCCAGGGCAGTGGTCACAGCTCCAGCCTGACAGAGCTCAAGAAGTGCCTGGACAACTCTCTCAGGCACAGGGTGTGACTCTGGGCAGTCAGGAGTTAAACTCGATGGTTGTAATGGGTCCCTTCAACTCAGCATATTCTGGGATTCTATGAAAGCTTCATTCCACTTTCTGCTTCATATTATAGTCAGAGTCTGCATAATCCAAGTAAAAATACCCTTCAAACTGGGGAGCAACCCCCATTTGAAGAAGCACAAATGCATGGTTTATGGATTTTAGCTTTATATAGTAGTAACTATGGATAAAATGCAGAAGGTAAAAAAACTACTTTCACAAAGCCTGTACTCCCTAATGTATTCTATATCAGTTGTGTTACTTTAGGATACTTTAATTATACCCCTATATAAGTAAATTTTTCAGTTCTTCTGAAGAACTGCTTCATCCACTCTATGGTGGGAAATATTGAAAGATCATGGTAATATCTCATTGTAAATAACTGGTGGATAGCTAAAAATATCTTTATGTATACCATAAACATACATAGGTTCATCTGATCATACACTACCCCTCTCTATATAATTTCTACTTTTTTTTCAAAATGCCTAATTATCCTCATGAACAGCAAGACCCCAGCATGGTGCCTTCACACCAGCTGTAAAAAGATGCCTCAGCTACAAAAAGCTGTATAGATGAGACAGTGTGGAGGAAGGAGACACTATGTCCCCAGCAATACATAGGATCATGAGATGCAGGACAATGGTGGCTTTGTTTTTTGGACTTGGGCCTTATGTGGAACACAGAAATATGCCAGAGTTCATAAATCCCCTTCAGTGCTTAACAATTTTTCACATTTATACTGTGAATATTCTTGCCCTTTTGCTCATTAGGGCTGTTCATCTGGACTCCTGTTCATCTTCTCCCCTCTAGTCTCTGGGTTTCCCTCTGCTCTCCAGTCCCTCTTGTCCATTCCATTCAGTGTTTCTTCTTCTCCTTTACTGTGTCTCCTTTTGAGTGCTTTCCCTCTTAGAAGAATTTCATCCCTACTTCTAAGCATTCATGAGCCACCTCTCTCTTGCCCCTGGCATTCCTTGATTTCTCCCAATCTTTTTTAACCTGCTCCCTTTCTCTCTTAATAAGAATCTACACAAAGCTGCTTCTAGAATGGCTTGATTGTAACTACCAGGAAAACTTATACTTCAAATACTTTCAGATTTAGTGCTGCAGTCCAAAGACCTCATACCTACTTTTCAATTATCTTCAATGCTCCTGTTAAGAACAAGCCTAGCAAACTTTTATATATAAAAAAAAAGAAACACCAATATATTTTTCTACCCTGGTCCCACAGTCAGCAAAAGCTGCTGCACTTATAATATTCTCTGAAGTTCATCAGGGGCACTGGCAGCCAGACAATGGGGAACATGAAATGTCTGTGGGCCACACTGTTCTCAGGATCAGTTTTCAATGTAGTTGCAGACAACTATAATTTCCAGAAAAGAGCTAGCAGTCACACCCTCTGGTAAATGAGACAGTCCTGACTAGGAATTTGAAAAGCAGGAAATTACCCTTCATGTGACAACACCTTACTGTGATAAAAGCTCAGTACCTGTGACAGTTTTAACAGTTCAGCACTTTGCCATTGCCAGCATGTTTTCTATGTTGTCAAGACACTTCTTGTCCTCTACTGTTGGCTTCAAAGCATTTTAATCCTGAAATTTTAAATGCTGAATTAGAAAGGAAAACTGTATCTTCATCAAAGATTCCATTTGTTTCTGTAAACAAGATAATAAGAATGCTATTATAGCATCTGAGACAGAAAGTCACTTAGGATGAGGATGACAGTGACATCAGTGGGGTCAGTCATAACACCTCCTGACTTTATTTATTTCCTTGATGTTGATGCAAATTATGTCCCCTATACCATTTCTACTTTTGATCAGTCACTTCCCACTAGCATCAAAACTGAACTTCACAGAAGAGCCACGTAACTTAAAGGTACAGTTTGGATCCTTGTCCTAAAGGATCCAACTGTGCAATCCTCTGTTTGTTCAGATGTGCTTTTCTTCTCAGCTGCTCCCTCATTTCCCCTTGGATACAATGAAATATCCAAGTTGCCCAGTAAATCCTCTGATATAATGTTATTTTATGGAAGCTTGTATAAAAAAAGCCAGCAGCTTCTAACCTTTCAGGCTGACTAATTTCCAGTCCATTTCTTTATAGGCAGAGGTGTTAGTCATTGCTCCCCACTGTTCTGTTCAGGGGTGTTGCCAAGAAAGTTTATTGTAATGCCATCTTTTGGAAGACAGCTGTATATGTCCCAAATCCCCCTCCATGCCACAATGTTTTTGCAAAGAAGGCTCCATTATTCCCATTCCAGCCACGCCTAAACACAGGTGCATGCAAAATCAGAGTTTTCCCCTCAACACTGGGGTATCTGCTGACCATGCTTGTGAATTATGTTCAATGCCAAAAAGCTACCAGTGTTTCCAGGGCAGTAACATCTGAATTCTGGGTTCACTTCAGGAGAGGCATATCGAGCATTCTGTTACACAAGTCCTGTGACCAGATGAAGAACAGCTGCCTGTTTGCCTGGGAAAGGAGGGCACTTCATCCTGACAGCAACGGGCATGCTCAGAGTGGAAAAGCTGCTGGGGTACAGCCTCGGGCAGTGAGAGGGAAACAATAAGTCAAGACAAGTGTAGACCAGGAGACTGCTGTGAGAAGGGGATTCACCTGCTGCAGGGAGCAGCTCTAGAGTATGACCAGTGATGGGTAGAAGGCAACTTTAATAATGTGAGGTAGGAGCAGACCTGTTCGGTTGGTCCTGCAGACCAGATATCTACAGCGGTTTTACAGACAAGTTCTAGAATAGTCCTGTTACCAAAAAGGCCAACCATATTTGTGCAGATACAGAGTGTCCAGGAGCAAAACACAGCAGAACGGTGTTTGTTTCTTATTACAGATTTATACTTTTCTGGTTTGTTATTTGTATAGCCAGTGATATACAATTCCATTGATGTACAACCTAGCTTAAAGGAAAAGGCAGATATGGCATGGAAGGGCCTCAGGTCCTCCTCACATTTCTGACTGGCACAGCTCAATATTGTGTTTGACTGTTTTCTATACTCAGGAGGATGTTCTGTGGCTTACTGAAAAGATATGACTACAGACTGTACCAGTCAAAGTGGATTTGTCAATCCCCTGAAGAAGAGCCATCTTGTCCTTAATGAACCATACCCCAGGAATTCTGAGCTGCTGCATATGTAACAAAATTCAAGATAATTCCATTGCATTACTAAACTCACAAACATGAAGAATTTTTTTTTTTTTAGTATTAATAATAAATTCCAGACCTTTTTTGTGTGCAGTTAGCCTCTCACCATTCATTCCGTGGTGCAATGATAAAGGAAGGAAATGAGAAATGGAAATTCTGGCACTAAAAGACAAGCTCACAGCAGAATGAAAAGGAAGTATCTCTATAGACTGATCATAGAAGAGGTGTATTACAGGAAAGCAGTGTCAAAAATCTTCTCCATGAATTCATATCTGAGGATAAGAGAGTTTTCACCTTATATTCTTTGTAATAGCACAAAATGTGAACTAATTTATATAATCAGAAAAATGCAAATACATTTTATAAAACTTTTGTAATTGGCATGCGTTTATTTGATTTCATTTTTACAGTGAAGCAACTTTGGCTCCTTTACTATGGCTTTCTTTTAGATCTTCATCACTTTTGAAGAAAAGAGTAGCAAATTGTATTTCAGTTTAAAAGCCCTTTGTCATCAGTAATACAAAACTTCATCAGCTGGACTGCTAATAACCAGATTTGGTCTCCTCTTAACACTGTGTCAGCTCTGAGCCTTGCTGCCCTTGCACAGCCAATTTGATCACAGGAATACAAAAATTGATAGTTTGAGTTTTTTTTTATAGTTGATTCTTTTCTCTTTTTTCCACCTTGTCACTGCACAGGCTACGGGAAGAAAAGATTAATTCCATCTATCTCTGCTTACTCTAATGAAGCACACTTGATCTCAGGAGAGATGTAGTAGCACAAATAGCAACTAAAGCCACCATGAGTAATGTCAGCAGAAATTAAGTAATTGGAAGAGCTCCTTGTGAACACGTTGTGATACATTCACTCCAGAGATTTTCAGCATCAGAGTTACACAAAGATTGAATGTGGCCAAGGACAAGAAACTTGATCATGCCAAGAGGAGTGGCATTTAATATGTCAATACATGCATCAGTCATCAGTACAGGAACCTGATACAGCAAACAACTTTAAATGCAGCTGGACTGTATAATCCCTTGAAAAATGAACTGATGTGAGTTCATCTGTATGGGTAAACAAAATCCATTAGAGGTCAAGGAGAATTCCACAGAAGCAGTTATGCAAAAGGAACAAACTGTACCCACCTATGAGAAGGCACAGAAACATGCACTGGGACGCTTCCCAAAGTGTAGAGGAAAAATGAGCAAAAAGAAGGCAGCAGAGCATAATCAGGCCTTAAGCTCTCTCTTAAGTATGGTGCAAAGAGAAGATTTCCAATGACTTGTCCTTCCTCTTGGGTGGTGGGATTCAGGCTGCCCAAGACTGAACAAATGACCCCCATTTAGAGAAGAGTGAAACTCTGAGGAAAAAGAGGTACTGATGAAAGCTTGCAGCTTAATGGACTTCACCACAGCAAACAGCTGGGATGCCATAGGGCACTATGACTCTAATTCACTAACTTGTTAAGCCATCTTAGCTCAGGACTAAGCCTTTCACACTTAGTCTTCCTGATTAAAATAGACTAACTACTAAACTACATTTCCAATATCTCAGTATTTGTCAAGAAGCTTTCAACTACATAAGTTTTTGGGTTTTTTGCAATCTGCCTTTCCACAACTTTTTGAGTGATTTTCCCATAAAATGTGAAGCTCTGTTATTTGTATATGACACCTTTGCCCAAACAACACAGGTTTCATTAGGTGCATAGTGAAGATGCAAAGATGCATGATTACTTTTTTTTTTCAATTATCTGAGATTAACTTACATGAGAAGTGTCCCTAAAGCCATTTCTGTGACGGAAGCAGCCCAGACCAGTCCTAGAGATTTTAAACTTGCAGCTTAAGGAAGTATCTGATTAATAGCATATGCATCACAAAGATATTTTGCCATTTTAAATAATCTCAAACATTAAAAATCCCATAGTAATATTTAATGTTCTGCTTTGCAGTGGCCATTGAAAAATTGCATCTTATTACTGATTTCTAGATTGTCTAGCTTTAATTTTCAAGTACTATCTGGTACCATAAGTGCATCTTTGACTTAAAAGAGTCACCTTTTCTGCAGGCAGTTTCTTTTAGGTTAGGAGCAGCTGTTTCTTGTTCTTCATATCAACAAGTAAACAAGTAGCAGTTATTATCAATTAAAGTTACTATCAAAGGAAGGCATAGTTTTCGATCCCAAATATTTTTGTTATTATACTAATTATTGTTATTACACCAAAAGGAAACAGTTAAACTCTCCATTTTTTGCTCATTGTTTCTAAAAGTGACACTGGATAGTGACTAAAACAATTGGGATAATTGAGTAATTAGAGAAAGTAAAACAATTGGAAGAGAATTATTTTTTTCTGATTCTATGACTCAAATCAGTTCATCTGTCTAGCCAGGAAAGAGACAGAAGGTATTACATAGCATAATACTTTGTTCTTTTTTCTTTTACTCTTTGGCTGGGAGGAAGGACTACAATTATTTCTCTTGTAATCGCTTGCATTAATTTTGTCCCTAGTGCAGTACCAAAATGTTTTAAATATATGGTGGTACCATGCTCTGATCTCTAGGAGCTAAGCTAGTAGAAAATTACAGTTTTATATTATCAGCTTCCTGGCAGTTTATCTGTCAAAATTGTTACACCAAGTGTTTATGTCAAAACATAGGGCTGTGGCAAAACGAAATTGACTTGGCTAAAGTAATTCTGGAGCTGCAGTTTCACTGTAGGATTGATCTGAGTCTAACATCTGCAAATGAAAGCATCTCTTATGAATCTATTTACTCTGTGCAACAAGAATGCCTTGCAGATGGCAATGATTTATGGTCTAGGCTCTTTCCAGCAAGACAAAGCCAACAAACAGCTTGAGATGTGTGAGTTAACTTTAACCTTGTTTCTTGGTGTACTTGTAGCAGTGATGTTATAGAAACTAAAGAAACATAGAATATTGGGAAAGCCTTTTTAGAAAAAAGGCTAGGTCAAAATTACTCTTTTGGCCTCAGGGGTGAAAAGCAACGTTCAGCTTTGCAGCAGCAGAAAAGATTCCAAGAATGAGTCATTAAGGGCCAGCCAAGCCTGAACAGTCTTAGTGCAGTAAATGGGGTCTTTGGGGCATGCTAGGGGTTGTCACAGGGGTGACAAAGGTTGACAAAGCTTCTCCAGGAGCAGGAGGTTCAGATGATGCCTTAGACTCACAATGAACTGTGTAACTGTGGAGGTGGTTGTGGTCTTGCGACTGAATAGGGATTCCCACCCTACCTTGCTGTCTCCCAGCATTTTTCTTGTCCTCTTCCTCCTCTCCAGACCCCCCCTCCCAGCCCTCTAGCACTTCACTCCTTGGTGCCCATGCCTGGCTCAGCTCTGCTGCGTTTCCTCCTCTGGCTCCTTCCACCACTAACAGCATGTGAGACACCAAGGGAAGCAAGGGACTCTTCCAACATTAAAGCTTTGGATTATATTAAAAATAGCTCTGTATGCAATGTACAGTGCAACCAGGTCAGAGAGGGGTCACACAACTCCATCAGGAGAACAGGAGGCACAGCACAGGCCCTGGGGTCCCTCTTGTGCCTCCTCAAAACCCCCTCACCAGGCTCTCTGCTCCCTTTGGGAGGCCTCCTGTCCTCACATGCCACATGTCAACAGCTGCTCAGCCTGGTGAAAGACCCAGGGACAGAAAACAGAACAGGGGCAATTTGTTAGTGCTCTTTTGTTTACAGCATTCTGTTCTAGTTTCTAAAAGCTCTGAGTGCCCAAGCCAGGGGAATTCTTGCAGCCCAAAAGAGCCTTTCTAAGCTTCACAGAGAGATTATAGTCTCAACACAAATCACAGAAAAACAGGGAAAAGCAAAACCAAGCTTGGCTGGCATTGGCTTTTTCTGACCCAGTTTGGATTTCTGCCCAAACTATCCACTAAAGAAAATATCATAAAATCATTCTGCACAGAATTTTTATGTTATGTCAGACTGGACTTTGACCCAAGCTAAACAAAATACTCACCACACAGTGTTTTTTACATAACACATCCCTTAATCTAGAACATTTATGGAACAGATCAAAGTAGTGGAAGGCTAGAAGTGCTTAACACAATTAGTTTTTAACTGCTCCATTTAATATCCATCTGTATCACTCATAGGTAAATAAACCTATCTCTTTTACTGAAATTCTCTGTGTTTTGATTTAAATATTTTTTAGTATTTTTCCTTAGACACTTATATTATGCATTATGTTAATACATAATACCTTATGTATTAGCAGCAGTAATTACTAGTGTTTGAGACAGCTGGAAGGTCCAAAGAGTGGACAATGTTTTAATAACATTGTTTTTATAATAAGAACTTCAAAGGACTATACAACTACAAACCCATTTTAAAATTCTAGAGACATTTAAAATTTAAAATATTGAATTAAATTTTCAGCTCTGTTCCATTGTATTCTGCAGTTATATAACTTATGTGAAGTTATATAACTGCAGAATACAATGGAACTACCAGACTTTATTTCATCTGGGGATCAAGATGATAATGATATAGCAAAATAACCAATTTAGATTTTATGTAATTTTTTTACTCTGGTGATGCTTTGAAATTGGGGAAATTTTTCTTTAAAAATTTGAAATTTCAAAATCTTGAAACATTTTTGCATACTTTGCTTTTACGTGACAGAATTCTGCAAGAAATGAAGATGTATTTGCATATTTCTGAAGATATTGTGCAATCTTCCCATTTAGAAATCTATGTGTCAAACTGACAGTTCTTCTGTTTGGAGATGTGACTTCACTGATCTGGCCATTCCTATGACATCATTTTCAGAAAAGCAAATTATTCTCTTCAGTTTCTAACCCCAGAGGAAGCACCCTCAGTGCTCCCAGGCAGTCTCATCATTGCCTTTGTATAATGTATGCAGTTGCAGAGTTTACACTTCATGTAAGAATCTACTTTCTAATTCTAAACAAAGGAATCTGAAGATCAGCATATTCCTTCAGCAATATTACTATTTTCAAGTGGAAAAATCAAAAAGTTTGTATATCTATTTGTTTAGAAAATAACTTTTAAGGCCTCAGATTTTTTAATTAGAGAGAAAATTGATCAGTATTACAGGCATACTAACTTCTCTCAACAAGCCTCCTTCTCCCAGTGTTAGCATAGTTTCAAAAAAAGATATCTTGACTTTTTTTATTTAAATATTTGAACAGCCTTCTCTCTTTGCCACATTAAATCACCAAAATAAAGTTGTCCAGTGTAAGCTGCAGGGTCACAGGTTCAGTAGCTGGGGAGGTTTTTGTGCAGTTGCTAAATCCCCTGGTTTTGTTTCCTCTACCCTGAGTCCACTGTGCTCACTAGACAGCAGCTGCATGTGACTTGCCACTCTTAACCCCAGTCCACTTAGCACATATAGTCATATCCACAGCCCCATTTCTATTTTCACTTCACTTTTTAGTACTACCCCTCTTTCTTAATATATTCCAAGACTGAGAAGTCAGTGAAATTTTGTCTTCTGAGTCTCTCCTTATCATTAGATAATGAAGCATACCAGTTAGAGTATAGCATTCACCACTTACAGTAGTGAATTCTGTCTATAACAAATGCCCTTATAGCACACTGCATCTTGCAGCAAGTCCACCTAAGATGCTTGAAAAACAGTTTCAGTATTTCCACAGTGCTTTTCATAGCAATAACTATAATCAGTTGACAGCATTAGTAAAGAAATCTTCATGAAGTCCTACTTTAATCTTTTGTAAGGTTTTAGAGTACACAGAAAAAATGTAAAAAAAAACACCTGTAAAAATAAACAAACAAACATAATCACCAACAGACATTTCATTAATTCTGCCCCACCAAATGCCCAGTCTTTTGGCACAAAAGAGGGCCTCATTGGAAATAACTGTAGGATAAAAACGCCCTAGGATATTCACTTATCCCAGAATGGCAAGCAGAATCTAAGGCTCTCAGACTGTTGCAGTCTGGAAGTGATATGTGTGATGCTGTGATGTATGAGAAGAGTTATTTCCAACACAGAATTATCAGTGGCTTTGTGCAAGTCACCACCCACATTAACTACAGTAGACCTAAAGGTTCCACAAGTGCTAAACAGATCTAATAATTTGTTGTCAGCAGGGGATCAGAGACCCCAGCTGACAACAAAACCTCAGAGAGCTTACCTCGTTTAAAAGTAACACGTAGAAACTCCCAAACTATGATCTCTGTGCCACCTGCACAGAGACAAGCTTAAAACAAACACAAGCTTAAAAAAAGCTATTTAGGTTAAAACCAAGTTTGAGTTCAAGAGCCAATGAGTACAAGGTGACTATCAGTACTCTTAGTCTGATTCTTAAAGGAATTAAGTAACAATTCGTCACTCTTTAGAAGAGTCCGGGAGTGAGAAAAAAAAATTCCAAACTAAATGTTCCTCAAATAATTAAATATTTTATGAAAGATTACATCATTTGGTATCTGCAATTTGGTGTCACAAATTACCACAGTTCCATGTTCCAACTTTTCTTTGATATACATCCCAGCATACAAACATTGTATAGCAGCATATTCATCATGAGCTTATAGTCATAGCAAATATACTTTTACTGCTGCCTTTTGTAAAAGCTTTTAGGGAAAATATACATAGGATTAAAATGATATTATGAATCAAGTCAAAAGGTGTGTTACAACAAAATCTCATTTGTTAGACTTCCAATATATGCCTTTAAAGTGTTGCCATTAATAAACTTAAGTGTCTACAATCACAATTAGGCTATGCTGATGAATAGGGAATATTTGAATACTTGAAGCTGAAAGGGAATTCACAAGGTGCTGCAGACAAAGGCAACATTTAGGAATTAAACCAAGAGCAGGATTATATTAAGTCCTTTCTTGTTACAATTAGTCTAGTCAAGTTTTGAATTGCTGACAGAAAGCCTCAGGACATTTCAGTTCCATTTAACTCCTTTTTGTCAGCCTTAGTAGTAATTCCAATGCTTCAGTAGTCATCAGATTCATTGGTTTTCTCTTTAACTCTTTATCTACATTTATCAGGCTCTCTCAGATACTTCAAGCTGAGGTAAGATTCTTAGATACTACTTTTTTTTTACTTGCTACTTGATTATTTGGTGTATAAGCAGGTGTGACTGCTTATGTTTATATACCACGATGAAGCTAAATAAATAGTATCTACTGTTAATCTGAGTTACCAATACTATAGACTATGCATAAGAAAACCAATTAAAAGATAGTTTTTTTAAGTCACAATATGGCTATATCTCCTCCTCCCACCCTTATCCCAGTGGAAAAATAATTCTGAGGAAGGGTATACACATGACCAGCTATAGCAATTGCAACACACGTACAAGAAAAAATGAATAACAATACAGAGAAAAATTATCAGTGCCAGAGCAAGCAACAAAACACATTATTCTGAAGAAAGAGAGGCAAAGACATGCTGAGACAGCTGCATGACAAACAAACCACCAGGAAATAAAACCTAAAAGGAACCCAAGTTATCAAACTGCAGCCAGGCATTTTGGGCTAGACTGTACAATTTACATAGAGGCCTGTGTTGAGGGTGTGACTTTGCTGCATTTTATCAAGCAGCTGTCACCCCACCATCAGTTGCACAGTCTTTTCAAGACTATGAACCTAGCCCTTACTTCTCATCTTGTCCCCTAAAGTGAAGGAAGCTGGGGTAGCTGGATTTGACAAGCCCTGGTCTGTCTGGTGTACTGTATTATTTGTTCACTGGAAAAGAATGTTCTTCAGTCGCACACTTCGCTTTGCAGCACGTCCTTGTGCGAGTCATGAAGCAACACTGGAGAGAGACTCACTCCCTGTACCCACCCAACCTATCTCTAGAGTGTCTGTTGCAAGTTTTACTGAAGGGCAAGGTAGTACCTCTGAACAGACGAAGCAAGCACACGTCATTAAGCAATAAATGCCACCTTGATCACTTTCTTTATTAGTGCCGAGAGCTTTAATCTCTTCAGTGGAATGTGTGTATTTACTATAACACTACACACCCAGAAGTGTCTCACTGGAGTTATGAATCCCAATCAGCATTACATTAAATAAATATAATTTCTCTATCTTACTAAGATGAAACATTTCCTATTGGACTATTTGTCTTGCTGCGTAGTGAGACACAATCTCATTGTTTTGTCATACTGCTTTAGTATTTTATCTCAGGTGATCAGGAATTCCTTGGGTTTCAGCCTGTTATCACATGGATCAATTGGCTGTGTCTTACTACAAACACATAATTTCTGTTAGAGTCATGAAAATTTTTGTTTTCAATATTAGCAACATGTCGAGACTGGAACTACAAATGTCACTCAGGAAGCAAATTACCCTAGATAACATTTTGATTTATCAGAAGTAATCAAAGGCCTTATAACTTCAGTATTGGCCGAAGCTATTTCCTAATACTGGGCAATTTTTGAAGTTACCACTGAATTTAAGTTTGTGTCATTTTATTCAGTGAAGCAAGAAAACTTATACTAGTGTGACTGAGCCCTACTATTTTAACTGTAAATTGAGGGTGAGGAGAGTGCTAGTGGATATTATAGGATAGGCAAACTTTACAAAAAAAACCCAACAAGAACAACCAAACAAAAAAAAGAAAAATGTTAAATGCAGTGCAGACTTGGAGCTAAGAAAATTTACCAGTGATGTGAAGTCCTACAGTATGCCACAGCGGTAGGAATGCTGAGAAGGAGCAGTCAGCAAAAGCTGGGTCAGATCCATCATTCCATTTGCACACAAGATGCTCCCTTCTGCAGTTTGCATGCCATGCCTTAAGATTCCTAGAAAATCTATGAGATCAAGTGCCCCGCAAGGGAAAACATGATGTTCGTTTTAACACAAGTCTTGTTTCCTGAAAAGGCTTGCTGTAATTGTGAAAAACTGTCCCTGCTGAATTCATATAATATCAAACACATGCAAGAACTAATTATTTGGGCAGATTATATTCTGAAATTACTTGCACATTTCTCAGTTTAATGTGTTTTTTTTAATAAGGGGGTCACATTCTTGAGTTAAAATTCCCAGTGATGGTACTCTCCTTTGAGTTCTTTTTGTCTCATTTTGAAGCTTGTTTTTCAAAACTGTATGCTAGAATAAAGCTGAATTAATGGGTTGAGTTTTACAAGTCATATTACATAAATATTTTTAAGCTCTTATAAATTAATATACTTAGCTCAGTGATTTAAAAACAAAATTTGTCTGAAAATCAAGAATTCTTAGCAAAAGAACTTCTGAAAAATGGCTGGTTTCCCTGTATCCCTTGTACTGTAGGTACAGACCTAGTCAGTCATGAGCTCAGCTTCCATGCTTTGAAGGCCCTGTGCTAATAACATCGATTGTTGAGATGAGTCTGTAGAAGAGTGCAAGACCAAAATCAGGGGATGAATACACTGACATGAAACATATCACTAAAATAATTTTCTTTGTTTTTATCAAATCAGAATTCAAGATCTTAGCTCTGTATTCACAGTGCTGCTAAAAGGAGAATGACTAGTTTGGCCTTGGTAGTCTTAGGCTAAATAATATTGATCACACATGGAAAGTGTCACTTTTGGATATATTTCTGGGAATTCATGCCTTGTATCAGTTTATTTTTATGTCTGGAAATACCCATATAAATCAAGATGTTATTAATGGAGACCTCACCTTTTTTGTCTTTTACAACTGCCTTTTTAAGAGAAGAGAAAAAGAAGTACTAGTAGTAAACAGAAGTAAAAATAAGGGAGGAAGGGAGGAATAAAATCACGCCGCAAATAAGTGACTGTCACCAACACAGCACAAATTTAAAAATTCCTGTGACTTCATGGCCTGCTTCTATTCCTCTTCCTAGAAAAGCAGAAACTAAAATAGTTGAAGCTGAATCAGCTAGATACACCTTTTACTAATTTTCATAGCCATTTCTTCTGTGGCTCACTGCTTGTAGAGCTATTTATACATTAAAAAGCAGGTGATGACACCACCAAATCAAAATTGAAATTCCATGACCAAAACTTAGAAATTGGCAGTTTGCATGTGCACTACTGCTTCTGAGAGCATGTTGATTACACGAGGGAATGGTAACAGGAATAGCATAAATCATGTCAAATTAGAATCCAGCATTGCATTAAGGCACAACAAAGAATGTCTTAATGTGCTGAAATCCTACAATTTCCAAACTTCCCTTTTTATGATGTCACATCCTCTTCAGAAATTCTGTCTCTGTCTCTCACATACTTTTCACCTGCTGTTGCACATCAGGAAGTACATCAAGCAACACAGCAGCTCCAAAAATGGCACAAAAAGGGAAAGTTCACTTGGCCTCAAATAAAGACCAAATGAAAAGCAAGAAACATCAAAGTTTTGAAACAAAACCCTATTACACAGTTCTGGTGCTGATTACTGGTGTTGGCTAGAGTCTGAGAAGAATAAAGTAAGATATTTTGGTTCTTCAAAAATATTAAAATATATGCTGTAGAATTTCTGAGTATCAATATCAGAAAAATTGAAATTGATGTTTTACACAAAGCTCCTCTGTCAATCTGAAAGTGGTACTAGTTAGTACAATCTATGTTAATATAGGTACCCACTTGGGAAACAGAAAAGAGCTGATTCTATCCCAAAGTAAATGCAGATTCATAATTAAGCCCATATTAAATGAGAACAAAAGTTTCCTTCCTTTTCATTTGTAGCAGTGCATCCTTACTGGTCATACCAAACGTGAAAATGCGCAGGCAGGTTTGTGTATTTTTGTGTAACACAAGACACCATGAGGCTTGGAAAGTCTGTGAGATACAGACTGTGCTGTGTGGTCATACCCTGCCACCCCACAAGGGTTAGCAGTTGGGAGTGCAGCTATTTCCTTATGGAAATGATCATGCTCTAACATTTTAACGGTAGATATAAGTAGAAAAGTTTTGTTGGCAAATTTAAAGCAAGATTGATGTGATATCCACTGAGCTGGCTGTCAGAAGATAACATTAGCTGATGATCCCTTGACACAGAGGTACTGGTCTTGTGAAGGAAACAAAACCTATTAATGTCTGCTTTAAGCTTGCTAACAAGGCAGATACTATTGCTGACAAATGCAGGTCTTACACATCTAAATCTCATATACTTTGAACTTGATTTTCCTCTCCTTTCTATCATCAAATTAAATCCATAAAGCTTAAACTACTATACAGACAGTGTAAACAAGATTAGAATATGTGTGCTTTTAATAGAGTTGCGCAACTACATAAAGATTACAAATAAATGCATGTTAATTAGAACGAAATGATCTAAATGTTCCAGGTTCTACAGGTTCAGACTTGTTATGAACTACATACCATCAACTCATAAATCTAGGTTATACTTGAAAAATATTCTGCAACTTCTCTCAGATCTAGAGAGAATTAATGCTTCTTTACTAATTAAAGGTAGTTTTTGATCTGCCTCAGTAGTAAACACTTTAGCATTCAGCCAGCTGTGTACAGTAAAAATTAGTAAAAGGTTGGGTCATTCATCTTCAAATCAAAGACATTTGAAAGAAAACAAAACAAAAAGGGCCATTATACATTGCAGAATAATTCCAAGACAAATGACAAAAATACTTAAAAAGTTGGAGTTGGGTCTCTGGGTATATCCAGTTCAAATATATTTTTTGCAATTAAAAAATGTCATTAAGAGAAAACGAAGCCTCTGAACAGACACATATTTTGACTGGGAGGCTGGATTTATAATGAAAATTTTTGTAATACAGTTAAAGCTGTGTAATCTTCTTGGTCAAAGGATTTCTCTATAGTTCTCTGCATACTCCAGCCATATTGCTGTTATATGTCAGTTCACTTATCTGGCTATACCAGCTATACCAGAAAAGCTATACCAGAAAAAAACAGGTAAAAAACATATGTAATAAATATATATTTGGCATATTTTTTCCTATACTAATTAACCCTGTCTCTGAAAGCAAGTGCTTATAAACCATTTCACCTGGGACTACTCTTCTGAAGGATAAATAAAGTTAAGAATACAAAAATAACTTAATGTTAACAATACCTCCATTGCCCTTGACAGTCTCTGTTACTTGCCCCTTTGCTACTGACAGAGATCAAACTGGGAGGATTGATGGAACAATCTGAAAGGACATGGTGAACGTAGCTGGGTGAAGGCAATTAAAACCCACAACTAATAGGGGAATTAGTTGCTGGGCAACAACTATGGAAATGTGGAAATCATGCCATATTTGTCAAGGGATCAAGGCAAAATACGGAGCTGTTATGGACACCAACTAGAGTGACAGTTTAGCTTAAGAGAATTTCTAGCTGTAATTTTCTTTCTTAAAAACAGAGTTTTCCTTCAGAACTAAATTAGATCAAGTTATGAATGTAAGTTACAGGAGACAGTGAAGGGGGAGGTAGCAAAAGAGACCAATAAAAGCTGGTCCCCTGCCTGCCTTTCTCAAAAGGGAGTCTGCACTGCTGATTGCTGGCACAATTTCCAAGGAGGCAGAACAAAACTTGCCTGTTTCTTTCCTGGCAGCAAGAAAATATGCTTCCCTGCATACTTCTGTTACTTTCTTTTGACTTTGAATTTCTCCTGTGTCATCATGGCTTAGTCCAAAAAAGTGTCTGACCCAATTCTTCCTTTCAAGTAGCACATAAAAGCCTTTGTGAGTCTAGTATTTTTTGTTTCTCAGATTCCTGGTTCAAGTGAATCACGAGCGATGCATTAGTCAATTCATGGGCAAAGGAGGTCGTATTCATATTCCGAAAGTGTTTGCATTCCAGTTCTTAGTGCTCCCACCCTTCATTCCCAGAGAGAAGTACCATAATCTTTATCTTAAGAAGGCTTAGGAATTAGCACAATCAATGAAAGAAAATTCTCAGTGCATGCTACATTCAAAAGCCTTGCTAAGAATCGAAACTTAGTTATGTATTTTGCACACCACTACACATGACTTCCCAATTAATTCATCCGGTCTTTTCAAACAAGTAACAAAGAATAAGCAGTGAACTTTGAACAACTTTGGGGTTTGGACAAGAATTTATAAAGTATTCAGAAATATTGAAGCCAGAAGAACAGAAGAATTGGATACAATCTTTCAGATTCTGGGAACAAAGCTTTGGACTCAAGACAAGATAGCAAAGCCTGGATTCAAACAGAATTGTGCAGTAAGAGTTTAAATACTATATTAAAAGAGTTTGGAAGCTGAAATTCAGCTAATTCTGGCCTCTAGCACTGGAATTCCCCCTCTCCCACTGAATGTCTGTCTCTGCCTGGCAGTACTACCTGTTTGAAAAGTTAACACCTCAAGTTCAAATTCCTCCTGAGATTTTAAAATTCCAAGGTGATACAATCTCAGTTCAAGCCTCTGCACTTTGTCAAGAGGTGCCTATGTCAAGCCTGCTTCTCAGAATAAGAGGAGAGAGGGAGGAAAAGCATCCTGTGAAACATCTGAAAAATGCAGTTCAAGATTGTGTTTGCCTAGCCAGGCTTCAGGTTTAATTGAAATGCTTTGAAGATCTTAAAGCTCCAACAAAGTTATTAACAAAATAAAGTAATATTTATGATTGAAACTGGGTAATCTAGATGCTAATACAGACTTCTCTATTCTAAAGCATTTCAGGAAAATTTATCAGACCCGATCATGAAACAAAAAACAGAAAAATAGAAACCCTAACAAAAACTGCACCAGCAGGTCCAAAGATTCTTTACTATTCTTGGGGCTGCTAATTAATCAGTACACTGTTATCTGCCTTCAGTGTTTTGCAATATTGCACAATGTTGTATTTGATAAAGAAAAAGATCAGCACAGATGCTACAGATTATTCATGAAAACGGACAAAGCTACCTATATCTAGCCAAATCTTTGCAAATCTTTCTATTTCTTTCAAAAACTAACGTGCTGCCTGCACAGGGAGTTGTGATTGAGTTGAGACCCAATGCACACCCGGACCCTTATCAGCACAAAGACATCTTCTTTGCAGAAACTATGCAAGTTGTACAGTCAGTTTTTTCCCCTACATCTAGGACTTGCACTAGAAAATGGGAACTACCTCCAACAAGATCAACTTCTGGACATGCAGGTATGTGATTCAGCACGAGGCACACTGCACTGTATCTCTATACCTGAGTGAATGTAAATGTGCTTCTGCATTATTATCAGACTCAACCTTGGTCTATTTACTTCTCCCTTCTTGTGTTTATTGCACTGATTAACAGGGGAAGACTATCCCTGCTTTGCATACTTTTTGAACACTAGCATTATTGGTTTCTTGAGAACTTAGAAAAGGAGACATACAAGTCTACCAGTCCTATTTGTGTCTTGTAAATCATGTTCTGCTAAAAAAGAAAAGAAGAAAAAGAATGAAAGAGAGGTGTAGCAAAGAGGACCCTGCAATAAAAGCAGAGAATAGAAGACTGCTGAGAAGATCAGGAAATTAATTTAAAACAAATTCTCCAACTGATTTAAAAAATCTTTCTATTATAGGCACCTAAGTTTACTACAGCCCCTGAAAGATGGTGGGGAAAAGTGTGAACCTAGAGGACAGGACTGTATTTTGTAGGAAGGAATGAGTAGACCACTTAATTCTAATAAAAATTTTCATTTTCCTTATGTCTTATGCTACATTATCCTATTTTTAAAGTGTATAGTTCCAGGGTTTTTTCCTAAATGCAAGTTAGCTTTTTGTTTATAAAACTCCTTGAAGTGCTAAAGTATGCAGCATTTGGAAAAGAAATAGAGCTTCAGAGTTTGAACTAACCTGAGTACCTGCCACCAGGAGACAAACTTCTTACTACTGCTTCACCAAAGCACCAAGGAGCCTAAGTTTGTAACTAGAATCTTACAGAAGGATGGCTTTGACTTTCTATATGTCTTAGATTGAAAAGGAGTAATTACTCTTCATTTGAAAGGTATTTTACCTTCTATTCTAACAACTATTGTACCAGTCAGATACCAACCACACTGTCTGGAATCATATCCGGATATGGGGGGAAGAGATACATAGTCCAAGATGTTCCTGTGGGTATCAGCAGGAGTCAGTGTGGTTTAGATAATGGAAACAGATACCAGGAAACAAAAACTGAGCTGATGTTATTTTGAAGTTAAATATCATGGGAAAAGAACAGGATAACTGGACTAAAATAAAATCAGTTTTTCAAACTTAAAATCCTAGACTACCTAGCTGTTAATAAAATAAGCTGAAAGGACATATTCTGATAATAATTGATCAGTGTTATTAATTTGTAGTTTTTCTTTGTTCTAAAGAAAACACTCAATATAATAGCTAATCTGATTCATTTTTCAATTTTCTTTAATCTACTGACTCCCACTCAGCAAAAAAGGCAGCATCAACAAAGTAATGTAATGGCAAAGAGCAGAGATGCAGGGTATAAAAGAAACTCAATTTAATTTTGCTGGTTAGTACAGAATGGGGTTTTTGTTGTATCAAATTTCTCCAAAAGAGAAAGCCATTTTACACGAAGATTAAACATTACAATAACAAAGTCAAATGGAGGGCTGTTTATCTTTTCCTCTCTCACAGTTCCTAAGAATAGGTTTAATGACAACCCAGGGACCACATTTGTTCAAACTGAAGCTTTGTTTACTTTACCCATGGAATTGCCTAACCTTTCAAGGTGTGCTCATACCGTTTGTGTCATTTTTAAAGAACACTGAATTTGACTAGCACTACCTTCACTGAGAAGTTATATATTTCACATCTAATATTAATCAATCCATATTTTTAATAATCCATAAGAAAAGGGAGTAGGTTTTAATAACAGTTATAAATAACTGTCTAGTAAAATGGATTTATTTCAGTCCTGAAATTTAAAGACTCATGAACTGGGACTGGATTCAATATGAAAAGAAAGGAGGCTACTTTTAATGTACTTGTCTCTTTTAAAATAAGTTTTCTTTATTTGTCCTTATTTTTATTTAATATTTATGTTGCTTTTTGGGGGTTTTTTTTGTTTTGTCTCTTCCTCACAAACTCAGGCATGAGAAGAAAACCTAAATAAGTAAGGTCTGGTAGCTGCACTTGTGTCTAACAACACTTGTGAAAAATAAGCCTTATGGGGGAGATGCACAGGAACTGCAAGATTAAATTATGACATTAAGATATAATAGGGTAAGGATAAGAAGATAGTTCACAATTGGGATGGAACACCTGGAATAAAGGGAAAACAGACTGCATCACGGCGTCAAAAAACAGATTAGATCTTGTAACGCCTTGGTTTGGCTAAACTAAAGCCTCTGGGCACAGAAGGAACCAATACCATTTAATGTCTCAATCTCCATAGTTTCTGTTGTGCTCCAGTGACATTTATTACTACTTTTGTAATTGCTTGTCCCCTAGCAGGAGAGAGTCACTAGTAAACAAACCCAGCTGTTCCCAGGACCCTGGCACTCCTCACAGCACAGCTGTGCTACTGCTGTAGCCACTCGCTTTCGGAAATCCTCCATGCACCAAATCAACGAAAGCATGGTTTAAATTTTCATTTACGTGATCTTATTTACCCCAAGGCATCTCTGAAGATCACAGAAATAAAATGCACCAAATAAGTTGGTCAAATTCTTTTTCATTAAATAGTGCTGCAAAACAAGATTTTGAAAAGGGTAATAAACTCATAACACATCATTCTGCGAGTGGGAAACAGGAATTTGGAGCTAACACCATAGCAATGTTAAGAAGAATTTTCAGAGTGGAAGAAGCTCAAAGCCTCCCTCCCTGGGATGCCTGTCCTGCCTCCCAAGCAGGCATCATTTCCACACAGGACCCAAAGATTCCCAGGAGATCTGTTCCTGTGCTAGTGTCTCTTTCTAACATATCCATATGATAAGGTGCGAGGAGATGTGTATATGGCCAACGTGGTAAAAACACAAATTTTGAAAGCAGAATACATTCACTTCAGGATTTCTACTATCAGCAAGAAATTCATATTGTACCTGTGATTCCCCTGTAAGAAATATCTTTTGTGAGTTTTAATTTTTCTATCAACTTTGTTTATTCATTATTTTTTTCCAACAAGTGAAAGGAAGATTCCTTAATGTCAGAACTGGATTTTAATTTTTAACTAGTTCTATCCCAGTGAAACTTTACTGTTTTCTGTTAAGCTACATGTGATTTTATAAAATCACAAGGTAGCTTTAGAATCACAGAATAATTTATAATAGTTTAGAGACGTTCATTCTTGACTCCATTACACTGGTTCAATGACTTTGCTCACCAAAGACAGACATACTAATTGAGTTTCTGTGCATCAAAAAGCGAACTTAGTAACTAATTTTTCAACATTATACAATTTCTCTTAATTAGAAATACTGTGGTATTTTAATTATCTCAGTGGTATTTGTGAGCTTGCATTTATAACACAGTATTTGATAAAGCAGGTCTGCAAGAGAAATGCTAAGATATTTCTGGAAGCAGGTACCAAGTTACCAGCTGTTACCTAAACTTCTGGGGTTTCTAATGAAATATAATTAAAAATATAATTTTTAATAAATATAATTAATTGTATAATTACATTATTTACCAAATCATATTGGTCACTAATACAAATTAAAGAAATAGTTAAATTAAAGAAAAATATCAGGAGCGATTTCATTGTGGAAGAAGTTCTCAGTGATTTCAAACTCTGCTCACACAAGTAAATTTTACACTATCAGATACGATGATATTGCTGACTTTGATGTTAGCACAGAGTGATGAACATTTTATAGCACTACAAAATTTCAAAACATTAATAACTATTACATAATTTTACTTACAGTCTTGCAAAACCACCAGTGTAAAGAAACTGATCTGTTACTGATGTCACCTGAGGCATTCCACTTCAATAATTATATATATGACTGTACAGAAAACATGATGTGGCAATTGCTTTGCAAAGAATTATTTGTAGCTCTCTCTCAGCAAACCAGTTTAGAGACTTGGCAGGTCATATAGTAAAAATAAATGCATGTACCTCTTTAAAAAAGAATGGAGTTTCACAGATTTCATTTTGCTTTCCTCCTCACCTCACTTTTCCCATAATCAATTGGTTCCATAGCAAACATATTCTAAACAGTCCCAGCAAGATCTTCGTCTCCATCAATAGAAATGTTCCATTTATTTCAACACTGAAATAGATCCATTTGACTTGCTTTAGGTGCCTATACTAGAAAATATGTACTTCACCTTAGGAATGAATTGGCTTAGAGACATGTACAGAGACAATGCCTACATTTTGGCATTCCACTCTGGGAGCCAAATACTAAGTTTCTAGACAAATTGCCAGAGATCTATGTCAGCAGAAGGCTCGCCTGCATGTAGCAACACATGTTTGAAAAAAGACACAATTTTTCTGTGTTAAATGAGCTGTTGAAAAACCATAAAGTGGGCAGGAAATGTGACCAGAATGTCACAGTGAAGTCACTGGGTGCTGAGCAGAATTCAGAGCCTTCAGCCCATGTCAGGCTGTGTGAGGTTCCTTTCCTCTCCCACGCTGGTTGGTGCCTGGAACCAGGCAAGCCTGAGCAGTTCTCATTCTGTGGTCAAATCTGCTCTTGGCCAAAGAGAAAGAAGACCAGAGGTGGCAGCAGCAGCTCCTCACCTCAGCGCTCCCTTTTCCATCATGCCCTTGCTGTGCCAACCTGATCAACTCTGCCAAACTGGTGTCCTCCTTCTCTCATGCTGCAGCAAGGAGGAGAACATCTAAGAGCCTAGTGTTAGTGAACACTGAAATGCCTTGCTGGAAACTGGAATAAGTAGCAGTGGTCACGCTGCTTAGTCTGGACAAGGTCTGGATGGTTCCTCACCTCTCTCAAGTGTGGGAGCTCTTGACAGAAGAGATGTGAATAAGAAGGAATAGGCAGGAGAAGGGGATCCTGAGATTATCTGCATAGAAACTGGAAACCACTTCTGACCCACTTTCCATCTTTTGTGACTGAACTACATGAAATTAGGTGGAATTAAAGCCTAAAGATTCATATAAGCATCTCTTTCTTTAAACATGTGTGTACTGTGTCTCTTTTAAAGTCCTTTGAAAATCAACTGTGATCTTATAAGGTCACCATCCTGAAAAGCTAGAAACACTACAAGATCTGTATTCTACACCAAGTTAAAAGCAGGGAATATTTTTGGGTGAGGTAATGTTGGTATACAGCTACATACAGACAGTGCTAAAATTTGATCAATAACAAAGCAGGAAAATGAGAAGGTGTATGGCTGGATTTTAATGAAGGTAAGCCAATAACTTAAAACTCAAGGGTTTAGGTGTGTCTTAAAATTAGAAGAATTCTGATGCAGACTCTGGTTGAATGGATATTGTAATTTGTTCCATTTAATATGCATTATGACAGAGAACTGCTTGCAGACAAGTAGGTGTCAATCATGAAAATTAAAGGTAATGAAATATTCAACTTCTCCATTAGTCTTCTTCTCTTACCTACATGTTCCATGTACATGGTACCAAGTCAGCATCAAAACAAAAAGAAGAGTCTGTCTAAGACTGTAAATGCGTATGTCCCCCTGAATTATGACAGGTTCTACTGCACGGTCTATTTCCCACCTTCCTGCGGCAGAGTCCTGAGCTCCCGCGAGCACAGCTCCCTCTGGAGCTTGAGTATTACACAGAGCCACAACACCCGCCTGGGTAAAGGCCCTGGGGGACCCCGCCATCGCCACGCACGGCCCAGGAGCCTGAGCCTCAGCAAAGGCTGAGACTGGGAACGCCTTCTGTCAGAAATTCCCTGCTGCCCTGAAAATGGCATCCCTTTTCAATGTGACCTTACAGGAATAGGGTTAACAGCCCCTGGCTTATAAGAGAGGCGAGGTACTAAGCCCTGAACACCTGAAACTTACTGTCTTGTGTGACCGGTGAGTCTTGAGAGGGTCGGCTACCACGCTGTGAGGGGACACAGGATGTGATCTAGCTGAGCAGTTGCGTCCGATGTCCTGTGTGCTGAGGGAAGGACTCACATATTTAGCCCTTCAGAATGTACGGGATCAAAGTTAATTAACTCAACATCGCTTCTGCATGACCAGCTGCCCCACAGAGCAGCCACTTCCGAGCTGCGGTGTCCCCCGACAGCCAGCTAAAGGTTTGCAGAGGACGAAACTGGCTATCCAGAGGTGTCCAGTTTCACCAGAATTCCAAGAGGAGAAGGGAGGGGTGGTACAAGGGCCTGACGACACCAAACAGGCAGAGGGACACGGACCGCAGGCATGTCCAGGTGTGCCCTCATGTCCAGCTCGGCCTGCGCCGGGGGATGCGGCGGCGGGGCTGGAGCCCGCGGGACACGTCCGTCCCTCAGCGCCCCTCCCTCCCTCCCATTCCTCGAAGATCCCTCTCTGTGCTTGCCCAACCCGGCGGTGCCCGAGCGCTTCCGCCGCTCTGTCCCCTCGCCCCCGCTGGGCGGCCCCGGGACGAGGCCTCGGTCCCGCCTCTGCGCTGCCCTGCTCCATATATGCCGGGGCGGCCCGCCCGCCACAGCTCCTTCACCGCGCCCAGGATGCTGCGCGCCGCCGCCCCGCCACAGGCACTGCTGCTCGGCGCGCTGCTGTGGCACCTGGCCGCCGGTGAGTGACGGCCCGCGGGACGGGGCGGGATGGGAGGGATGGCGCCGGCGATCGGTCCCTCGGAGCCTCAGGACGGGGTGTCCCTGAGGGAGCCCGAGGAGAGCCGCCCCACGCTGGCGGGCAGGGGACAGGGGCGCTGGCCCTCCCTGCGCAGCGCTCCGCCGCCCGGCTGCCGGGGGCCGGTCGCCACTGCGGGTTCCCCACTGGCCGCGGCCGTGCTGGGAGCGGGGACGGCCTCGGGGGTGGGCAGCTGTAGTGGAGTCGCAAGATTTCCTCCCGTTGTTCCCAGCTCCGAGCTTGTCGAGGGGTTTCCAGAGGTTACAGGTTTTCCCGTCCGGCTTCTTCCTAGGCATTTCCCCGAAGCAGCTGTGCTGGCCAAAAATGTGCTTTAGGGGGACACGAACTCATATCGGGGTGGCCTCTCTCAGATGCTGTAGGTGTGTAGGGTAACCATTGATTTTTAAAGAGACTTTATCTTTCCAAAGTATGTAAATGGGAATCCAGGACCTAACACCTTCTCCCGCAGATACAACTAGAGATGATTTTGAACTATGCCTTATTTGTTCAGTTCTTGAACATTCTCGTGCATGTTCAAGCTTTTGTATCTTCTGCAGAGGTCTTGGATAAATGAAGCATTGAACAGAACTCCAAATTAACTTATCAATTTCAGAGTTACAAGACAGAAAAATTTTCTTCTCATTCTTCACTTCTGCCAGGACACATTCCTTTAGTAAGAGGAGCAGTCCATTCCTAAGGGCAGGACTGAGCCTTTTTCCCCAAGAAAATGTTTCTAAGTTGCAATTAATGGCAACTGCTTCATTTAACTGAACAATGACTGCAGGGAAACGGGAATTATATGACTGACGGTACTCTTTTCTGTATTTAAAGGCTATACAGACCTACCAATAGCAGTCAATATAACTTGGTCTTCAATCAATTTTAAAACTATACTACAGTGGCAACCAAAACCATCAGGCTACTTCTATACTGTAGAAATACATGGGTAAGTAGATAACATGTGATATGTTCATGAATGACAACTGAAGAAAATGAAAAGAGCGTGTTTGAGTATTTCTGAAAGTGAATGTAACAGGAAAAGTGCCCAAATGTTAGGATTTAGAAAAACTGCAAACCCAGGTGTTAATACTTCTAAGTGTCCAACTTTAAAAATATCAGGTTTAGACTTCTGGTTTTGCCCACTTCAGAAATGGAGAGATGGGCTTTAGATCGGTACTTCAGTTCTGGGATTCGGTGCTGCTCAAGAGAGCAAGCCAGGGTATTGAAGGAGTTGATACTCAACCTGATGTACCACATATTAGACACAACTTCACCTTTTTATGTCTTTCAAGGTGTCTGGACTTGTGTCTTCAGTCTTGGAAAGTGTCTAATAAATGAGTCTGCATTTTATTCTAATTGGTGAATCACAGTTAATCACAATTAATAATTTTTTCTTGCTGGGTAATACTAAAAATTACCTTTGTTCATCTACCTCTGTCAAGATATCATGTTTTATGTAAGCTGTAAAATATTGTAGACATAAAACGTAGCCAGCTTATGTGAAGTGCCTCATACCTTTCTCAGAACTGCACAAAACTTTCCATGAAGTTCAGTAATAAATCTGCGCTGGTTTTAGCTCCCATTTTAATACATAGAGCATTATTAAATGTGCCCTAAAGGGAAAATGCATCATCAAACTTCCTACATATTAATGAAAAAGTGGTACTGTAGTCTCTACCAGCTCTAAAAGTGGCATAAAAATGAGTGTTCTCTCTTGACTAAAAATTGAAATACCCGTGTAATGGCTTAATGTTCTTTTTCATTCTTTAGGAGTGATTAGATTAATGGACTTAAAAGCACACCCTTAGCAGAACACATTTTATGAAATTTGTGAATCTAGAGTTTCTTTCCAGACATTTTGCTTGCAAAAAACTGAAATCTGTTCACCTGAGATTCAATATAGAATCCGGTGTAGTTCTGCAGCGGAGGCATCTCTTTTAACTGAAGTTGCTGTTGTGGAGGAAGTGGGATTAAATGTTTGCTTTCTTGTGTATATATATTTACAGAGCACATTTGTTTCATCAAAAAGGTCAAATCTCTATCCCTTTTCAGTGCATTTCTTATGGCACTGTCCCTCACTGCTCTGTGACAAAAGAAATCTGATGAAGTGACAAGGGAGTTCAGCTGGCTCTAAACAAGGAAACTTGATCTACTTTGAGAAAAAAACACTTTGTTAATATTCAAACAGTCAGGACTTGCTCTTCCAGCTGAAATCACACAATTTTTGCTCTCCTTAATTCACCAGCAAAAAGAGGGAAAATAATTGAAGGAGTAATATCTAATCTGGTTTTTTGTTCCTTCCTGTGAGGAAGTAAAATGAGAAATTAACATTTTTCATAGTCTCATTGCTGTATCGCTAGTAAATGGACCCACTTCCTATCATTTAAAAATCAAGAGAAGTGCATGATTCATGCTTTTTGTCAATGTTTTTAAATTGTAATTCTGCTTAGAAATTTGCTGCTACTCTCTGTTCTTTGTGGCATTTGCGTAGACGCAAAACCAAATGTTTCCTGAAGCACGTTTCTGTAGTTACTATTGATCATAATTGATTTACTTAATTCTGCTTTGAATTGTGAAATACAGCTGTACCAGATAGTGGCTTTTGAGGTTCTTTCTTCTCCTTTAAGCCTGCAAGGCTGTTCTACTGGATGAGAGAAAACTATACAGTTTGAGGGGAAAAATATTTTTTAACGTATCTAAATATATAATAAGTATATGTCTGGTTCAAAAGTGTTGACACTTCCTTCTTGCTCTTTTCAGACAGACATCTGACGTGAAGAGAAAATGCATACTGACATCAGAAACAGAGTGTGATGTTACTGATGTGCTCAGAAATGTAAAGGAGACCTATACAGCACACATACTGTCTGTAGAGCCTGCAGAGATGGATAACTTTGAAGAGCCACCTTTTGCCGTCTCTGAAAAATTTATACCTTATAGCCAGAGTAAGTAGGATTGCCAATTTAATCTTACTATAAATTTATTTTCAAGATTACTTCTGTTGATTTAAACGAGGTTTAGATTGAGCTTAAAGGTTTTTTCTATAGATTCTTACAGTAACCCTGCTGATATTGGAAAAGAAGATATTCAGGCATAAAGCTTTCCCTGTTGCAGGGAAGGGTGAAAGGTTTTAGTTACCATTTGTTTCTCACTGCACTGAGTAGACCATTTAGGTAATATTATGTACTAGGTGAGGATACTTGTTTACAATCTAGGCCTTCGCTGGCTTGATAAATTTGTAATAGATTTGAGAAGGGAAGGTAATGGAGGGCAGAAGGAAAAAGAGCGTGTCGTATATAAATGATGTCATTTTTTTAATTCTAAAAATCTTTGTTTAGCTGTTATTGGAAAACCAGAGATAAAGGATTATTCACAAAAAGGTTCCAAACTGAATGTTGTGTTCAAAGACCCACTTACACCATATATGTTTCCTAATGGAAGCTTTCTGAGTATTCAAGATATTTTCCAGCATGACCTGGAATACAAACTCTATTACTGGAAAGATCAAAGTTCTGGAAAGGTAAGGTCTAACTCTAGTTTTTGTTCTGTAATAATTGTTACATTCTTTATAGTTACACAATTTCTGTGCTACCTTTAGAGTTGACACTTGAAATATTTTTTTCCTTTACAGAAAGATGTAACAACAAAAAGCCATAATTTTGAAGTAAGTGTTGACAGTGGAAAGAACTATTGCTTCTATGTCCAGGGAATCATTCCCTCTCGCAGAGAAAATCATAATGGCCAAGAAAGCATGGTGCTCTGTACCAGTGTAGAAAGGAATATCTTAGATGGTAAGTATCATGTGAGGTTTGTCATTCAGCCTTTAATATTCTAACAAAAAACCCACATCTTTAAATTCTGGTGCCTGCAATGAAATAAACTATTTACTGTGTAAGTTAAATACACAGTTGGAACATGGAAATTCATGGGAAGAACTCACTTCAAGTATGAGTCCACCATCTTTAGTCAGTTGGAGCTGGTTTTAGGGTTTTGCCCAACTGTTTTGGTTAAAATGTCTGAGTTGATGACTGGTGTCTGAGGTTCCAGATGTCATCACTAGCCTTCAGCTTCATTTTTGTTTCCAGTTGTTTTCCTTGGATCCTTCCAATAGCAGTGCTTGCAGGATTAGCTCTAAAACACAGAAGTGCAGGAAACCTGCATATCCATTTACTTGTAGTATGAACCGACCTTTAGTTATGCCAAAAGCAGACGATGAGAATAAGACTTTCTTTCCTGTTCCGAGGTCAGAGGTTGGCACATAGGCTTCTTTACTGGTAAATAAGTTACCAAGTGTGGGTAAATATGCCAGCCATTTCAGACTAGCCATTTGGATAACACTTTCTTCAATATACAGTTGTCAATATTACTTAGATAATATCACATTGCTGTACTTTCTTCTCCACAAGTAAAAATATTTGCACTCTAGAAAAACTCTTCTAAAATGGCAAATGAACTCAAATTAGCTTTCTAATCCAGAGAATTTACCACAAAAGTGAAAAGTTGCAATTTCATTAAAATTTAAATAGAAAAATCTTGGTGTTTTCTAGCTTGTAACCTAGAATAGATTTTCACTTGGACAGAAATAATGTACAGGCAGGGGGAATGGTTTGACTTATGGTGTTAGCATGGTACTTTAGTGCACTAACTAAACTAGATTAAAACCTAGAGTGAACCAGGTAGAAATAAAACTTTACTTCAGTTCAACAAATTCATGTTAAAATGTATTCAGTTCACACTGAAGTGGTGACTCCACTTCTGTGAGACTAACATATAGAAAGCATTTTTTCATTCACTGGAATGAGTGCTAAGAGTTTGTCACACTGTGACATTGTGGGCTCTGATAACTGAATCTTGGATTTTTTTTTCCCCCTACAGAATATGGAACAGAAGTCTTTATCATTTTAGCAGTGATAGCAGTTGCAGTCATCACTCTTGCCATTGTCCTTCCAGTGGTTCTGTGTAAACGCAAGAAAGCAAAGAAAGCAAGAGCTGTGAGAGAAAAGGAGCTGCTTAATGGTGTCTAAGGAAAAAGTATTGCAGACACTGGTGGCAGAGCCAAAGCAGAAAAAACACCAGCAACAAAATTGGGTAATTGAGTGGAGCCTTTTAGGCTCTCTGAAACAGGAATTCTGAAGCGCAAAATTTATGTGGATTAAAAAATCCACTAGACAGTACAGATGAAAAATCAAGATATCAAGAAGCCCTGTGTCATTAGTGGCCAGAGGCTGGAAGAGCATTCTGGTGATCTGTTACAATCATAGAATAATAGAATGTGCTGAGTTGGAAGGGACCCACAGGGTCATTGAGTCCAAGTCCTGGCCCAGCACGGCACCATCCCCACAAGTCACACCCTGTGCCTGAGAGAGTTATCCATCAGCTTCTTGACCTCTGCAGGCTGCTGCTGTGACCACCGCCCTGGGGAGCCTGTTCCAGTGCCCAAACAACCTCTGGGTGAAAATCTTTTCCCTGATACCAAACCAAAACCTTCCCTGACTCAGCTTTGTGTTGGTTTTTTGAGTCCTGTCACTGGTCACAAGGGTGAAGAGATTGACAGCTGCCCCTCTGCTTCCTTTTGCGAGGTTGTTGAGGTGTCTCCCCTCAGTCTCCTTTTCTCCAGGCTGAACAGACCAAGTGACCTCAGCCACTCCTCACACAGCTTCCCTTCTGGAGCCTTCACCATCCTTGTTATTTTCCTTTGGACCCTCTCTAACAGCTCCAAGTCTTTTTTGTACTGTGGCACCCAGAACTGCCCCCAGCACTCGAGGTGATGCCGCCCCAGCTCAGAGAAGAGTGGAACAGTTCCCTCCCTTTCCTGGCTGTGATGCTGTCCCTGATGTCCCCAGGACAGGGATGTCCCTCCTGGCTGCCAGGGCACTGCTGGCTCATGTTCAACTTTCCCTTGACCAGGTCCCCCAGGCCCCTTTGTGCTGTCCAGCCTCTCATTCCCCAGTCTGTCTGTACATCCAGGGTTGCTCCATGCCAAGTGCCAAGCCCAGCACTTTCCCTTGTAGAACTTCCTATGGCTGGTGATTGCCTGTCTCTAAATTGTCAAGGTCTCTTTGCAGAGAGATTTTTCCTAGACTGTTACCAAGCCCCTTCTATTGTCCTGTCAAACAGGATTCTGAACTAGAGGTACTTTTAACTTGACCAGCATGGCCTTATTGAGCCAGAATATTTACGGTACTTGTAAGGGGAAAAAAACACTACTTTTTAAAAATAGGCGTCCTTTACATAACTAAAAGGAATATTTTTCTGTTTCTATGAAACAAACTCTGTATTTATCTGTCTCTTAACAATATTAACTGGTGAAATAATCTGCTAGGTCAGATGCAACAAGATTGCTACTATAATTTTTGCACTTCTTGGATAAAATTAACTTGGTCTGTTTATCTTTGGATGCAGACAAAGGTAAACAAACTGAAACTACTGCACTGGCAACTTGTAAGAAACACTATTGAAGCAGGTACTTACTATTTATCTGGAAAGTATATCAAGTTACACTACACTAGAGTTATATAGACAGGGGAGTCTGATAGTTCCAACTAAGCATTCAAACAAATACTTTGCAGGCTTTGAGTCAACAGTAACTCACTTCAGCAAGCACTGAATAGGTAGCATTATTTACTGCATTTTGAACATCATTTTTAATTAACAGATTAATGGTTTTTGTGGTGTAGATTCAAATCATCTTGGTGATGGGATTTGGAGATACCTGTTGCTTTGACTTTTAGTATTTATTTTATAAATAAGAATCTAAAATTTTTATACTGGTGTTATCTGTATTTATGATGGTAATTTATACTTTTCTAATGAAATAAAGGTGACTGGAAACATAAGTCTTTCTTTTCCTTTTCAAAACAATGCACAGTATTCATTCCAGAACTAAATTAAATACACGTTCAGGAAACTTAGTTTGGGACAGCAGGGTAGGCAAGCTGCCACAATCTAACAAGTGTATAAAGAAGACTACAGGGTACCTGCAAGGATAAAACTAGGAGAAGCCACAGTTCACAAATTGGAAGTTTTGAAGAGTCCTGAGTCACATTTCTGCTGCCCTCTTACAGGAGGAATGGCTCAGGGCTTGCATTCACAGCTTCTCCTTCCATCCCCACAGTGCTGCCTGTACTTGTGCTACTTATGTTCATTCAAGGCATTATGGGCCTGCCCCAGAGATGAGAACTGCTAATGATGGTGGTCAGCATACACAAACACAAAATTTCTAGAGAATAGAAAAAAATCACCTTGTAGTTGGAACTAACTGGTTGTGGATCTCAACACTTTATACATGCCTGAAAAGAAGATACCCACTGTATTCATGAGAAGAAATACCTTACAAAATTAATATCCCAATCTAACAATTTGCACAGAATTGTATTTTTATTTTTCTTCCCTGCTGTATTATAGCTATCATCTGTGTATGGGCTAAAACTCCTGGGAATGTGTAAGTGTGGTTTATGGGGGGTTTTCTTGGGTTTTTAATTCCTCTTTTTACAGAGGGAAGAAAACCACCAGAATTCCCACCTTCCCCCCCCCCCCACCAAAAAAAAAAAAAACCTGTTTAATTCATGTTGAGCAATAAATGCTTAATGCATTTTCTGCTGATGCATAAGCCTTGTATGGAGAAGGAATCTTACAACAGCAATCAAAAAACATGAGAGCTCGTGGGAGTCAATTTAAAAACATTCCAAAGTTGTCATCATTACTTCCCTTCCCCGAGGCACTCTGCTTCCTCAGCTTCATTCAGTGCCAGACTCACAAAAGGGAAGAGCTAATAGGAAAAGGAAAGCCTGTAATTACAGCATAGCATTTATTAAATCAGACCATGCAGTTGCTTGTCATAAACGACACAGTATGCTATAAATCATACTTCATGACTTAAAGAGATTCTGGGTTTGTTCTGAATATGGGGGGAGGGAAGGAGGGGAGAAGAGACACCCACAGAAATGCAAACAAGTGCCTTAAATGGTAAAAGAGAGACCCCTGACCGCACAAGTTCTGGAAGTCTGAAGCACTTCTGTTTCCTAGCTGCAGTATGTTATCATCCAACAATGCTGAGTAACCAGAGTCACGGGGCTCACAGATCCTATTTCAAAGAGGGTGTTTTCTGTTTGTGGAGACAGTTGAGAAAGGGACTTCTTAATTGCAAACTTCTGTAAGTTCTATTTCTTCCATTCAGTGTGGGCTGAACCCACCCAAAATATTTTATGCAGAGACTTTCTCAGAGTATTGGGTTGGGCAGAAGTTGTTATACCAATACAGGTGTTGTCTCTAGGAAGAAAGACTAGGCCCACACACATGGCCACATCACCACTGTATGGATTTAAGATGAAGCCAGACACACAGGGAATGGGTATGAGAAAGGGAAGGCTTTTCCTATGCACCTAAGTTCCCTGGCTCCTCTTCTAAGCAGGTTTCTGTAAGCAAGCATGTTCCTATTGATGCTCCCTATTCCCCTGCTCCACTTAGCTCCATCATCAGAAAAAGGTACCCAACTATTTCAAGTGGATAAATACATTTACATAGTTTCCCTCACACAGTGTTTGTGTCCTCTCCTCGTACAAGTGAATGTGTAACACTGCACACTTTAACAAGCCTGCCTTAAAACCATGTTCTTCTTCAGAGAAGCAAATAAAGGCTGATGCTGTTCTGCTTCTTTTCTGTCAACACAGAAACAGCAACACAGACAATAAAATTACTGCCATTACTTAAAATGAACAACTGTAGAGGACTTCATAAGTGCATGATGGATATAGCAGCAAACAGCTTAGCTATTTCTAGCAGACTCAGCTTTCCAGTGTGAGAAGGCTGCTGCTGAGAGGCATGTAATGATAAGAACGTGATTATGAGCTTAACTTGGATCACTAGTTATGTGGCAACTCAGGACAAAGAGTTTTCTGCATGAAGTGAGAATAAACAGCTGTGATAGATGACCCTGTCAGTTCAGTTTCGTAAAGCTGATTATTTTGCAGGTTAGTAGAGATTGCCACAGTTTCAGAACCTTGAAATACACATTATCAGACCCAAAAGTCAATTGAATAATCTTCTAATTACACAGAATTTCTAGAGTCATGCTTTCTATAGTCTGTGTTTGTCCTGGTGTGCATGTTTGAGAATGACAGGAAAAGAACAACCTGCTGGACAGGACAGAGGCAGGAACTGGTCAGCTGAAAATCTTTCCACAACCCTTAGGTGTGGTGTTACTCACCATGGCATATGCTCCCTCACAGACTACACCCAGTCTGTCCCTTACAAAGACAAACTGCCACAGAGAGCTGCCCTTCCCTTTTTTGATCTGTTTGTCCTCCAGGGCTCTACAGCAGAACTTTTAGCAAAGCTCAGGACATAAAGATGTGCTACAGATCTCTTCCTTACAACATACATTGAGAAACCTTCCCACCATGAGATCCTTCTGCTTCTTCTGGCACAGGCTCTCATTCAACCCACGGAGCCTCTTGTAGTATCCCCCCAAAGGACCCAAAAAGAACATCTTTCCCTGTAACTCACAGCCTCTAACTGTAGCTGAAGTTCACAGCAAGACGTCCCTCAGGGGTGGTTTCTTCCAGAAAAACCTGCCAGTATCAGGTTATAAGCATGCAGCCACCTTGACTGCTTCCAGGGTTTCACAGCCAGGCTGTCCCAATTGCAGAGGTTGTGCTTGTTTCTCATCCTGTCAAAAGCAACATAATTGTGTGACTGGCTCCTGTAAGAAGCTTGAAATGCTTCTGCTCCTGGCTTCCCCTGGCTCCTTTCTTGATGTTCCCGTTCCTCTCCTCCATCCCCTACTGATTCCCATTATACTTATTTTTCATGGGAGATGAACCCTCTGCGTTATTTCTTCAGACAGGTAGGCAGGATCTCATTTTAATCATAATATAGAATCTGAATAAATCCATATCCCTTAATCACAATCAAAATCATATAAATAACATTATTTTTTTCCTTCTACAGCTCCCCTTGGTCAGTATTATTGAGACAGTAACTTTCAGAACATTCACTAGCACTGCTCCAAGCATGTCACTGCACCTAATTAAATTTAAGCGTATTTTTTTTAGTGTCTTGTTTAAAATAGCAATGAAGTTATTAATATGAACTTATAGAAGCTTTACAGTTTCCGCATTTTCTTCTAATTTTTATTTTCAAGTTTTCTACCTTATTACTTCAAGAAATATTTAAGTAGCAAAGTACTGACATTGTTAAATTTTAAAAAAAATTATTTCATTAAAAGAGGTTTAATTAAAACTTACCTTCCTTTCAACAGAGAAATATTTTCCCAGTGAGATCACACGGTAATTTTTAAATTAGTTATTCAGTAATTACACAACTCAATTAATCAGCTAGTGTAGTAGAAGAGCTAGAGTGACAAGTGAGATTTTAAAACCTACTCCAATAGGAAGCACTCATTATTCAAGGGAAAAATGTGGGTTTGTTAGTTGAGTTTTTTCATTTTAAAGAGTGCATCTTTGATTAACACAAAAAGCTTTCCCCTCTGTTGCCTTTATACCATCCATCCACCCAAATATGTACATCTCCAGAGATAATGCTCAGTCTGATTTCCCAGCTTTCCACTTGATTCTCACATGATGACTTGCTTCCAGGGTGCCCCCAGAGCCGTGTGTCAGTGCTGCAGGACCGTCACCCCGCACCTGCTCCTCCCTTCACCCCGCAGCCACCCATGGGAGCAGCGCCCCTGCACGTACAGCTTCTACCGTAAGCCATCGCCTCAGCAGGAATTCTGCAATCTGGGTCTGCTTTCTGTGCTTCGTGAGCCTAGAAAAGGTGACACCAAGTGGTAAAGAGAGGCATAATCAGCACATTAACAATCCAAATGTTCCTAAATGACTAACACACTGAGATCCAGTTTGAATCCAGATTTCACCAAAATTTGGAGGAAAAGGGCACAGGAAATGTATTAGATGCTCTCTTTTCTAATAACGAAAAGGAACAGAGAAACTTAAGGGCAGGAACATCTCTCTTCTCCTGAACACCTCTCATGTCCTATACAGTGCTTCCCTCTGGCAGCTTCTCCAGGAATCTTGGACAGCAATACACCCTGTGCTGTCTAATATTCAAACATTGCTGAAAGCAAGACCCCAGTTAACAATCCATCAGTACTTACCTATTGTTTGCAAGCTGGTGTTGAAGCCTGCACAAAACCATACTCCCTTCTCCTGACAAACTTCTTTAGTCTCAGAAACTCAGGAATAGCTCAGAATTAGATTTTCATGCTGACTGTTAAGCTTCTTACTAGACTTTCTTTCCTCAGAATCCTTCAAACAGAAAACAGAGTCCTCTTACTGCCCTTTTAACTCTTAGAGGAACAGACTAAGTACCTTACAGAAAGAACTGTAGTCTTCTAGAAGTACTGAAAATGTTTTATTACTGCTGCACCATTGTGAAGTTGTTCACAGTGGTCTCAGGATGAGGGAAGAGACAAGAAAGTTGACTCTATGTTCAGAAGGTTTGGTTTATTATTTTATAATATATAGGAGTCAATAACAAAGGTTTGTCTGACTGAGACAGATTGGACACGTGGACTGTGATTGGCCTTTAATTAGAAACAACTAGATGAGACCAATCACAGATCCACCTGTTGCATTCCACAGCAGCAGATAAGAATTGTTTGCGTATTTTGTTCTTGAGGCTTCTTGCTTCTCAGGAGGAAACAATCCTAAGGAAAGGATTTTTCATAAACATGTTGGTGACAGCACGTCATAAATTGAGCTGTAGAAGCCCAGTGAATTAAGCTGAAGTACAAGCTATGTTTGGAACTGTGATAACATGCTATTCCAGTGGCAAGGAAAAGAAAGGCATGGGTAGGAATAGCTGGAAGGCAGCTGAGTTTGAAACTGGGGCTATTTTGGGCCATATGTGCTTTGAGTTCTGCTGAGCCTGTCTTGAAAAAGCAACCCCAAAAACACCTTTTGAAAAAAATGACCTTCCACTCCACAGCCAGTGATAGGCACAAGAAGTCAAAACAGGCCTTCTGTACCTGTCTCTCAAGCAGGTCCCTAGAGAACAAACTTGCAGACAACAAAATATATGGTGCCTGCAGAAGCTACTACCATCTGTCAGACACAACCCTACTAAAGTTCCAACACAACTATTTTCATCATTGAAAAAAATTGAAAGGGTTTTTTCTTAATCCAGTTAGCATGGATGGGCTGAGATTTGACTTTAGCCCTTAATTGCCTACTATTCCAAAAAGTTTTGCACACGGTTCCTGGCTTTTCAGAGAAGTCTTATTGCAATATATAATATTGCATCCAAGTTTTAAGAATCCTCTGGCACACATGCTTTGCTTTTTAACCATTATTTTTTCCCAACACATTAACCCCTCCATAGATGCTTCATCTTTCAGCGTGTTACCACGTCTGTCCCATCAGTTGCTTCTGATACAGCTGTGTTTAACTGTTGCTTTTGTGCCAACACATTCCTGCAGTAAAATCCTACAATTAAGTAAATTAAGCTAAAGAAACATTAGCTTATTTTGGGGAGCACCTTTACACTTGTCATGATTCACAGTGATTAAAAGTAGCCAATTGTTTTCTAGGACCTACTTGAACTAAACCACTCAGGATAAGGAAATTAAAGGGTATATTTGGTTATATAGAATGCCTCTTCAATTGCATGCATGGATTGTCTTCCAAAGCAGCCTCCCCCAAACTTGCAATAATCAACATTAAAAAATTAGCTTTGATTTGGGCCAAACTCTTAAGTCACTTTAATGGAGAAAATTTGCTTAGTCGCGTAGGTGGAGTTCCCTATTTCTACCCAAGTAAACCAGTTTCAGCATTTTTTTTGTCTAGACAGAATTGACCTCATTTTTCCAGTTCTGTTCTATTTTGGTTCATCATGTGTAGATGCCACTTGTTTCCCAAAATGAAGGATGGGTGGGAAAGGAAGGATGTTGGTTTGTGGACAAGCAGAGCAGGGAACAGGGCTGAGCATTACAACTAATGTGCTCCTTTCACCAGTAAAAGCAGTTGTGTTCAATCTTTATGGTTCAGACTTGCCAAAGGTCACTAAGAGCGAGGTTTCTAAGCAGAGTAAGAGAAACTGTGATTAAGCCTGGTTTGTGAAAGATACATTCCACATAAGTAAAGTGTCCAAGTTTCCCTTCTGTCCCATTTTAAAATGCCAACTAGATGATTATTCTTGCATTGTAGCATACATTGCAGGATTACTGGCAAAATGTCTTCAGTTTCCCGAGTCAATCCCCAAGGAATTTGCTTAGGCATATTATTCCTTTTTAATCCCTGAATTTACTGTATTTCCAAATTACTCCCTTAAAACAACTTCTGTCTGTGAAGTTCCAGGCTATTTGCCACCTGATCTGCTTTTGAATTCAAGGAAAGAAAATTATGCAGAAGTTCAAAGAAGGCTTTGAAGATAACATTTTTTCTAAAGTTGTTAACATGAAAGACAAGCTGCTTTCATAATAACCTAACATGAATGATAGAACGGTTTGGGTTGAACAAAATCAGTTTCATCCTCTGAGTACACGTGACAGGATGGATTTCAGCAGAACATATAAACAAACATAGGGACCTGCAATGTGCACAGCCACTCTCAATTTCCCAGTGAAGTTTCAGACATCACAATAAAAACCTGACTGTGTCCAGACCACTAGCAAGAGCCTTGAACCACAACATGTGAAGGGAAAACCTGCCAACCCACCTCTTCTGGACGCAGCTGCACATCCCTGATTAGTAAATCAAGAAAGCTCTCTCCATGCCCAAGAAAGAGACTTGCACAAACCATCTGGCTATGTACACCTAATAAAGAAGCATATAGATTATACATAGAAATAACTGCTTTGAACAGCAGCCTTGTAAGCAGAAATTTCAACTTGTACACTGTTGATTTTCTTCACAGACAAAAGTTGTAGTTTATTTTCTCTATAAAACCTAGGCAACCTTTTCACCCCATTATTTTTTGCAGTGGTATTTCAGATGATCATTACCATGGATGTTTCTATGGACATCTCATGGTACCAACAACAATTAAATAAAAATTTTAATAATGGATTTTTAACTTCTACCTCAATGTATCTAAAAAAATAAATGTATGTATTAAACATCCCCTCCACTACACAGAAATTCCTTTCTTTCCTCCTCTAACTCATCAACCTAATTGAACAACACTTTGATTTTTAAGACTGCATTCTTGGTTGAGACATTTTCTTTCAAGGGGAGGTCTACCCTTTAAGAATGCCTTACAACACATTTGTTGCCCAATTAATCTCAGTTAAGAAAAGAAAAAATCCATAATTGTTAGCATTAGAAAACACTGATCACTTAAAAATCAGTCAATTCAAGCATATCTTGGCTGCACTTTTACACTGCTGTGTTTCAAGTATCCTGATAGTTGGTATGTCTACCACAACAAAGGAAAACAATTAAAAATTACAAATACAATAAATGCGGAAAAAGATTCACTTATTATCCTCAAAGTACAAAGATTAAGGAGCACTCACAAGAATTACATACTGATATTATGTTAATCTTATTCAGTCCCTTCTAAAATCAAAAAAGGGAAAAGAAGTGGCCAGGAGACAAAGGAGAGGCCAGGATCACAGAATATTGTGAGCTGGAAGGGACCCACAAGGATCAAGTCCGGCTCTTAGGTCAGTGGCTCATACATTATTAGCACCACACTACAGCCAGCTGAGCCCATCTCAGTGCACACTTCAAGCAGATTAATGCATCTATAATGCCATTGCTCTAAGCACATGTCTTCAAGAGCTGAGTTCATGTACTTGGTTAAGCCTAAACCAGACGACATCACCTGGCTGATTCCAGGGCAAATTTCAGACAGCGCTGCAGCTTTCCAAAGCTGAACACAAAGACAATCAACACACTGAGCAACTTGGCATTTGTGGCATATGCATTTACTGTATTACTAGAGAATTCCTAATCACATCATTAAGAAAGATGAAAAGCCTAGATACATTTTATCTTTTAGATTTTTTATTATTATTATTATTTCAGAGGCACTTAATGTCTTACATTTACATAGCGCCGTTTCCCCCTCCAAAACACTTTACAGTATTTACACACAGGAATGTTTCCCACCGTTGAAAGGCAGCCATCTGACTATTTCCAGTACCATCTTCAAAGCACCAGCAATTTGAGACTGAAAGTATTCATCAGTATGCTGTCTATTAAAGTAGTTCAGAATTCCACTTCATGAACTTCCAACTTGTGCTATTAAAGAAACATAACTAAAATACAGTATCACAGTGCAATTCTGCAACAGAACTGAGACTTCGATCATTTTCATTAGATTTTTTTTACAATCTCTCATTAGATCAAGTCTATCTCAAACAATTTAATGTAAGGCCTTTCAAGAATATAATTCTAAAATATCATTCTTTTTTATATTTTCTTTATAAGCCTCCCTTACAATCAATCACAGAGGAACATTTTTTTTCCCTTCCAGTATAATTAGAAACACCAGGTCCTGGCCCTAAGGAGATACCAGCATCCTCAGTTTCAACAAACTTCATAGCACCTAAAGGCAAACCTATTCCTCCTTGGTTTTGGAGATGGATTTTTTTGTTTGCTTGTTGTTAGTTTTAAAAATAAATACAAGATTACACAAAATTCTGTTACATCCAGTAAAATTGTAAAGTACAATTGGGATTGGCTGCTGGGGGCAATGTAAGTGTGCTGTGTATGGTTTTACTTGTTAGCATTAAAAACACATTTAAGTATCCCAAGTTCACTACTCCACTGCAAAAGACTGCCCTAATCACAAAGATCACAGCAACTTTCTCAGTTTAGAGAATTTTTTCTTTGTCTCTCTAAAAGGCTACTAAAACATCCCTTCCAAGAGAAGAAGTTGCATTTGTGCTGAGAACTTTGACCAAAAAAAAAACCCAAACCAGAAAACCATCCCACACCAACCTATCTGGCATCCCTATTTCCACAGTTACGCTTTGAAAAAGACTACGACCTCACACACAGCATGCTGCTACCTGCTACGTTATGGCTGATGTGAGAACCTGAATGAACAGAATCAAGAGATTAGTGAAATCAGGCACCTATCTGCCTTCCTGTAAAACAAGCACAAAAATTATCCTGGTACCTTATTCTCTGGAATATGCTGTACTTCAGAGAGAAGCTTTATGATTTTCATTTATGCTTTATACTTAGATTCCACTGTGGTCACTAGATTCTTGTACCGGGACAGCTGTTTGCATTCGAGTACTTTGAAAGAATACTGACAGGTAGGGGCAAGAACTATGATAAAAGGAAAAATATTAACAGGTAGCAATTTCAACATGGAAGAAATTTCCTAATTAAACTGGGTAAAAATTAACAAACAGCAGTGTATCCAAGTACATATTCATTTTATAAAAAGTAGGGGCTTTTGTAAATCTAAACCCTCAATAAAAGACGCACAAAGTACAGATGTATTGCATATTTTATGCATGCCTTCATGTAGTGCATTCCTACATTATATCTTACATGGAACACTAAAAAACTACTAGACCTTCACTGTACAACGGGTATTGTAATTTTTTTGTTTTAAAGCCTAAACAGCAATTCAGTTTGAATTACACCTTCCTATTCCCTGATCACAAAAAACACCTTGCTGCATTTATGCTTGTTGAAGTCAAATGACAACCACAGTAATCATTTGTATGGAAAAAACAACTACAGTAAACCATTGTAATAATTTGGTTCCTTTGAGGGGATTTGGAAGCTGGAACAAGAAAACTAGCAAGGACTGGAAATCCTTATAAAACATAGAGAATCACTAGTAAATAATTTGTAACGGAAATTAAGAAACATCATGACAGTCAGAGAATAAACATGAAGAATGAAAGCATTGTTTCAGGCTTCACAGTCCAGAAGACCAAACAGAGAGTACCATTATCACCTGCTTTCAAATTCAGACATGAAGGGCAGCTAAAACTATAGGATCATCAAATTTTTTTGAAGAGGGAGAAAAGGAGGAACTTGGAAAAAGTAACTGCTGTATTACAGGACTGAACACAGGACAACTGTCTGCTATTTCACAGATTAACATTTTTGAACTCATTATAACCTCTACTGATGTGATGAATCACTGGACCCACATTCTTTTCTCTGTTCCTTCTTGTGGGAGTCATTCATTTCTTCAGAGCTAAAAACATTCACAAGCTTCTTTGATACAAGGATCATCACTTTTCTTTCCCTCCTGTTTTTTCTTGTGGGCCAGTCCTTTCCTCCCTCAACCTCCTCTCAACTCTTCATTACCACAATACTTCTTTGACAGAAAAAGGACAGTTGGGCTGGAAGATGCAGGAAGCTTTTGCTAAACGGGGAGAGAATGGGAGCTGAGCTGCAGAGAGAACTGCATGCACAGACAGATGTTAAAGATAAACTTAAATCCCAGCAAAAAAAAACCCTAATTTTTTTTTAAACACCAGAAGGAATTAGTTTTGTCTTTTAGTTTCAGTTCATCCTTTTTCATTAGGGCACATTGGCTACATCACAAGGCTTGGACAAGGAAAAGGCTCTTTCACTGAACAGGGCACAGATCTGAAGATGGGACAATGTCCTGCACCGTGCAAGATCTCTCTGAAGCATGCATAGAACAGAGCAAAAATCCAAGACTGCTTTGCAGGAACAAGAGAGGTAGCAACCCTAATTTTAACAGGGCTTTTTACCAAAGGGAAAGAAGGTCTACAAAAGTCAAATCAGCTGATTTCAAATGGTTTGCATCCCAGGATGAATCAGGTTACACTAATTTAAGCCCAATTTAATTTAGGCAGGTTTTTAAACCACAAGAATAAGGACATTCTTAGTACGTATCAATAATTACACCAACATATACACAATTAGCAATATCCTACATAATAGTAAATGCTTAACAAGCTGAGTAATTTTATGGTACATTGTCAGACATTCTACACATTTCCTGTAATCATCAATCTCCAGCAGTTCAGTTCATGACTTTAAGATCCAAATTCAACTGTGTCTTCAGTTATTTTCTTGAACTCATAGTTTCCTCGGCCATCCATATGCAAGTAGAACTGAAAAAAAAACAACATATGTTATTAACTAAAATTACCAGCTCTATAAAGACCAAAATAAATTATAATAAAAATATAATTTAAATATATATATTTAAAATATAAATATATAGATAATAAAACTTTAAAATTTATTTTTAAAAATAAAATATTTAAATATCTTCAAAAAATGTTTAAAAAGTTTTAGAGGGCAAACGTAAACTCAGAGAGTAAGCCGCTCTCACATCACATGTCATTAAATTCACCTGCCTCTGTAAAAATGTTAAACTGTATTTTTGCATGTCATACATCAGTCTGCTAACAGCCATATCTAGACTTAACACTGTTTTCTTGGGTTTTGTGGGGCACAGATTCATCCCCATGTATGAATTCAGTATTTTTATCCACAGGTACAGTCTGTCTGCATAAAAAGAACAGTAAAATCTCAGTTTGCAACAAAAAAGTCCATGTCTTAGAGACTTTCTTTTAAAGCATAAATGTATTAGATATAATGAAAGCAAAAAAATCCATGCTGTTTACTGAATTCTAGTTCAAGAATTTTTTTTGAGTCTAAGAAAGACGACTTAAGCAAGCCTCTCATTTTATAGATACATTAAAAATTTTTGGATAGCATTCTTTCATAATTAAAAGCATAAGAATATTTCAAAGAGTAAAACGAGATTATGAAAAGCAAAACCTTATAAAAACGGAAGATGACCTATTAGCATGTAAAATGATAAATGCCCAAATCACCAAGTCAGTTTCCTACAGTCAGTCAACAAAACCCAGAAATATTCTTAATAAAGCTGAAATTACATACATCATGATGTTTCCAGAGTGACTTCCTGTGGGAAACAGTGAAGAGAGTGATGCCAACCTGTATGACAGAAACACCCACAAAACAGTTAATTCTTCTCATAGCTAAGGTGGTATTAATTTGTCAGTATTGTATCAGAGGAAGATCCTAAATTCATGACCACGAACTTTCTATTATTAACACTATACATACATCGCTTTTATTACAAGGTTTTGCGGTGGGCGGAGGGGGAAGCAATCCGGAGACACTTATCATTTTTAATTGATTTCACTGTTCTTTTGCTCCTAAAGATTTGTCAAACATAGAATTTAGTGAGTAAAAGGGACGAGGTGGGAAGAAGGTAAAACAATAAAGCTGGTGAATAAAGAAATTTTAACAACAAAAAAAATGCCAAACCCACAAAAGCAGTAATCAATTACATACTTAAGAGTGACAATTTAAAGGGAATAACTTTCCTTTGTTTCCATTCAACTTAGCCAGCTATTCATCCCCAACAGTAGGAGCAAGGACAAAATTACTCTGATGATAAAGCAAGATAACATTTTTTCTTTCTGCAAGGATAGCCTAACCAGGAATTCTATTTCTTCAGCAACATGCACCAGCCAATTGGTAAGCACAAATCAACGTTCATGTTTATAGAATAAGAAGCATATGGAAAATAGGCTTTAAAAATCATCAGGGTATTGATACTAATGTAGTAAAATCAGTTCATGAAGTAATGCTCCTTCTCTTGCAGAGTCCTCACCTAATGTCCATTCACTACTCCAGAGGGCTCCTTCAGTTTCAAGCACCTATTTCAGTGGCTGCACAGTTTTGCTCCATTATCATTCTGGAATACTGCTACTCAATAACTAAGGTCATTTCAAGCCCTTTCTTTCCCAAACTAGGGTGTGAAATTGAATCTTATTGACTTCACATGGCACTACAGAGAATCTGAAACGGTGAGTTTAAGACAAGGAAACACAAAGCTATATCATCATATCTTCCTAGAGTGCTTGGCTCTTCGTATCTCAAAACAGATGGAAATGTTAACTTCCAACCTTTCACTTCTGTTGCCCTGGCCAAAAGAAGCCTTTTGAATAAGAAAACATACTATAATTTTAGTTTATTTGGTGTTACTTGACATTCTAAGACTCTATCTGGAAAAGTAAGGTTACTAAGCTGTTAGTAAGAGTTCTCTGTATAGAGGCTACACGTACATCTAAATTATCCTGGGACTACAAAATGATTACTGAATTCTAGCATGCAGGAAGTTGTATGCCCCTCTAAGCTTTTTTCCAGATTTTTTTAAAAATTTTTAGTCTGCACTAGGCCTAAGGAAGAGTGAACTTTGTACCATGTAAGGTTTGTTGTTAATGTACAGAGAGGTAATTCTGGAAACAAAGAGCTCACCTTTCGGCAGTGGCTGTAAATGTAGCCTTCTACATCCACACTAACAGCACTTGTGCACTCATCCAGAATTGCAAACTGGGGCTTATGATAGAATAGCCTTGCCATCTGGAATGCAAGCAAAAAAAAAAAAAGGATACTGTGGATACAGAACTACCAGCAGTGGAGCAGTGTTAGAAGTTAAACTAAGAATTAGTGTCCAAAACTCTACTATGGAAAGGGAATTATGTTGGTACTCACTGAAACCTAAAAATCCAAAAGTTGCACATTATCTCATTCTTTTTTTATTCGAGACAATGTTTAAAAGCTAGTATTTCCTTTTAAATTTTGAGGACAAACCCCACTATTTCCAGTTGTTCTCTAAGTATTTAGGTATTTCACATTTTGGGGGTTTCTTCTAAGTCAAATCCTAATATTCAATAAATAAAAACAGCTTACAGTTCAGATTTTATTTTTTACTTATAGTCTGCATTTATTAAGCATTTATGCTTTTGAGACATACCGCCATTCTCTGTTTTTCTCCCCCGCTGAGTACATCCATCCAGTCCTGAACACTATCCCAGCCTCCTTCACGTTCCAAGATTGGACCCAGCTGGACATTATCCAAGTACTCCTTCAGCACCTTTTATGGAAACAGGAATGACAAATAAAGCTTACATGAACTTAAAAGACAAGTGGTTGAAAAAGATATAAAGGATTATACCATAACATTTTCAACCCTGGTAAATATTAAAGTCCTGTTAAATGCAGTACTTTTCATAGCAGTTTCAGTATTTCTGAATTGGAAGCATTACTCATCCTGAGCAAGACAAAGGGTTAATGAACTAATTATCATTACCTGGTCAGAAATCCCTTTCTTTTTCTGATCTTCCAAAGTATCTGGATATATAACTTGATCTCTGAGTGTTCCAAGAGTCATGTATGGTCTCTGAGATACAATTAGAGCCAAAAAGATATGTCAAACATTTCCAAACATAGTCAAAGTACAAAGAAAGAGAACAACACTATTGTCAAGTACTTGGTCTCACCTGAGGAACATAGAACAACTTTCCTCTTACAGGTTTTGTTAAACGCCCACCAAACAAAGGCCACAACTGCAAAGAGAAAAAGATTAAAACGTGACAAAAAACTCCAATTACAACCAAGCTCTGCATCCTCCCCTGTTTGTTTTATAAAGCTCCCTTACCTCACCAAGAACACGGAACAGGGAGCTCTTCCCACACCCATTTGGCCCACAAATCAGCACATTTGCACCAGATCGAACCTAAAATTGCAAAGTCAACACATAAAATGGTAGTGACAAAGCACTGCTGAAAGTTTCTACAATCAATAGGACAATCTGGTATCATCATATGCTTGTTCACAACTTTCTGACATTACAATGAGCAATTTCCAGCACAAACTAGGTTTTTCCCCTAACTGGTTTAGCACCGACTGCAGTTGGAAGAAAATGAACCTTTTTTTCTTTTAAACTAACACGACAACTTGTTTGTACTTTTCTTATAAACAGAATGACCTTTGATGCTATCATACTCCCTTGAAAATTTTATATTAATATTGTTTCCTATGATAAAAAACCTAAAACCTTACCTCAAAGTTAAGATCTTCAATCAAAACATCTCCATTAGGTGTCACCAATGGAACATGATCAAACCTGTATGTATTGAAAAGTTAAAAAAGAAAAAACAACAGTTGTCTAAAAGAAGCTAATACCCTATGTTTACTTGAGAGATTTAAGGCACTGGGAAACACCTCACCAGTACTTAATTCACTCTCCCAGCTTCCAGCTATGAACAGCTAAGGAAGTTCTTGAAATCCTAGTTTTTAAACATCTACATCTACAGGCTTGGTTTTATCCCCTGTTTTTGTTATTTTGAATCCTTCTAAGCCTTTGGTCTCCAAAACATCTTGTGGATATAAACCTAGATTGAAGGATGCACAGCATTTCAAATCTAGTAGTGAAGTGTATGTCAGTAGTTCTACAACATGCAATGAATGAATTCTCTGCTCACCTCCCCCTTGTCTGTTTTTAAATGAATAAAAATAGCTACATAATCTCTTTTCCCCCTTTCTTCCTATCTTACCCCTCTATTTCCCTATCTGCTTCCCACAGTGTCAAGATTGAGATTATCTGATCTTGTAACTGGCTGTATTTTATGCCTTTAAGTACTAGTATGTCAATGCTGCCTTCCTCAGACTGTAAAGAAAGTAGGAACTCAAGCACAAGTACATCAACAAAATATCTAAGCATGCAGAAGTAAAAGCAAGTACTTTGTAAATGAAAACAGACTTGCCCTTGATTTTTACAGTTGAATAATAGAATAAAATCCATAACGAATATATTTCTAAGAGGAAACAAGATGGTCTGAGAAATCATATTCTAAAGGACAGTAGGAATGTTACCAAAAACCCCAAGTTCAGAGAGCAGATAATGTCTTCTGCTAAAATGAGAGGATAAGGATTGGCTCACAGAACAGAAATGCTGAAGTGGGATTACTAATAAATAAACTAAAGTTCAACAGGAACTGCAAATTGTAATAATAGGTATTCAGCCCTCTATCAATGGTCACAGAGAGAAAGACTTTTTTAAAGTCTACTTTAAAAATACTGAAGTATTGAACTTGTGGAAACTTTGCAAACATACTTGATGAGGTTATCGCTGTTGATAATTTCTCCAGATCCAGGTATCAAAGACAAAGGCTTCTTTTTGTCTCCATCTTAAATAAAGAAAAATGTATTAGTGACTGAAATGCTACACAGAGATGACATATTGCATATTATAGCACATCTACCTTTCTCTTGTGATATCATTGTACGCTGGTATTTGCCACTGTTCAAGTCCTTCAGAACCTGCATTAATTCCGTGATTCGAGCTGTGAAACTTAAAAAAAAAAAAAAATCCACAGAAGGTCTAATAAGCACTCTGTCAAACTGCTAAAATGACAAAATTATTCAACCCAGCACAGAAGTAGAATGTTTACATTTTAGAGTTGCAGCAGGTTGTCTAACATGCACCATATTTTAAAAGCTCCTTTTCCTTTTTCTGTAAAAGCTAAATTTTACTTCTTACAATGTAAAAAAAAAAAGTTTGGTAAATAATCAATACATAATTGACTTAAGAGCATTTGACAAGGTTTCAACTACACATTCAAACTGCACGCTAGTACAATCAAGATGTGAAATTTCTAGTGGACATAACAGCACATCTTCAGATGTGTTTTCAGCATGAAATGTTTTTAATTGAATTTAACTGAACTTTTAGCACGCTGCAAGGAACAAAGCACATATGTTTATTTTAATTCTACAATCAGTTTCTGAAACTGAGATGAGAAAGATTCTTACTATTAAGCTTACCCAGCCAATCTTGTCATTTCACGGCCTGCTAGGACTATTCTGCCCAAAGCCTGAGACATTCTCAGTAGCATTCTTCCACTTTGGTAGTAATCCTAGAGTAGAAGAAAGTTTCTTTACGTGGACTAACAAAATTTAAAATCTAGAGGTTTTTTTAATTCTGGTCTATTTACCTCCAAAAGCTCTGCATGAGTGCTATTCTGATGACGGGGATCAGACAGGTCCAAAAATGGACGACTCACAACCAGGTAGCCAACCACAGTGGCAAGGTCTGCAGTTTAAGAATAAATATTAAGCTGCACATTAATTGAAACAGTAAGAAAAAAGACATTTCTTATGTAAAAAGTTTGGATTTTTTTATTTATAGGAATCCATTAGCATTTGACAGACACTTACATTTGGCAATGATAGTATCAATGAAACCCATAGAGAACCGGAACAGGATGAAATTATGCAAGTGTTCCACCTGGTAAGTTACAGAAGAAAGAAGTTCAAACTCTCCCAGTACCTGTTTTACTATCATTTATTAGATATTTGGTTCCAAAAAATTATTTTTCAGTACCTCAGATAAATTTACATGCCTCTAAGTGTGGTAAACACAAGAGCCCCTGCTAGCAAAGACTTACATTTGTGATCAAAACAACCTACAATGAAACTAAACAGTGAGAACAATAATTGTGGTGGGTGACAAGGAGCTAAGTGGCAAGAGAAAGGCCATTCTAACAGAAACTTCTGTTCTGCTTATAGAGTACCAGCTAATTTTTTAATCAAATAAAAGTAGCAGCAAAAACATCAAGCCACTGTAAGTCAGTTTTTATGAGCACATGTCAAGAATCATCACAACAGAATTAATTAAGTTTTGCTTAAAATGTTTTAAGAAATATAAGAGGCTTACCAGTTTACGGAAAGTCTTGTGAATAGTCTGTTTTTCTCTCAAGTTTCCATTATAAAAAGCAATTTCCTCACTAAAAAGAAACAAAAATAATGCAACTTCATTTTGTTAAAGACAGTCTTGAAAAAGCCATAAAATATGGGAATATAGCACTTGCAGTTACTTTATGAAACAAGGGGTACTTTTTCACAACAGTAGAACACAGAATTATTGTACCCCACTCAGTCTTGACTATGGATATACAAATTATATGGACTAATGCATATACAAATTACTTTACAGTACATAAAGATGCAAACACTTGGCTCAGACCTGATAACATCACACTTCCCAAGTATATTCTAAGACACAACTTCCATTTACCCCACAGTACAGTCACTTGTATCTTAGCAGCCAAGCAAGTGTATACCTGTTTGTAATGAGCCGTGAGTTGACATATCTGTACTCCCCTTCATACTTTTGTTCTATAATAGTCATCTTGCCAATTGGTCTCCTTAAGCGTGTAAGGAAAAACCCTGAAATAATCAAGTACGCCATCATGCTAGCTGGACCCTGTGAATATCAAAAAAGAGTAAAAGCTTAGGTGGTCTCAAATGACAGTATCTGTATCCAAAGTGCCCAGAAAGCACAAATCCCTTAGCTCTCACCTCCTATGTGTCTATGTTGCCTATTCAATTACATTTGCAATTCCCATCAGGTCACCTTCTTTGGTGTTGTAGATCCTACTTTACTCATTTTACTAATTCCCTGTCCCTAGATGTCCTTCCCACCCCAGCCTCCTATTCAGATTTTTATCACCACCCACTGTGACCTGTCCCCTATTGCTGTAGATTACTTCATTAATGATTTACTGATACCCTCTCATTTCTTCTCCCTCCTTTCTGCCTACTTCTTTTTCTGTACACTTCTGAAGTGTCACACAGCAGTCAATATTTCAATCCCATTGTCCACTACACATGTGTCCTGGTCTCTTTAGCAGCCCTGGATCCTAAGTTTCCACAGACGAAGGACAGATGATTAAATACCACTAAAGCATGGAATGGCATAAACTGAATTTGGCATAAACTGCACACAGTAACTACTACAGAGAGCAGAACAAAGACATCTGAGACTGATAGTTACCAAGGTTTAATTAAGCCTTATTGCAAGTCTGTCCCAACAAAACTTGCACCACATGACCCACAGCTATTCCTTTTCAACTCCTGAACATTTTTGATAATGCATCATTTCACTAATTTGAAGAATTAATTCTGCAATTATTCAGCTTGTTGAGTCTTACAGCTCAATGCAAGAAATGGTTCCCCTTCATAGAGGCTGCACAGAAACAGAAAACTTATTTTCATCTTTAAATGCAATTCATGCAAGACATAAACAGTTAAAAGGGTCTTGTACTAAATAGGATTTCTAAATAAGTACTAGAAGAAAATAAAGAACTTTCTTGGTCTTTTAAATTGTTGATCAAATGCCTGAAAATACTGGTATTTATTTTGCTTGCCTCAAAATAGAGGGCACTAAAGAAGAGAAAACATTAAGTGTAAATGCCTGTTTTCAGTATAGCCCTTCAAACAATGTAGGAATCCACAACTACGACCTAGAATTTTCCTCAGATTCCAAACAGGTCTAAGGCTATAAACAAAGAAGGGAAAATGTGCTTATAGTTCTAAAAACCCCACTCAATTTACCTGTGCTCCTATTGCACTTGTTAGCTTGAAGATGTACAAAACTATATCCAAGAAGGGCTGTAAGAAGCATAGGAAAAAAGCCTTAGAACATAAACACAAAAGCAATATAAAACAGTCCAGAAGCCACGTACCACCCCAAGAACAGTTACAGCTCTGTCCTAAAATACTGGCTAGTCTATTCTACAAACTACAAGCTAAGACAAAACGAATCTCAACCACATGACTTCTTCCTGAAAACACTGGCTCTAGAATTGAACATAAAAACATCATGATCTTCAGATAAATACATACCATAGGAAAAGAGTACTTTGCTAATTTAGGTCTGTAATGACACTCTGCTCACTTACCAAAAGTGGACTAGAACCCATAATAATGTAACTGAAATAATTATGAGAAATACTGAATGAAAAGATGATGCCATATATTTGGCTATGTACCTGATAGAAGGAACATTCCAAAGTTCTATAACCTCCCTCACAAAGCTAAAACAGCTGAACTACAGGTTTTGTAGTCAGAAGGTTTTGAACAAAGTAAATTGTAGTTTACTTATACTCAGCTTGCATAAAACAAATAGCATCAAAAAATTTATTCTAAAAATATCAACAGTATTCTCATCCACTACCCAACCACCTTAAAATTCACACCAGAAACAGAGAAAAGCTTATTCAACCACACCTCCCTACACACAAAAACATTTGTATGTAACTGAGAGCTAGCCATTGGTTCTCTTCTGAAAACTATCTACCTGAGAGAGCAAACTCATCACTGTTCATCTGCAAAAGAATGCTGTATGTTCTTTAAAAAAAAATTTAATACAAATTATAACAACTTGCAACAGTGCTTTGGTCATGAAAGCCACAAAGAGTGTGGAACACTATAGCATCATAAACAATTTTTTTAGTACCATACTCCAAGTAATTGTTGTGAGCTGACACCCCCATCCTCAATGGCTACAGCTACTACTCAAAGTTGTCTCTCAAAAGACTTACCTTGCTAAGGTTTGAGTACAGATCCACTACACTATTACAGAATTTTTCCACGTCCTGTGTAAGGAGTTGATCTGGATTGGCTATTCTGTTGTCCAGATTTCCCATTTTGTAGTATGTATAAGCTCTGAAACAAAACAATTGCTAAGTGCCAGGGGAAAAAAAAAATTACCTGGGATCTGAAACAACTGGAACACCCTTGCTTCATACAACTGAGAAGCTAAGTAGGGAAAACATTAAATTACTGTATGGAGTCAATGTAGCTTGTGCTTTTACCTGACTAAATCCACATTAAATGCTGCAGGATTGTTTAGGCATTTAGGCTCCAGAATGTCTGAGCTGAAGCTCAGCCTCATGCTGTGCTGCTATTGAACTCAGAAAACCCTCACACAATCTACTATGGCACATGTGACAACCAAAATTCAGTCCAGAAGGAGCTACTCAAGCTCATGCATCCAATTCAGTCTTCACCATAGGAAGGCACCTGGAGCACTTTGGAATCTGACCCAGTTATGGAAGCAGTGCAGTGCATTTTGTCCCCCAATTGAGCCAACTTTACTGTCTTTGTATCTATGGCATATACAACCTGGATAAGCCGCTCACCCTCAACTGCAAGTTAATTGCAACCCTGCAACCTTTCTACTATGTACTTAAAATTACTTGAATCAACTTATAAAATCTGTAGACAAGGTGTTACTTACTTAAGATATTCTTCATAGAGATATCTGGTAAGCCTTACTCTGAAGCAGAGCTTCAGCTCATTTAGACCATACTTCAGGAAGTTATTCACTAAAGAGATCTAAAATAAGAGACAATAATATTTAACTAACAAGAGCAAATATACTTAGATCAATTTGCAGCATAAATTGTGTAAACACTTTAAAACAGATCAATTCTCCCCCTGAAGTCAATAATGCCATAAACACACCTAAGATCAATCAGACAGTGTCTACAGGACCACTGCTTAGGTTTCTGTCTCCAGGTCCCAGTGGATCTCACCACTTAAGATAAAATACATTCATATTACATATTTTCAGCTCTTCTGATACTCTAGAAAAGAGCCACCATTTTACAACCACTGCCTTAAATTTGTCAACGAGTTTTAAAATTTATTGCAAACCAGATAGCAACAATTATTTCTATCTGGTGCAGAGCAGAGATGTCAAAAAGCTGAAGGAAAGTTAAAGCATGGAAGAAAGCATAAAAAATCTGTGAAAAATGTAAGAAATATAAAAATTAAAGTCTAAAAGAAAGCCTCATCTTCAATAGTGCCAAAAGAATCCCAAACCTATAGTCAAAATTGCCATCAACAAAACTAACCTGAAAACCTGAAAATATCTGTTAAAAAAATAGTTGCTACCAATAAGGAAATATGCTAATAAAGTCTCCCACACACTGGAGCCAGAAAATTAAAAGTGTTTCCATACAGACCTGTACGTAAAACAACTAATTTCCATAGGTTTTAAGACACTCCTTTGAGATCTTTTCTTCAACACTTTAATTTACATTTAAAATATGTTCTACTAATAGGTCAGCACAAGAAAAGCACTTACAGCAGGCATTGCAGCAATGAAGTTGAACAAGTATTTCTTGAAATCTTTTCTGCTGCGGCCAATGATAGCACTGTAAATGACCAGCAGCAAAGAGTCAGTTACAAGAGAAACAACAAAGTATAAACTTGCATGTCTTAAGTGGATAAACTCTCAGGGGACCACACAGAGAAAACAAAATCATCATGGAAACCTGTAGCATCAGCTTTAGGATCCAGTCTGACACGCTGGAGTAAGCTAAGTGGCAAGTGGCAGACTGAGCAGTTATCTCCTGTCTGCTCCTCTGTAACTGCCCACATTAAGGGCTCAAAAATTCATGGTCACAGAATATCAGTCCTTTCCCTTCTCTGCTTTCACAGATTCTCACAAGAGAAACAAAGCAGTCCTTCCATTCTACAAAGCACCAAATGTCTCTCCCCAAACACAGTATCATTTTGAATTCACAGTTCAGGACACATTGTGACTTGCTTCAATTAGCTACAAGACCAGCAAGAATAATCAGAGGTCTAAAAACTACTTTCTAACATATTAAGACCAAAAGCACTGTTTTTATCAATCTAAAGAGCAAACAGCTCAGTGGGAAGAAATAAAAGTCCTAATAGCCACACAACATGTCTAAGTCTAAGACATAAAACCCCTATTCTGAAGTACCTTCTTGGACATTCAGATCAACAAGATTTAGAGTCATCAGTGTACAAAATGTTACCAAGTGAATATTTAATAAATAGTTTTAAAATATTAATTTAATCAAATAATTTTATTGATGAACCAAAAAAATAATATATTTACCAAAATATAATGGTCTCTCCACAAATTGCAACTACACCAGTTTTCCAACAATTTAAAACAAGCAAGCTATAAAATGTCCAAATATGTATTCTGATAGACAACTTTCCCTGTTAAACACATGAGAGAATGTTTAAAAATAACAAATGTATAGTTACCTTTCAATGACTGTTCCATTTTGAATCATCCAAATATCACAGTAAGTTCGGACTACCAGCATCACAGCAATAAGCAGCAAATAACCTGTCTAGTACAACCACAGAAATTTAACAGTTAAATAATGGCTAAAATTCACGATTTTTTCAGTAAATCATCTAACTATATGAAACAGAAAAGTACCACCCTGCAGCCCTAGCTAATGTAATATTTACTTACTTTGCTGAAAACATATTAGCATACAATAACTTAAATCAAAATAATGAATGAACTGCCTCCAATTTAAAGACAGGAAGCATTCGCACACAGAAGTGTATTGCCTTGTGCAAGACAAATCCAGATGTCCTTTTAAAAGTTATGCTACAACAGTAGTTATCAGCTGACAGTAAACAGCCTATCTTGTAATTGAACACAGAACCTTTAGTGATATAAAACTCTACGTTATGCTCAGTTGTTATATTATTATGTTTCAATTTTAAAGTACATAGCACAATTTTGTCCTACTGAAGTAATACATTCTGATGTAATTTCAAAAGAGACTTGACTCCAGCTTTATTTCTTTATTTATTACTGGAGGCAATGCTTACCTCTTTGCAAAAGGTTCTAGGTACCATTATTTTCAGGATTCGACATATTCGTGCAATAAACACTCTGTCCACCATTGCTCGCTCCTTCTTTCCCTCTTTCTGCTGCACAGAACAAAACAAGAAAAGTGAGAATTGTTTGTATTATTGAACTGTTGATGTGATATTTTCCCTACCCAAGTCTTTTACAGCTACCTTCCTTCTGCAGAATTTGCAATATTTCCTGCCATCTTAAGACTTGTTCAGACAAGTTAAATAAGGAATTGGGAGCTATCAAAACAAACTGCAATAGAAGTAGCTGCTATGACACAAAATACTTTTCATTTCAATTCTGTGTTAAAGATGATAAACAAACAATGCAGACCACAGCAGTAAAGTACATCCAAGTGTGAGTTGTAATGCAAACATTCCTTAACATTGCTTGTCTCTAAAAGACACCATCAGCCACGATTTTTAAAGATGCCTTTCATTATTTGCCCAGACAATCAATAGTTTAAACTCTTTGACTGTACAGCCAAAACTTGCTTCAAGTGAAACCAGAATTTTTTATTGCTTTACTCCTACAAAATGGTGCAACACACTCCTACTTAGGTATATCTACTAGTCTTAAAACCACTCCCATACCTTTAATTGAGTCAGTTTCATTTGTTCACTCCATAACTTTATCTTCTGTCCTGACTAACCTGAATATTTTTTAAAAGCTAATGGACCAGGTTTCTTTTCTTTCACATAAGGACATGACAGAATAATTCAGTCCTGAAAACACACCAAAAGGGCACATGTGTACTTTGAACAAGTCCTGTCTAATCAACATAATCCTGCTACCTTTGGTACCCAAGGCTCATGTGAACCATGCTATCAATGCCTATATCAATGTTACAAGGGTAGACAGGAAACCTGAAAAAGATCTACTTTAAATGTTCTGTGAAGAAGCCTACACCTGTTTTTCATGGCATGAAGTCAACAATAGTCCCATCTTTTTCCAAAAACTATGTGAACACAAATAAAAATTCTAGCCAAATATGATGCTATGCAGTAAATGATGACAATACTTTAATTAAAATTTATTTACACAAAAATCCAAGCAATCCAAACCAGGACTACTGTCAAGTCCTAATGAAGCATGATCCTACACACATTATTGCTTTCCTGTAATAGAAATTACTAACACAATGTCTTGATGGCTACATTTCCAAATGACTAAACATATGTGAGTTGAACCTGTTCTTCTCCTTCATTCAGCCCCTCCCAATTTCTGTACTTCAGTGTTGCACTTATATTCATTCCAGTATCTTCTTGCCTAGAAGTTTTTTTCCCTTAGGCTGTTAGTCCCATTCAGCATAACTATATTCAAGATGGGTAGGAATTAAAAAAAAAAAGATAGTTAAGGTTTTTACAAATAGGTATAGCTATCCAAAAGGTAATTGTTTATGGTAGATAATACAGTCAAGATGTGTTAGAAGCTAACATAATGCTTGCAATACACCCTTCTATTATCCAGTGCGATCCTTTTTTTTTAGGTTTTCAGCAAAGATGAAAGTACATGGAATCTATTCATACCATTGTAACAGCAGAATCACAGACTCCGCCTTTTGGTCTGTCATATTTTATTTGACTATGAAACAAAAATCTTAGCTTAAAGGGATTTAGTATATCCCTTTCAAATAACTGAATTAACAGACACACAAAAGATTAGGAAAATAACAAACCTCCTACCAGATGTCTGAAGTAGTTTCTAGTTTAAAAACTGTGAGACTCAACATCTTGTTTCATCCATTTTTCTTTTACATAAAAAATAAACACAAGTTATGCCAACTCTACACATAGCTGTTCATTTCTAGCTATACAGAAAATCTTACAACACTGGTCCTTACAAATTCATAGGGCAATAAGAGATACAAGGACACTGTACACATCAAGAACCCATCATTATGGAGCCTCTCGTGATTAACCTAATTCTTCCATTTGTTTCCCCAATGCAAGTCTGAAAGTATCCATCAAAACATACTTGCACTGTAGCCAAGATTAAACTACAGTGATAGAACTTAAAGTTTTAAAAAATCAGGTTTATTTAAAGTTATTAAAGAATATTTGACATGAAGAATTACCTCATTATTCTGCAATGCTTGCTTTCCACTTCTTTTACTGCAGAGAAAAGAAAAAGAGTATTTATTTGTTATTAACACACTTTTCTTTGTCTTGATCTCTACACATAAACGACAGAGAGGAAATCTTTGGATTATATTGCTACCTATTTCTTTCAGAGCAATACAGGAGGGCTACCTCCTATGTCAAAACTACATGCTGCTTTTATACAGCACATTTAATGCCAGTGAAACCCTACTCATTCATTCCAGCAACCAGTTTCATGCAGGAAAACCAAGTCTCACCCTTTCATCTCCAAGTTCTTCTTTACCTTGGCTCTGTATCATGAACTCCAAGGGTTTTTCTGTTTCTCACACATACTTTACAAGCATGGCTACATGGTTCCACTAACCACAAATGAAAACTACAAGAATGCAGATCCAGCAATCCAAGCAACCAAACTTTGATGTTTCACACTATCTACATAAGCTAACCAGATTTGTTTTGCATTGCATTTTACTTCAAAAATAAAACATTTACTACACAGAGAGATTATTTGTTCATAAACATGTGCTACAGGGGGAAAAAAGCCAGCTTCTGTGAAATCAAGTTCCTGCAAAGATGCCCATTAAAAGCGGAGTTAGTTTTTAGTCTCTTTTCCTTCCTCTGCATTTAACAAAACAGTTAGTAGAAAAATATTTATCAACTGGTGTTAAACAAACATTCAAAAGCACAACGCTATTCTTTTGCCTCTACTTTTAATAAAGAAAAGCTGAACAGTAAGGCAGTTATAGCTTCCTTTAGTTATAGCTTCCTTTCTTCCTTTTGGAACACTCAAACATCAGACAACCACAAGAAGCTGTCTGGAGAATTTATGTAGGTTAGAAGAGGCCACCAACCATATGAAACCATATTAACCATGATATTATAACACTCAGAGCAGGGTGCCTTAAAACTACAACATTCAGACACTTTCAAGGCAGAACCTTGGACACTTCAAGAAAACAGAAACTCCTTCAGTCTACAACACCAAAATAGGAGCAGACTGCCACACAACCAGCTATCCCACAACTTCATCAACAGCAACATTTCACACTTGTGTTTTAAAGCTCTGCCAAGAAAACATCTAGAATGAAACTGTGCCTATTTTAATTTATGATGATTAGAAAGATCTATTAATGTCACTGACCAATAAAAAGAAATAACTTAATTACTACAAAAGAAAGAGGCAAGGTAGCAGAGGAACATGAGAAAAGAAGGGAAGGAGGAGACCACGAAAGCAAGAAGGGAGATCCACCAGTTCAACAAGAACTTAATTAAAGGTAACAGATGGAAGCCTGAGAGAAGATAAAAATCTTGTAAGACTACTTGTGTAAGAGAATGAATATGAAGGGCAGCAGGGGCCAGATTGGGGGAGAAATAATAAAAGTTCAGAAGAGGTGTAACATTTAATCAGGCTGTGAGGGAAGAACACCTGGAAATGGTAACAGGGTGTAAAGTATAAGAAACAATCTAGTTGGAGACTACAACCTGGTGAGGCAAGAGCAATGCATTTCTGGTACAAGAAACTTCTTGATACATCTTGTAATTTTACGAAACTTGAATATGGATCAGTCCAATCACATTTGGTTTGGAAGTAGGAGGAAAGTAGTATTCTTAAGCATGAATAAGTAGTGATCAAACTATGTGGTTATTTCTCTAGATGATTCATGACTTGTCATAATGTAAGATGAAAGCATGCTGCTCTTCCATATATGCTGTAATGATTCCTATAAGCTTTAATGCTTCAAGTTCTGCCAGTGTTTGAAGCCACAACACTAATAATACACAACTATTTCAGCTTTAAAAGGATCAGAAGTGAATATATTAATAGAGTAATCTATTAGGTAGATAAGGCCCAGAATTACTCTGTCAGTTAGTTGACTATCTTTGATGTATTTATTGATACATTTTTCCTACAGTAGCTGTTGAGAGAAATTGAGCAGCTGAAATTACTGAGCTGAAACTGATTATCCATTAAAGAGAAAGGATTGCTCAGAAATCAAGATCTTACATTAAATAATAAACTCACATTTAATTGGCATTTATAGTTATAAAGTTTAAGATTAAAATGAAGCATTTGTAAATTTAAAATATAATAAAAAAAGAGCTTTAACAGTGTTCCATTCTCTTTTTCTAAAAAAATTTGTGTAAACTCAAAACAAGACATACTTCAAAAATAATGGAAACAATCTTACATATGAAATCTAGAAGAAAAAAAAAATTAAATGTGCCTACATAGCTCTCACTTTATTTGCCATAATTCTGCCTGGAAAAAAAACTTTCCAGTCCAATACCTATTGGCACTACTCCAGACTCCACTGTTCTACTGCAGAACTTTGTGAGAATGGTGGTTGCATTCTCAGTGAATTTAAAGACTAAATAACATTCTCAATTAGTCAGCAAGAATACAGCAAGACTATCTGGTTGCAGCAGAGAGCCTGAACACTTGGAATAGATTCAAGCTCTCCATTATAGCAGACCTCTCATTTACATAATGCTGGAGCATCACAAGGCTCAGTGGTGGAGGAATGTAAGTGCTACATGCCAGGCAAGTTCTCCATTGCAAGTAACTCCCCTAGTACTGAGCCATTGTTCCTTCATGCCCTCACAGACAAGGGGGGATGACAATGAAAAGTTTTTTGAAAAGATTTGTCGAGAAAACATATAGGAAAAAATAAGAAAAAAATACAGTAGTAAAACATTTCTAATAGTGAATCAAAACCAGTGGAATTTGTCACCATATATTTTCAAAGCACAAAGCCCTCAACAAAGCAGTCTGAATTCAATGTGTAAAATTTTTTTAAGACCATAAAGAGTCTAGAGGTATAATGGAACACACATCACCTGAGGAAGTTTCAGGAAAAGCATTTCAGATGTAGCCTGTTACCCATTATTTAACTGCACAGGGCTTTTACAGCAAACACAGATAGAAAAGCAAAGAAAGGCATCAGCAGTACCTGGGATGACACAGCTACACCAAACTTGTCATTTATAGGTGCATGGTAACTGAATAGCAACTCTCTAAAGGGAAGCAAATAAGTAAGTAATTACCCAGTAGGCAGGAGGCAATACAACAAACCACCTTTCACCTACACCGAGAAACATGATCAGCTCAAACCAGCAAGATGCTTTAAAGCAACTAATGGAGTCTCAGGACTCTGAACAGCCATTTGACAGCTGATCCAACTTCAAGGGCAGTATGGTAGCCCACTGGGGAGGGAGAAATCATGCAATTCCAGTCTCCAAGTAAGTACTGCTCAGAGCACTGGCTCTTTTAATTGTATTTACATACCAGTGAGGCTATTCTCTCTAAAGAAACATGCAATAATACTGGTTACTGAAACAGAATCATTTTCAACACTACTGAAGAAGAAAGTGATTTGAGAAACTCTAAAAAGCCTTCAAGAGGCCTGAGTCTTCTTACTGAAAGGTCTCAGGCACACTAGTTCTGTGGTATTTAGCAAACAGGAAAAAGTTAAAGGATTACTGCCTTTAGAAATACCTGTCTCCATCCAGAACAAAGTTCAGAGGAAGCAATCTACACTGAGCTTAGCGCAACGGGGAATTGCAGATGAAGAGAGTGATAAGCAAGACTTGCTGTTTAATGACACATTATGAGGAAGTAAGGGCTTTAAAATGTTATGCTGTCCTTCACTGAAAAAAACCCTACAAATTTCACATCATGCTACCTTCTTTCTAAAGAGTTAGGATGACTTGCATCTACTCAACACAGAGCAAAGAAAGAGTGTCTGGTTTAGGATTAAGTGTAGCATTTCAAAGAATTATTACCTCTAGGCAACCTTTTTATCCTGCAGACCTAACATGTTGGAATGGCACTGTGGAGTTTTCACAGCTTCCAAAAATCACACAAAATAAACAATTTTGCAACACTTCATGATTATTTGGGCAGTTTCCAGGTTAGTTTTGGAGTCACTAAGACATTGTAAAGAGAGAATAAAATTCAAATGACTAAAGATGCAATGCAACAGTGTGAAGAAATAACAGCTATAGTGAGAAAAGTCTGGTGTAGAAAACTGGCAGGCAGAGCTTCACAGTACCTATCTCACACAGAGGGGCAGAGAGCAACAGTACAGTTATTTCAGGTCAAGGGCAGCAACCCTGCTCATAAGCCTGGGCACAGTCCAAAAGCATGCCCATTTACACAGTACACTGAGCACACATAGAAACCAAGAACAGAACTTTCTTGGCTCTAGATTGGTGGCAAGTTGAAGCATAACCAAAAATAATGTGAGAGGAATGTATTCAGGCAAGCAAGAAGGGGACTCAGAAGGTCACAGAAAGCTGTGTTACTGCAAACGGGAGCTCTGATTGCTAAAGCTCAAAAGGTTTCTACAAACCTATGAGAAGGAAATAAAGCAGAACTGTTGGAGAGGAAATTCTAAGTTTCAGTAGAAGAATGCATCTCAATAACATATCTAACATATAAGAAAAACCTCAGCACTACTTATTTTGTCTTAAGCTGTGCTTGGGCCTGAGCTGTGGCTGCAGATCTCCTTCATGGATAGCAGTGGAAAAAGATTTCTTGTAAGTTTCCTAACAATTTTTTAAAATAATTTTTAAAAAAAGTTATACACTGTCATACACACTTACACTAGATCTTGCCTTAGACAGCAAGCATTTTATGCAACTTAATTAAGAGAGAAACCACTAATTAGCTAGCCAGGCCCCAAACAAAGGCAGTCTAAACGAGGATTAGGGCTGAGTCATCTGGTTTCTCCTGTCTCCATACCCTCCAGCTGAATAAAGGTTTCCTGAGCCCCAGGCAGGTTTTTCTACAAGATTTCATTTTCAGTTTATTTTCCACTAATCCTATCTGCATATTTAGTCTTTCTTTTTTTCCCTCAACAATAGGCACTTACTGCAAGCAGTAGACTGGACAGTCACATACACATCTGGATAAATTTACTTCACTGTAGTTAGCAAAAAATTGTTTTTGTTAACTGCCACCTTTCCTCCATGTAACACAAGTTCCCTTTAAGGCTTTTACATACACAAAAGCAGTCTAATAATCTGCAGCAATGTAATTTCACCCTTCCTATAAAGTTACTCAACTAGAACAGGTCCCTCCATTTGAAGTACACTAGCAAAGCCCACCCAAGCACATTCAGAATCTAGAGAAATTACACAAACTAACAAGAGAGAAGAACATTCTAAATATACACTAATGGAATAAAAATGCACCATCTGCTTCAAGCTACAACTACCACTTGCTATACCTAAACTCCTATTTTATGTTTGAAAGCACCTCTGAACATCTGGACACGTGTCTGTCACCTCTGACTGCAATACTATCACTGCCATGGCATGTTCACAGGCTGCACAGCCGAGGACACAAGCAGTGACATTTACTGAGCGAGTGACATGTGCTGCCACTCTGTCAGCAGGCAATGGCTGAGGAGCACAGTGAAAGGCAGGAGCATAGGTTAAGTGTCACCCAAGATGAACTGAACACATTCAGTTGCATACAGTGACTGACTCTACACTGACCCTATTTGACAGACACTGTCTGCAACTCGGTCTCCTTCCACTCCATGAGCTTTCCCCCTCACTTTAGGCTTGCCTAACCTCTAAGGCCCCACGCATGCACTATCCTTATTTTATTCATTTTTCCCCAGAGGTGGGATGCCATCACAGGGGTTTCAGAAGTTCAGTTTATATTAAATTGTGTCCACATCTTAGCATCTTCTTGGATTCTAATGAATGCAGCTAGGTGATAGGAAAGGCCCTACACGCAGATTCTAAACTATGTTGTCACCTTCCCATTCATTACAAATGCCTTCCTATTACTCTAAACTATTTATTCCCTTTCCCTTGCAGTTTCAAACTCTTTACCCTAACTACCTTCTATTACTTCTTTCAGTCCCTCCTTCCAGCAGAAAGTTGTATGACGTAAATATCTTCTTTTTGCAAGTAAGCCAAGCTCATTGTCTACTTGTGTAAGTACTTTATTTTAAACGACATGGATACTAAGGAAAAATTCTTATTAGAGAGGTAATGAAAAATATCCAATTCCTTTATGTAACACCCCTTAAGGTTTTAATTCTGAAGCAATCAAATCTTAAGCAAATATTCTCTAACTTCTTGTTTGAGGCAAGATTAGGGAAAGGGAAAAACAGACTTTTTTTTCCTGCATTATGTAGTTTCTCAAAGAACTTCTCATTACTCTAAAAAACCCCAAATACTACAATTGAACTCATAATTCTATTTAGATACCACAACTTCCCCCCTTCCAAGAGGACACAAAGCTTTTGTAAGGAAACAGACTTTCTGAAGCAGCTTTGAAAAAGAACCAATGTATTTTTCTCCATGTTTTACTCCAAGGAAGTAAGACGGAAAACTAACAAGTTATTATAAGCAAACAGTTCTACATCACTCTACTTTGGAAGATTTCAGAAAAGTGTAGTAATAAGGCATTGTAAATTGCAAGTGACACCACCTCTCAGTTCTGTAAAATCAATGAGCAGTGCAATACCTCTTACAGAAAACATCTGTGACTAATCCAGGCAGTTAATTAAGTGATCTTTGACCTAGTAAGGCAGGTTGGCATAACATACAGCTTAATTATTCATACATTACTGCTTTATAAGAGTTGTACTGAACTTTGCCCCTATTGTTTGACAGCAGAAAAGTAGGTGAAAGTTGCTACCTGTCCTTCCTGCTATCATGCCTATAAACTGGTTATTCTATATAAAAACAAACATATACAACATGACGAGCCTGCGCATAACTTTCTTGTTACACATTCAAATACACCTGATTTGCTAAAAGATGATTTTCTTTTTCTCAATTCATATGCTATTTTACTTTCCAAGTTTAACCAGCAGCAAACCTATTCCTGACATTCCAGCAAAACTTTAAAAAGCACACAAAATCAAACAGAAAAATGGCAGGTACTCCAGAAACACATGACATAATAGGAAAACATGGAATGTTATTTTGAACACAAAGTATATACAAAAATGTATTCTGAAACTATGTGAGGAAGGAAGAAGTTTTGCAGGTAAAGTTCACAGTTGCACTAGAACACTTCAATGATTCACCTGAATGTTAAGCCCAGCATTCTGCTGGTTATATTCAGGTTTGCAACAACATTTACCTTTGCCCTTACAAAGCCCAAAACTAGAATTTCACCTTCCAGAATTCAAGAAGCTAAAATTCAACTCACACTAACATGGCACAACATTTTCAGGCATTATACACCAAGGTTAACAAAGGAATTCACACACAAAAAACTAAATCACCTCAAGGATTTTAGTCAGTTAACCTCAAGCAGCAGATACACTACCAGTCCTCTTCCAGACTATCTAGATTGCCTAGTCAAACTCTTCACCCTACGAATAAGCACAAAAATTTAGGACAGCCATGCCTTCCGAACTTCTTCCTCTTCCCAGAGAGTCAGAGATATACAACACAGATGTTAAAGGACACACTAGGCCCTGCAGATTTCAAAGGTTGTGACTTGTTACTATATGTCAGCATCATATACCAGCACAAAAATGCTGAAAACACAAAGATTTAGCACGAAGACAATCCCTTTCAAAAGTATTCTCTAATTTACATCAGCAACAAAACATGAAGAAATGAATGATACATGAACTAATGAGACCAAAGGAGGATGAGGCAATGGTAATAACCAGATGCTTTTGTCTAGGCTGGTGATATAGGCAATGTAGCTTACCTACTGCCTAGTCTTGATAGGTAGCATTCTGTAAGGCTCCTGGCAAAGTTTGCCTCACAGGGAAACATGGAGAAAAGAACGAAGACCAGTGGGCAAAAACCATCCTCAAAATAGCATTCAAGCAGCAGCACAGCTATTATTGAAACAACCGAATGTTGGATGTTAGAGTTTGGAATCCAAGGCCACAACACAGTACCAGCAGTAAATAAGACCTAAGCTGTGGAGGGACTCAAAAGTGTAAAACAATACACACACACAAGCAAAAAATCAAGTTTGTAAGCATAGCACTTACTTTAGCAACTGCATTTCTAATAAATTCAAGAATGCAAAATGACTAAAGAGATTACAGAAGTAGAGGACAAGGTATCAGAAAGACTGCAGTACAGAGAGAGCAGAAGGGACAGATCAAGTCGGGCTCTCACAAGCCCATGCATCTGTTGAATTAGCTGGAATGTAATTCATAAGTTAACCTCCCTTCCCAAAACCCACTAATCTTGTAATAATGTTTGGTCCACCCAATATACATAAATACCTCAGATTTTCAACACTATACATAGAAAAACTGAAGATCCACGCAGGAAAGACACATTCCAAAGAGTCTTCAGCATTTAGGCTAACACTTTCCATACACTGACCCTCAAGCTAATGCATGCATTGCCATTGTCAAGTCCTGCAGATCAACATCATAAGACATGAAAGCAAAACAGTTTAATGGGGACAACCCAGGACCCACATAATATCTATTTCAGGTATTGGGAGATTACTCCAGACAAGTTCTAGCCTGCTTCTATCAAATGAATGCTACTAACAGCGGAAAAATATTAAATGCACAACTACACTGGACCTGCATCTATGTTTTAAGATGTGCTCCAATCTGAATGTGACCTGGTTTGTGTACTTCAAGATCATTCCTCAATGAAGGCAGAGTAAGGTAAATGTGGACAACTGTGATTCACTTTAAAAGAATACTCTTGGACTGACTTAACACATAACTGCTCCTGGAACATCTGCATGGCCCAGAATTTTTTACAAATACCACTATACTAGGCATGAAAATCTGAGCTCATCATTTTTGTGCCATTCCATGCAGTTTTTCTGCTTTTTTAAAGTGGTATTTCACTAACTTAGGCCGAGATATTTGAAAAACTCACTCCCTATGAGTTTGATAGAAGAGTAACTCGCAGCCATAGCTCAGGATCTTGTTTTAACTCTCATGCAAGAAACAATGTAAGGTAGCAAATGCATGACTTGTCAGTGGGGTATCAGTGTTGTGTGACAGTTACCTAACTTCATTAAACTCCTACAGATATTATGCATAAGTGGACTTAGGTAAAATAAAACTGGATCCTTGCTTAATCTCAGGTATGTTATTACTTAAGTCTGTTGAGTAAGTCCATCTCAGTATTTTGTAGTGCTTACAAGACACCTGTAGGCACTGTAATATCGCAACTCATCAGGTCTCAAATATATGGTTAACAACTTACAATCTCAAATACAGTAAAACCGTGGAAAGGCTGAGCCGTCGATACATTCCTCGTCTGCTACACTTTGCAATACCAGCGCTTTGGAAGGCATTAACGAATACACACCCTAGAACCATACACCTGGTAAGGCAACTTCACAAAGAACATCACCACATTCGGCCCCTTTGAAATCGTTCCCCGTGTATCTTATTGTCACACGGCAGCATTCAAACAACAGCTGAGTCTATTAATTGCCTAGGCAGACACGATGATCCCTAGAAGTCAAGTGTAAATACTTGTTCCTAGTCCGCAAAATAGCAAAAGCCAACATGACTTGGGTAACAAGGCGGCGGTGGCTGGATGCTCGCAAGAGGAGCACGGACCTCAAGGCGGGGAAGGCGTGGGGAGAAGCAGGCTGACCCCTGTGCCCAGGAGCCGCTCCCGGGCGGAGGGCGGCGGTGGCAGCGCCCTGTGTGTGGCACAGGGGCGCGGCCGCCCCTCCGCCAGGCCCAGGGCCGCGAGGGAGAGCACAGCTCCCGCTGCTTCGGCCTCCCGGCGCCGGCCCCGCGGCTCGCCCGGCCCCTCCCGCCCCGCGGCCCGGCCCGGCCCCGCGCTCACCCGTGCTGCGCGGCCGCCCGCCGCTTGCTGAGCAGGCAGAGCAGCGCGCAGGCGGCGGCGGCCCCGGCGATGGCGGAGTGCCGCGCGGTGAGGAACTTGCTGTAGGCGGCCATGGCGAGAGCAGCGCGGAGCCGCGACCGAGCGCAGCCGAGCCGAGCGCAGCCGAGCGAGGGATGCCGGGAGGGGGCGGCGCCGCCCGGCCCCGCGCCGCCGGCAGGACGGGCCGCGCCGCGCCGCACCGCGCCGGCAGCGGGTTGTGCAACGCCGGGACGGCAATTACCGCTCCCTAGCAGCCCCTGCCAGCGGGCGGACCCGCCGCCCGACGGGAGGAGAGGGGAGGAAGGGGCGTTTCCTCCCGCGCCGGCGGGGCCGGGCCTGGGCCTGTCGCCGGCCGCCCTAGCCCGGAGGTCGGGCTGAGCGGCTGGGGCCGAGCGTCCCCCGCGGCCCGCGGGTTCATTTCCCCAGGCACCTCCTCCTGCCGAGCGGGCTCCGGTCAGCCACTCTCCCGGGGCTCTTCCTGTAGGGGTACAGTGTGATTCCCGAGCGTGTGCTAGAAATGGCTTGTAACCGTGGCAACGACGGAATAAAAATAAAATTTTAAAAATATATATTTTAAAACGTTTTAAAATTCAGAAAAACGTTGGTGTGGGTTTTGCCATACCTTGTCTTTTCTCTCTCTTTTTTTTTTTTTTGTTAGTTCCGTGAGAGGAGCTGCTGTTAGGCATAGGGTGCAATGAGTTGTCACCTGTGTAAATACAGGAAAATAATCCCTATAAAGAGTAGAGCCATGCCAGGTACGGCAGGAGATACCAGCTAGCTTTGTTCCACAAAAACCGGTTATACTGGCACAGGTGCTTTTTCCAGCAGAGTTAATAACAGATTGGCATGTCGAGCTATACCAGCAAAAACACCCATGCCAGCATAACTGTATTTAGACTGGATCTTCCCCTGTGGTCATATCCCTCAGAAAGATGCCTGATAATGTATATGAAGTGTCTCTACTTTCTGTGGGAACTGGTTTGTCATATATTGAAAGCCTCTATTGGTGCCATGGTTAACACTGAAATGAGAAAACTATTTCTCTGATTAAATTTAAACACAGATCAAAATGCAAGTGAAATCAATGTATTTATTTTTAGTCTTGAAAAATGTTCTCATACAGGCTTTTAAAAACATGTATATATATACTTGTGAATGTTGTGCTTTTTTTTACTGTAGCACAAGAGTGTGCACATAGGTCAGTCCATTTATCAGGTACTCCTATTTCTGCCAAGTATTTCTGCCTGGAGTAGGAGGTCTGAAGCTGCAGTTTGAGAGGTAATACCTGGTTCTTCACTCTGAATCACCACATATAGTCGTCTTTCTTGCTCCCTTTCCCTATCCTTGGTAAGATCAGGCACTTTAAAGCCAGTTTATGTTTTGGTGTAAAAGCTGAAGTCTCAAACTCTCAAATTCTTAGCATTTTTTTAGAGCATTAGAGTCAAAACTGTTGAACTTAGTTCTCTGCCACTTGTTCTGAGACCTTAGACACATCAGTAATCTCCCTGCTTTAAAATACATGCTGTACGTTGGTGGTTTTGGTGTGGGTGGGAGGAATTGTTAACTATCTGAAGTATTTCAGATCCTCAATATGTAGCAGAATCACCCAGCATTAATTAACTAATGTTTTAATTAATTAATGGAGAGTAGGTGAGTATGAGAACCTAATGAAGAGGTACTTTTGGTATCAAAATAAACTTCTTATATTAAAATAATTGCAAAAAGGAAAGTTTTTGAATTTCCAGGTTTACTAATCTTTAAAAGCACAGCAAAACTGTACTACAATCTCAATATCAACACAGAGATCAGGAATGTTATGATACTGTCTGCTTTTCTTTACAAGTCCTCTTACCTCTTTAAGCTTGGATTGGTTGTACCCTTCTACAGAAGTTGCTATCTAGTACAGCCAAACTTTGTTTCCATGAACTGTCCATCACTTGGGGCCGTGCTGACCTTTGTTGTTTGCATGTCCGTGTGACTGGTGTTCTGCTGTTTGTCTGCTCAGTGTCCTTAGCCCACTTTCTGACACTAGCCAATATCATGACCCAGTACATATTTTATTTCTCTTCTAACTTTTCCTGAAATAATTTCACACATGCCTGTAATTTTCTGAGAAACTTGTCTCATGCATCCAGACCTCCCCTTTGTTTCCTGCTACCTCGACTCTTGAAAGTTGCTTTTTTTTTCAGAATAATTTATTTAAAATCATGGACAAATGGGCACTTTGTTCAAAACATGAGATTTTTATTGATCCATTATTTCATCAGTTTCCAACGGCACTCATGGCTAAGCATATCCTTGATAAAATCACCCACACTGATCAAATGTTTTTGTGACAAAAGCTCCTTTTTTTCCCCTTCTGTTTGAGATCTGCTACATTTCAATACTTTAGACATTGCAGCCATATTCCTTTCTTGATATTCTTTGTAAAAGTCAACTGTGAAGGTTTTCCAAGGTAACAAATAAGAGCAATGTTAATTCAAATGTATCTCAAATGTAAAAGCTAGAGATGGAACGGTAGCTTGGAAGAAACAAAGAGTAGCAGGTCTGTAACCTGTACTAATAGTACTGTGTGTAGTTTCTCTGATAAAGCAAGGTCAAATTAACAACCATCTTTTTAATACAGTCCATGGTATTGTTCAAACTTCTTACTAGCTAAGTAGGAACATCGATAGCAAGCAAGCTATTTAAATGAGAACATGCACTCTGGAAGACTGAAGACTGTAGGAAGAAGAATGTATGTTTGCTACTGAAATCTTAAATCCTTCTAATGGACTTCAGGAGACCTCATAATGGGCAGCGATAACCTGGGCTCCTGTGTCTGAAGTGTTAAGCAATGGTATCTGCCTAAGCAGTTCTCCTATTTTCCAATTTAAAAAACAAAGTCTAATAAGAATAAGCAGTAACAATATTTCTAAACAGCTCTGATTTTCAATTCATGTCCTCAGCTACTCTTGATTTTAGACGCTTGAGTTTTAAGAAGTCAAAGTCAGAAATATAAGAAATTACTACAGAGTGAATTTAATAGTTATGTGAAGACATTTTACTTAATGGAGTCTAGGTTAACAAATAAGAAGATGCTCCCATTTGGTTTCACCCAGAACAGGAAGAGCCTGTATTATTTGCTGTTGGCACTTGGCATACAACACCCAGCTATATTCTGAGAACATGTCATCTACTAATTAAATGAAAAATCATGTTGTTTATTGTAGGTCCAATGTAACATGTAAATATCACAGAGTGCAGTTTACAAATGTTGTGAAAGGTGGCAGAAAAATGAGATTCATTTATGTAAGCTGAGGTAAACTATAAGATGCAAGCTGTATCATGTATGTTCATTAAGTTTGAAGTTGATTTGTGGAGTCCATTCTGCAGACTTACATTTGCTTAATTTTTAAGTCTATATAAATTCAGTAGGATTGTTAAGTTTTTAAATTTTAAGTAAAGTCAGTGGTATTGAAAACTTAATAACTAGTGGAGCAAGAAGGAAAGTTCCAGGGATTGATGTGGTCTCTTTTGTGAAATCTGTGTTATCTCCTAGATATCTCACTTAGTAGTAGAATCTGGCATGGTTTGCAGGGAAATAATTAAACTGTTCTGTTAATGCAGTCATCAGCACTAAGTGATAAGGTTTTGTCCTTCTGCTGAAGTGCTACAACAGGGTATTAAGTTTGGTCCTTGATGTTTCACAGGAGGAGGGTCTACATCTGAAGTTGAGCTGCATTATATCATGTATCAATTCTATATGTGCAAATGGGTGTATACGAATAATGATACAGATTATGCTCAATAATCTTATTAAGCCTGATTAGTATAACTTATGTCTGCCAGCTGGTGTCATTATATGTTTAGTCACTTCTTAGAACTTCAAACTCCAGGGCAGGTGAAGTAGTGTAGATCCGGTATCAACCACTCAAAACCCATAGGCCTCCAATGCTGATTATAATGCAGGTTTGATCTTCAGAGTGGGGCCTACAGGGTGAAATTGAAATGGACATAAACGTTCTTTAATCTACAGAACACAGAGAGAAGACAAGCTTCCATTTCTTTTACCTCCTATTTTCTCTTCTTGTTCTTGCCCTTTTCTTACCCACCCACTGCATGCCCCTTAGATGGCTGGGTCTTACAGGAACTTAAGATGTGAGAAGGTGGTTTTTCTGAGCAGTGAGTAAAATCTGGGAGTAGCATGGGCAGAAGAAGATAAGGGGTGTATAAAAAAACCTTAGATGTACAGAGCCTTTGCTTTTTAAATTGATGTTTGCAGACCTTCTGTGCCATTACTACTTCACTTTTCCACTGATAAGGGTATTTTTCCTCATCTTTATTAACTGACATTTTAACCCACAAGTGCTTAATTGCTGCACACAAGTCTACTTTGTGCAATTCCTTGATTTCTGTCTGTAGTTTTGCTTTATATACTTGGATTTTTTGATGTGACTAGCCTCTCTACAAGCAACCCTTGCCTCTGCTTAATAGCTCATGCCTTTCCAATATAAAAGACAGCAGATTGCTTTTTATACGCAGAGCTCATAAATTTATAAGTCTGGGTGAAAATACACAGCAATCACTGTTATTATACCAGACTCAGAAATTATCTGGTCTTCTTTCTATATGTGAATAGTACCAGATGATCTTAGAGACGGTATAGACTCCACATATCTGCTTTCTTACTGAATTTTACTCTGATTTCAAGCACACAATTATTTCATTCTAAAGTATGGTGTTTGGCACCCATTCGAATTTTTCATGTCAGTAAGCATAATCACTCATATTCTGTTGGTCCAGGAAACACACTGGTACTGCAGAGAGAGAAAACACCTGAAACACAGTTCTTTGTGTCAAGAACTCTGTTTTATTTTCCTTACTGTTTTTATTTGCTTTCATTGTTAATTGTCTTCTGACTTCAACAAAGATGTCTCAACTAAGCTGTTCACATTGATGCTTAGGATGCTGATATTCCTTTTGTGAGTTAGTTTAATTGGACAATCTGTGTAAAGTACAGAATTTGATTTTCCTCCAAAATACAATACTCTGCATTTATGAACAGTTTCAGTTATGATTTTGAGCTTCTCTTGCCTACCTTGTTAGGACTAGGTGAGTGGGCAGAAAAATGGAAAATGAAACTGGATGTTCCTGTTTAGCTTGTTTTGAAGTGGATCAGAGCTCAGTTTGATCTTGATAGCTTTTGGTGATCTGAAAGCCAAGGTATTTCACTGCTCAATATTTATTTCTAGCTTATCTCAAAGATTGTATTGTTTCATGTTTTATTAGATACATAATAAATAGAAGACCAGATGTCATTGATGCTAACTTCCTTATCATACCTAGAATAATGTTTGGTTTAAAAAGTGTTCCATTTATCATCCAAAAGTGAGAAAACACAAAGAAATTCTTAAGGAACATTTTATGGAAAAGGCATTCATGAACAGTATCATGGATCTTTGCAAAGTCAAGCTGTCAAGTTTGATATCTGAATTCAGTAATTAAAAGAAAGGCATTTTAAATATGTTTACAACTGATATCTCTTTCATAGGTAGATCTCTAATTATTTTATTGAGATTGACTCATAATTCCCTTATAAATAGTGCTTCTCAGATGATTATATCTTTGTTCATTAATGTATTTGCTGACTTATAATGATGCAAACTGAAAGTTTGCATAAATTTTCTGTCTCAGCTTAGATAACAATTTATTTAATACAAGATGTCATGCCAATGTGGTCCAATTATTTCCCAGAATGAAGCCATGGAAAAATATGGCTTTTTTCAGTATATTAAGAGAATATAACAAGCTTTTAGATAATTGTATTTTATCACCATGGTTTGCAACAGAATTGAGTTTGCCAGAGACAAACTTATATGAAAGCTTTTGGAAAGCTGTGTCATCATCACTGTTTACATCATGATTCCTTCTTATTTCAGGTGATGGAGCTTAAATTCATAAAGTTGTTCAAAAAGGGAATCATCTCTCTTTCTTGTATTTGGTCATAAGTATCAGACATTAGGTTTAAACCATAATAACTTCAGCAGACCCATCTTCCTGTTTTCCAGGAGCTATGACCACAAATACATCGTGATGACATGTTCTTTGAACTAATATAATTTGTTTTTAACATTGATAATGTAGGAAGAATGCTAATAGAATAAGGATTTTAACACATTCTATCTGCAGATCTATTTGCTTAGTATCAGTAGTGAGGGTCCAGTTTTATACTCCACAGAACTCTTCTCCCTATTGGCATATTCCTGGAAATTTGTCTCCTACTTCCTCTTATTACAGGAAGTTTCAAACTATTTAGTATTAAGTGCATGATCCCCAATAAAGTTCTATCCTTGGTAAACACAGTAGTCCTTAATCATTGTTTTGTATAAGTATAGTTCAGATCTTTTTGAGAATTAAAGTAATATTATAATTTCTCCTCTGTTTGCAATACTTTGCATTTAGTAACACTCAGGCTCAAGTACCATTTTGCTACACACTCACCAGCTGAAGAAAGGTAGACAAAGAAGGAGCAGTGTCACAACTTGAAATGGATTTCTAAAACTGAAGTCTTGTCTCCACCCATTATTTCACAAGTTGGCAATTATTATACCAGCCCTTCTGATTAACCATGTCATAGACACTGAACATTGTAAGAGCCAAATAATTTTATACTCTAATAGCAGGTCACATATGATATGCATGTAGCATTAATGAGTAAGTTTTTCATTTGTTCCTTCACACTGACAAATTACTGGCTTTTCAGAAATAGATTTGGATGCCTTCCGTAACAGTTCTTCGCCTTCGGCTACCAGCAGTGCTGGAGATTCCATCATGTGTTATGTTCATGTCCCTCACAGCTGCCACAGCTCAGCAACCTGCACCACACTCTAAAGCAACCATGCAGCATCTCTTTCCTCCCAGCTCAGACTGGCCAACCTTACAGGTCATGTTATCCATGTCTCTGCAACCCTCCTCCATACAGACTGAGCAACCTGTTGTTGATCAAGCACTGTGCAGGCTCCAAGGCTTTTTCTGCAATGGGTTTTGGTGCCAAAATGCAGCTTGAAATGGTGACTGAGCATAGTAACAGTTTTTGACTTCAGGAATTATCCAGCTGATCTGAATGCAAGCAGATATAACCACCTTAGGAATGAAAGGAATGCATTAAAATGAGGCAAGACTGAGTGGAAGAGAAAGAAATGGTTTAACAAGAAATCAGTGAAGAAAGGGTACAGAAATTGGAATGGCTTAACAAGATGATATTTAGGAAAGGAATCTGAGCCATGTTGGGTTAGGAAGGCAGAGGAAGGAGGACCTGGAGACCTGCTGGACAAGGAGATTACATGGGTTGGACAACGATTCTGGCATTGGGAGGGAATTAAATGATGAGACAAGAAAAGCCGAGTGGATATGTGTTGCAAAACAAGAGGGTAACATTTAGAACTACTGAGCAAAACAGAAAGGTGGGATTTACAGCTAATTGCCTGGAGAAGAAAAAGGGTGAAAGAAGGCAACTTAATGAGGTGTGAGATGGAGTGGGCTGGATCAGAAGCTGGGCTGGACCACTCAGGTCATACCTGAGCTACCAATTTTTGGTAGAGCACCTGGGGGAAACATGGTAGAATTATTTGAAAGGGAGTTCAAGTTCAGTTCTTGGAATCATAGAACCATTTAGGTTGGAAAAGACCTTTAGGATCAAGTCCCGTTTTACAAGTATAAAAAAAATGGTGGACGTTCTTGTAGGTATATTGGTATGTGTGCATGTGTATATCTATATCTGTACCATCTATATCTATAAAATACAGAGATTCACAGACACACTTATTCCTTTTTCAGTACAGAAGAAAAATAGTTTCATAGGAAAACATAAATAGTGAAGTTTTATCTCATACTAGCAGAAGGAAGAAAAATATTACTCTTCAGCCTTAAGGGATAAAGTTACATGTCTATAAACAACGTGAGAAAATTCTCTGTTCCTTCCTACAGGGAGCTACACCCTAAGCCACAGCTGAAAGCTCATCCTCTCTGCCTGCCAGCTAAGGCACAGTTTATAAGGTAGAGCAGGATTCTTCACTCCAGCTCAACAGGACTGAACTCAGACAGTCCATCTTAATGCAGAACATATAAATAGAAGATACAAAGTTTAAATATGAAGTAAATAATCACCCAAATTACATCATTCCAATTCAAAACTCAGCTGCCAATTGCAGTGTTATCTGAAATGAGAGTGACTTTTTACCACAAGTGAAAACATGTTTCCTTGTTATTATCACAGCTTAGTTAATGTACTGAATGTTCACATGCCAGTTTATTTCACTCTAACTTGGTGGGAATAGCATAAACAGGCAGCAGAAGTAACCAAATACCCTATGCACCAAACTTCTAGTAGTTGTGTAATAACTAAGCAAAAGGAAATATAAACTTAATCTTCCTAATTATTTTGCTAAACTTAGTTGGACCAAATATTTGACCTTCAGAAACACCTGTGCTCTAATTTTGAAGATTGTTATATATTTCCTTTTGTAATCTGGAATTGTAAATCATAGGGCTTGACTCACATGACTACCTGGGTAAATGAGAAGCAGAGCAATTGTGTTGTCTGGACTGTATTGTTGAAATACCTTCCAGCCCAAGAAACCCTGCAATCTACAGGGAAGGAGGGTGAATAAAATTGCTAAAAGCAGGCAAGAAATCAAGACTGTAAGTACTGAGTAGCTCTTACAGGCACATTTTGCAAAGTTTACTTCAGGAACCACTGAAATTGCTGTTTCACCAACAGGCTAATCTTCTGTGCCATCTCACAGCTTAAAGAAATTGTCCCAATTGCAGGGGGGCTGTCACATTTTAAGAAACTTATGTCTCTGTTTTTTCCAAGGTCTTCTCAGTAAGAAGCCTTTTTTAAATTAAAGCCTTTTTTCATAATGGAAATAAGGCTTGTGTAGCACAACCATAGCTGGCGCTCTCTCAGCTCTAAGAGAATATCTGTGCAGAAAATATCACATGCCTGAATTATGTCGGATCTTAGGGAAAGCAAAACTCTGACCTCTACACTGGGTGAAAGAGGGAAGCAAAGTAGTAATTGCAATCTCAGAAGAGAAGGTTAAAATGAGCAACAAGAGTCAGAAGGAGGAGAAGGAGGAAAGAGAAAAGGAGGGAGGTCTACAAAGCTAATTTAACGTCATAATAGTTTTTCCTTGGAAGATCTAGCGGCGGATATTGGAACCTCCCATACACAGTAGCAAGTCTTAGTCTGCAGGTTTATTTGATTAAATTGTAGTCACATAAGCAGTGCCTCACTGGTTCAAAATAATTTAATTCATCTTCCAATCTTTTTGCTCAATAATCCAAACTAACCTTAGGGTTCTCCAAAAATTCTAGACCTGCCTTTTGAACACTAAATGCAATTTCACAGGGAACATAGTGGCAATATTTTGAGCATATTTTCACTTGTGCTCTTTGAATTTGCTGCATTTCAGTAAACTAAGAAGTCACAAGTGAGCTTTTAGAAAAGTGAAGCAAATGTGAGAATAAGGATTAAAATGCTCTAAGGTTTGCTTTAAACTACATAATTTTTATTCTTCAGAAGTATGATATAGTGTGTCTTCTAGAACTTCATTCCATTTCAGGCCTCAGTTTCTTGGAATCAACCATTTTTTCTGCATTATATGAATGATATCTTCTAATTTATTTTGTCAATAGAGCACTGGTAACATTTGTGTCACATCGTTAATGACTACATTGGATTCACCATTAAAAATCATTCTGTACCTGACCACTTTTACCCAGTTCTTCCCTGTACTATAATCCTTATAAAAAAATATCAACTTTCCCAACTTAATTAATACATTTCTGAGTAGCACCATGTGTTTTATTAATGTTCACTTCAGTCATATTGTGTGACAGCATTGTGTTTGTCTAGAAAATCAAATCTAATCTTGCCTACTCTGATTATTCAACACTTCACTATTTGCCCTAAATTATTGCAGACAACTCAGTTCAAATTCAGGGGCTTTTCAGACATGAGTAATTTCTGTCCTTTCCCTCCTTTTTACTGTGAGATACTGTATTGCCTGTTCTCAAGTTATATACCACCCTGACTTTGTTGGAAATATTTCCCACCAAACCAATCCCACAGTTTTATTCTGGTTTTTTTCAGAATTTTGGAATTAATATTTTCAGCCTATCTCAGCAGTTCTTTTTCAAATACCTATCTCCCAGATCTATATTTTGTTTATATCATACTAGCCATAGATTGAGGAGTATATTTGGATCAATTTTAGAACAGTAGGGAAAACTCCCTTCCCTTCGAAGCACTTTACCAAGAACAGGGTGAAACTGGTGGAGTAGCCAATGTGATACTTAGCCGCAGAAAGGGCCATGGAACTAAAGCTCCAGGGCGTTCTGGTGGAACAGCCAGGGGCAGGTGACAGCCGCTGGCAGAGCAGCCGGAGCCCTGCAAGTGCCAGGTGTGCCACAGGATGGTGCCACAGCGTTAGCTTTGGCCGGGACTCAGCGCCGGTCACAGCGCTGTGAAAAGCCCAATGCTAGAGGAAATTGTGGAACACACTTCATGGACAGCAGTGTCTGCATTGGCTGTGCACTGGACAGATAATTTAAATTCTACATCTGGGGAGTGATGTGTGAGATAAAATCAAAGTGAATTAACATTGTCAGGTGCACTTTGTTGTTTATCACAAAAATCTATCTTTTGAGCTTAAGAATTAAATTATATCATTACCTTCTCTCTTGTAGGAGCCCTGTGTATGATTAGGACACCTCTGTCACTCAGGTGAAAACAGAATTGCTAATGACTCTCTTGTTTATCATCCTGCTTGTGGTATCGCACATTTTTACTTATTTTGTAAGTAAGTAGATCATGATTTCCAAGCCATAGAGGCCTTCTTGTCTTGCTTACTCTTTTTTTCATTTCTGCAGTGGACATATGAATGATGAGCTATCACTGGTTTGTTCTGACTTTTATTGTAGTTTGTTGAAATTTATTCTGTCTAGGCAATATTGTGATAAGATGTTGTCTTATCAAACTTCCTGATATTTTATCAAGCTGTCAAAATGTTGTCAGTTAAAACACTGTTTTCAATTCTATTCCAGAATTACTGTTAATATTTCACTTCACTTGGATAAGAATCAGACAACACAAGTGAGGTTTTAAAGCTTATTACAAAATACTTCATAAAATATGGTAGAAATAGAACAAGTGCATAACAATGGCAAACTGTGGTTTGGGTCCATACACTTAAGTGTTTTTATTTTTGGAGTCTAATTGTCTAGTTACTCATTCGGAAAAACAGATAAGCTTGTTGTTTTACTACTGATTTAGTAGTACTGCTTTGAAACTGGAGACTCCTCTTGACATTCTGTGTGAATGGTAACTATGAAAATGAGAAATTATGACCCATAATACTGGCTGACAACATTTTGTGACAAGAATTATTATCTCAATAGCTTTGCCAAATGTCAGCTGCCTTGTGGAATAACCCTGCACACCTGATCATGGATTGTTATGGAGATTTCCCTATTTCACCACCAGTGAAAGCAAACCAGCAACATTCCCATCTCCATGCAGACCTTTCATTGTAAGGAAGCAATTAAAGATTTCACTCATAACCACAACTTATTACAATAAACAGTTCCTCATCTTTCTCATATCTGTTCTAAGTCTTTAGGGAAGAATTATGTTTGATGACACTTATGGGCTCAAACTTCTATAGGCACAGTTACACCCAAGAAACTCATAAATCTTCATATGCAAATGAACCCATGAAACTGCTTATGGCCATGGGGCTGTGTGCTTAACCCACTTTGATCAGAAAGGAATCACAGTGCCTCACTCCCTAGGTGCTACATTAACTGACAGGAACTCAGGCAGTGGCCTCCAGGTGAAGACAATTAAGCTATCCTACCAGATCTGGAATGTGTTGGGAGCAATTCAGTGACTGGTTGTAAAGGAAGGAAGAAAGGAATGTGTCCTGCTTTTCCTTGTTGGGGCTTGCTACCACCCTAGGCATCAGAGAACTGTTTATTTTCCTTCTGAAGGGGTTAAAAAAAAAGTTATGTTGCATGTGAAGCAGGTGATATGAACAGCTTAACCCACTTACTGTATCGTATGTATTCAACAACATTCCTTTTTACAGCTTCTTTCTTTTTTAATTGTGTGGATGAAAAGTAGGAACAATCTGATCCACATTATCATTTGCCTATAAGCTTCTGTGTCCATGTTGGAGGCTACAGGAAATCAGTGCTTTAACACTGAAATAACAAGGGAAAAGTAATTTTAAAAGAAATGCATTTATGTTATGCATTCCCAGTGCAGAGATATAGGTCCAGAGTGGTCACAGATTCTCCCATATTTGGTAACACTGCTGCTGCACACTGCAAATTGAAAACAGAACTTCACAAAGAGGGGAAAAAAAAATCAGTGGAATTTTAACTACAGCCCTGTGCACTCTGGCACCATGGTAAACCACAAAAAGCAGACACAAGTGTGCTCTAATGCATTTTGAACATGTCTTCCTGTGGTCATTTTGATGTTCAAGATCATATGGTGCTGCTATTTCCTTCTCTTTTCCAATTAATTTCAGTTGTTGCACAGTTGCATTGATAAAAAATCTGTTCCGGCAGCTTGTTCTGATGAAGCCTGTCTTCCCAGAACAGGTTTTGTGGCAGGAGCCAGATTCAGAAACCTAGAATGAATCTCAGTACAGTAGATTTGACTCTCAGATATCAAAACCAGCAAAGAAAATTTTAAAAATTAGTAGTTCTTTGCAGTGTTTGTTTGTAAAGCTGGGAACACCCACTGCTACAGAATGTGTTTGCTAAAAATTAAGTTTCTGGAGAGGATTACAGGAGTTCATGGGAGAGGAATTCTCTGAGAATTACTAGATACAGAAGTCATCCTTGGTTCAAGAAGTTTCTCAGCTGCAAATGGCTGGGAGATCAGGAAAATATTTCTGTCCAGTATTTCATAGGTTTCTCAAGCATCCATTCATGGCTATTATGAGAAGCAAGACACTGGTTCTACTGGACTCTTGGTCTTACCCAGCTTGGTCCTTCCTATTTTGAAGCCTTACTACATAAATTCTATGTTCTCAGGTTTTTACTACTGAAAAATCCTTGCTTGTGAGATAAAGTACAGGAGATTATTAAAAATCCTTGTAGTATTGAGATTAATCCATAGCTTAATCTATTTCTTACCTTAATGCCTTTACTTTTGAGTATGCTAGGTCCCACAACTTGGAGTCTGTAAGATTAGGACCTGATCTTTAATGTTTGTGTCTTTCACTGTTACATAATTGCTACACATGATAAATAATGTTATAAAAAAAGAAATCCTAATCCACAGTACCTTTAGATATGTGAGTATAGAAGAAAAATGTGGCTATGTGTTATTAGTCTCCTTTTGAGGCATTAGCTGTGTATGCCTACATTCTGAGCATAGCAATATATCCACTTTGAAGACAAGATAGCTGTTTCTTGTACAGTATGTGTACATGTGACCATAAAAAGCAGTGCATATTTCTCCCTTTTATTTCCTTTCCAACTTCTGCTCATCAGAGAAATTTTTTGTTTCTCTGCTTTTGAGCAGTCTTGTTGAACTTCTGCATATCTCCTACCTTTGAAGTCCCTTAATATTATCTCTGAGGATTTTCTTTTAGCTTTCCAGCTTGAGCCCTGCAAGACCATTCTCTGACATAGCTTTTGATGTTTTAGTAGGTCACTGACATACAGCTTTTACCTGCCATCAGACTTCAAAGCCTGTAATGTTTGGCAGCCAAGCCTGTCTTGGGCATTTTTCTACTGGTTGGGAGAAGTTACTGAAATTAGATGGCAAATGCTCTAGCAACACTGGAGTCACATTCCTAGGCTGAAGATTGCCAGTGTGGCTTTGTTGATTATATGCTGCTCCATGGCTGCATCTGGCACTGGAGGCTCTCTGTCTGAAGAGGATAGTCTCCAAAGCTGTTCTACAGAACAGGGTCAGGGTGAGGAGGAAGGAACCAGCCCAGGCTTGTAGCCTGCCTTTGGTAAAGTCCTCAGGTTCTAGAAGAACGGAATTTTCATCTCTGTAGGCTTTTACCCACTGGGACTGCTCTTCCAAGAGCAGCTGTTAGCAGAGTCTGTCAAAGCACAAGGACTCCACCTGCAGTCATCCTGCCTTGACACAAGGGCTAAGTCACCTCTCAGAGGCATCTTAAGTGGGACCCCATCTTTGTGAATCATGGGACAAACAGAGGAACTCACAGGGCATCCCCACATGTTCCTACCAAGACAATTTATTCAGGAGAAAGCTGAGGTGGGTCTCCAATTGGAGTGCATTGTGCCGTGGCACAGGTAGTATCAGCAGCCTTTCATTCACTAGATTTGCAAACCTACCAACTTGGATTTCTCATTCCTGCTGCTATCAAACACAGTACCATGCTGCTGACATGCCAATGAACCAGTCGTAACTCGGACACAAACAAGTAGGGTTATTTATTTGTATTTGATACTGCAGTCTTCTAGTTACATATAGTTTGGATTTCTCATTAAAACTACAGATTTGTAAATAATATTTGTTAAAAAGAAACTCCTTTTGAATAGCTATCAGTAAATGCGAGCATTTATGGCCTTTCTCAGAATAAAATGTTAAAATACTGTGATTTTCAATACAGTGAATTGTATTCTATATTTTTATGCTACATACTTAATCAAAAGTAACAGATATTCATACATTTTGTTAGCCTATATCTGTATCACATTGGATTATTTTACCTAGGCAAAATGACAGAAATAGATCAGAAATAAATTACTTTAATCCTTCTCTGATTAGTATCATATTTCAAGAAATATGCTGTTCTTTTAGATATAGGGGTATTTTCTTAGGTTTTTTATATATATATTTTTATAGATATACACACATACATTAAATAATAATGGTCCTGATTTTGTACATATTATTCAGTAGAGAGTTTCTGGAAGAGCAGAAAGCATTGCTTCCATTGCACAACAAAATGTTATATAATACTAAATAACATGTGTATGAAACAAGTCCAGAGTCTGTTTTCACATCTGTTATTCAAATATTGTATTGCCATAGCACCTGCTGTCTTGCAGCTAATCAGATTCTTCATTATTATTTAAAGCAAAAACAGGAAACAAAACAAAAATGACAGACCACTCTTGGTGTTGGATTAGGAATTTTTGGGACAAGTCCAGTGAGAGACTGATGAACTATAGCACATGGAGTCTCAGCCCATGGCCTACAGGTAATTCTGCATTAGGCACTACACTCCCTTTATTATTAACAGGAAGATTTAGGAGCCTTATTTTAGGACAACTAAGCAACTTGTGCCCTGGGCAAAGAGCAGTTAAGGTCAGTAGGAAATTCCCTTCAGGAATTCAGGTGCTGCACCAAGGCTGAGCCAGTTAGGCATTGTGCCTTGGGACCAGGCATCTACAATTGTTACACCAGAAACTGCACAGAGTTCACTATTTTTACTGAAGCTTTTGTACAGTAGTTCAGGGATCAGCAAACTCAGAGGTATGTCAGAGGCATTTAGTACCTTGTCTTTAAAGGGCCCATGCCTGTATCTTTTCTATATTTCTATTTATTTACACGAGATCTGTTCACATGGACAAGTCTCACAACTGCATGGCAGATGTTTCTTTCCTCTGTAATTACATCATTTGAGTGGAGATCCAGTATTTTGAAAGAAAGGAAATACTGATAGGTGGAAAAGGTCAGTTAGAGTAGAAAGTCTTCTCCCAGAAACTCTGTCTGAAACTCACATTCATGATCAAGAAGCCTTCATAATTGTCATTGACGGAGGCGACCGGATTTTTTGTAGCTGAGAAATACCGCCCACAATTAAGCAAATTGTTATACAGGACTGGGAGTAGAGCCCTCTGCTGATGCTAGTCTAGAGACATGCCACAGAATTCTCATGACAATATTGCCACAGGAGACTGATCTGCATTCACTGACACAGAAGACATTGGCAATAGCACTGTACTTTCAAAACCTATGAGCACATTAGAATCACTTTAGCAACTTCATTGAACAATATTATACCCTCTAGCACCTATATGCACACCAGTGTTCACTGAAGTGTAATGTCATTTTAAAGACCTCCCTTAATACAGGTGATTAAAATGACTGTGTCACAAAGCAGACTGTAATACTTAATTTGGTAAGAAGATGTTAGAAAGAACTTGACCTAGATATTCAGGTTACAATGTCCAAGATGAAAACTACTGAATGAGCTCCTTGTACAAAAAAATACTTCCTCAGGTAATGTGACCAGCATAGGAAATTCAGGAAAGCTTGAGATCCAGCCATTATAGCTGGATTATGTTTTCCTAGCCTTGTTCCATATTATGGTCAGATGCTGCTTTTGTAGTTAGAAAGAAGAGTAATCACATAGCTCTACTTTAGCATAGAGCTTCATTATGAGCTTTAGTAAAGAGCAAAGTATATCTTGCTCTGTGGCAACGAGAATAACCTTTATTTCCCAGTCCTTTTTAGTCCTGAAGTACCAAACAGTGCCCATTAATAATGCACAGGAGCATGCAGCTCATCACCTTTCCCTTACCATATCCAAGCACTCAGCTCTAGCTGCAGCTGAAATAAACTTGTAACGACACCCAGGCACAACAGCTCAATTTCACCACGATTAGCTCAGTGGTCCTTACCAGCCAATATTGGTCAGCTTTATGCTTTTACTAAACTCATTAAACAGTGTTCACTCATTACAGCAAACATACATCATTGTATCTCAAACATATATATTGTCCGAAAAACTGAATCTGTTTCTTCCTGAACAAGCTGCATAACAGCCAAAGTATCAGCAGTGCTGATCTCTAGCTGAATCTCTCTTTTATTTGTCTAGGCTCCAACAGAAAAATATGATCTCTGGCAACAAAACTGCATATGGAAGCCAAGTACAGTCCGTAAGACTAGCACAGAAAACCCTGAGCCACAATGAGAAAAACCATTCCAGCTTCCCCTCAAGCAGGTTGTGAGGTTACAGCTCCTACCCCATCACAAACTAGTACACTTGGGTTTGCCACCTTCGAGGCAGGCTGTACTCGCTCTCTTGGCAAAATGATCTGAGTGAACTGCAAGACCTTTAACCATAGGGGTTCTTTTAACCTAGATCATTTTGTCAGGGCTGGATTTAAACAATCATCACACAGCATCAGAGGCAGGAGAAGGAAGGAAGAGGCAAAAGCAAAGATCTGGAAGTAGAAACCACTTAATCACATGTAGTGCATTTGATTGCTACTTGAGGACCTTCTGTGCTCTCCCAACCTGAAATACACTGTTCTCCCTGGCAGAGAACTATTGTTAGAGGAAAAATGGAGTGTATGTTAAAAATAGTTCTGAAACTACTGAAGATTAGGGGGTTTATTGCTACATTTGAATTGACTTACTGTTGTGTTAATAATTAGTCAAATCTGGGGGAAGGAAAAGTTTTCAGCCACAATTTTTTTTACCTGATTTATCAAATTCTTTAAGTACTAAATACTGTCAAGAACATACAAACGAATTGTTGCTGTGAGGCTGAGAGCAGCAATAGCCAGCGCTTGCAGAAGACTTTTGGTGAGCAGCGAGACAGAAACCCAGCGACATCAGGAGTCCCTTCAGAGCCCTGCAGGCCTGTTGTCCTGAGGCCTTCCAGAAACTGGGTATCCTATAATCGACTTCCAGACCTTCATTCGAGTGGCAAAGCCGACAGAAGCCGCACCACAAGCCCCTTCTCCCGCGAGGCGAAGGCAGCAGCGAGAGCTGTGCTCCCCGCCTCTGCTCTGGCAGCTGGGGCTGCGGCCCTGCGGCCCGGAGCACCGCGGAGCAGGAGCCGCCCGGCTGACAGCCCTTGGCAGGATACCACCTACAAGGAGTTCCCTGCCAAACATCCTGGTCCCTGCAGAAACAGCCTCTTTCCCTGCTAGCCCTTAATTGTTGGGCTTCCTCTGCCTTAAATCCTGCTGGTACTGGTAGGGCAGGTGGGGCTAACTGAGCCAGGGTGGTAGCTTCAGGCCTCCCGGCTCCCACAGCGGCAGGTCGCTGTGCCGTAATTACTGTTGGTTAATAGTGTGTTTGGCAAGCTGCGAACCTTCTGGAAGTCGTTCCCTTCGTGCAGCCTTTCCTTTCATTCCTCACCACCCACTGTTGTCCTTGGCAATTGCTAGTTAAGGTGGAAGTTTCTTAAGAAACTGCTTGTTAAACATTTGGAAATAGGGTGCTGTATGTGCCAGTGGCAATCCTTTTCCCTGCAGGATTAGCAAATGGAGTTGTTCTGTGTCCAGTTGCGTTTCTCTCATTGTGCTTCCGGCTTTGCACAATGTTGGAGGAACAGTTTAGGATGTTATGTAGCTCATCTAGAGCAGGGCAGGATGCCATATAAAAGAGGGAAGACAAGGGAACTAGTTTTAAATTAGGTCAGTTGATGTAACTGAAAAGAAAAAGTCAACAGTTTGGGGCATCAGGTCTGATAATAACTGCTCTGCATTAAGCTAAAAACCAGCTAGATCATCTGAGAGGAAAAGCCAGCTAATAATTGAGAAATAGAGGAGAGATTAGTGGAGAGGAGGGCTATTAGCAAGGGCAGAGGTGATTGAGTGAATATCTCCCATAGCAAGAGACCTGTTCATCACATTAAAAAGCATGGAGGGATTATCTTGGGGGTGAATTACAATGAGCCATTAAATAAAAAATTCATTATTTAGTACATGCTAAAGCTATGAATTTCATTTCCCTTGCTCATCTTTGTGGTCTGCCTTGAAGACTAGTACTGAGAAGAGAGAGATGGCTGATCCCTGTGTGAGTGGCACATCTGCAGGAGATGGGGTGCTCCTGTTCTCTATCAGTTGGCTCTGCAGGTTCATACCAGTCCGTAGTGGCTGCTGTAGTTTCACCCACATAGCTCCCCTAAGGGCATCTGCTGCTCTGACTGAAATGTAGGGTGTTCTAGGAAGTGTGCATAAATCTTTTATCTTGATGGGTTCTCAGGTAGGTGGGTGGTATTTATTACAACCAAAAAGATCTTGTGAGAGAAAAAATAAATTCTTTTATAAACCATCAGTAGATGCAGTAGGGTGGGGGGAACAATTTTTTGAATTTTCAAAGACTTAAATAATTTTCAGGTTTGAGTTCTAGCTGTTCTTCAATAAAAGTTCACTTAAAATACAGCAGTGGGTAGGTTTTATTTTACTAAAAATGTCACATTGTTTTCTTAAACAGAAACTGAGTCTTGAATGGTTTTCTGATATACAGATTGTGTTGGCCTTTTGCAGGAGCCTATATAGAAATTCTTGAAAATAAATGGTTTATGGAAATACTTCTTGAGAGCAGAATGTTACTTGTTGGAATGCATGAAGAAGGTAGAAACTTCTACCAAGTTATGTCTCTAAGTAATTAGTTTAAAATAATTTAAAGTGATGCTCAGCATGGGGCCAGAGTTGGGTTTCTTGCTGTTACTTTACTTGCAGATGTGACAGGTAAAACAGTAGCAAATGATCAGCTCTCTACTGAATGCTTATTGATTGCAGTTACCTATCTGCTCATAATTTATGTCTTCCAATTAGTCAAGAAAATCTGGCACTTCTGCACAAAGATAGAATGGAGACAGTATTTTGAAACTGATTTCTTAACAGACGTTACTTTCCCAGTTCTAGTTACATGAATGCTGCTATCTAGAAATGTTTCTTTAAACGCGATTGGAGGCTGCAATGTAAACCAGCTTTCATCAGGCAGGTGTTTCTTTGGATTCAATGAGACTTCTGTGTGAGTAAAGTAAGGAAGAAACCAGGACTTGGGGTTTTTGTTGGTTTGTTTGTTTGTTTGTCTTGTTTAATTGTAACAGAGATATGCTATAGCTTCTATTTCACGGTGTGCACATGCTCTATCAGGAAAAAAAAAACATATTAAAAGAATCATAGAAGTGACTCTTAGAGAGTTGGACATTTCACTGGCTGCTCTCATTAAAATTTAGCATTTTTAATGAAAACAAATTCAATTTTCCTGTCTCTTCTTGGGGACTACACTGTTGAGACACTGGCCTCTTATTGCCCCAGTCTTCACTATTTGCCTAATAATTTGCCTAATAGTTCATTCACAGTAAACAAGGATAATTGGATAAAGTACAGAAAAAAATTACTTTAGGCAACCTTTCACCTGCTCAACTTCTGTTAGTGCCCTGAAGGCTACATTAGTGGTGCTGTAGACTACATTTGGCTAAAGAGGGGCATTGCCCTGTGGACTAGTAGAGGGTGACCAACATGCAGCAGCTGTCAGACCCTTAATTCTGTTCCAAGTTTACCTGCTGCAGCAAAAGTTGTGATGCACACCTGGCCTTTTGTGCAAGACATATTTTCTTGAAGGCAGATCTATTATTTCCATTTCTCTTTCATGTAATATTTTCCAAGGCAGTTTAGGAGACAATCAACACTGTACAGTCTGAGAGATGGTTGCAGCTGTTTTGTGCTAGATTTGATTCAGGGGGAGTGCAGACAATCTGTATTCAATTTAGCAGCCAAGCTGAAAATGGGGAGGGAAAAAAGCTCTGAACAATGAAAATGCAAAAGGACAATTGTTTGTTGTTTTACTTTGAGGAAAACCCAAAACTTCACTTAACATTCCCATAATGCAGCATGTGGGCTCAAACCCTTTTTTCAAAAGATGTTTGAAGCTAGGCCTCCCACAATGTAGAACACTTTTATGTTTTAAATCAAAAGTAACTGAAAAAAATCTTTCAAAAGCATAACAGCAAAAAAACCATATAATCCTAGTATTTCTATTTTTTTGTCACTTTCAATTTTACATCTAGAATAGATTTTTTAATTTCTTTTTGGCAAATAAACAATTCACTAATAAATTTTCTGAATTCTTGTATGGACCCAGATTAGCTTATGTGGGAGCTGGCATGAGAGAGACAAGACTATGGAGGGGTTGGAGCATAAGAAGTGTATATCTACTTTAGTGGAGTATATATGTATGGAAGAGCTGAGTTTATTCTAGCATTTGCTAAAATGTGCCTGGGAATGGTGTAATTATGCCAAGATAAAGTCAGTTCTTTTTTCAAAGAGAGTGTCTGTAAGGAAGAGACTCTGCTGTAGCTATAGGCTTTTCTTTTGAACAAAGGTTTGGCTCACTAAATAGTATCCACTGCTTTGTATTGTATCTATTGATAAGTATAGGTGGAATTTCTTGTTTATCTTTTTTATTGTTTTTGAATGCTTATCTAATGGTTTCAATGAGTTTTCCCACAGTCAACCTTTCTTTTTCTGATGATGTGATTGTTGATTGTACTATTTAACCCACATTCTCTACCATACTTCCTTGTTTTCACATTAAATTAGTTTACAATTGTTTACTCTGGCCTGATTTTGACACTTGAGGTATCGATTACCTGAATGCTCAAAATCCTTTTGAAGGTTAGAGTATTGTTTTCTTTTTTATTTTTTTTCTCCCTGCTTAGAAGAGTTGAACAATTTATAACACTAGATTTCTAAATTTACATCACATGCCATTTAGAATTTTTCAAGGTGAAGAAAAGTTTTTGAACAGTGCTTAACATTGACACTAGAGATAAGAAATGTCACAACTTGTTTTAGTTTAGTTATTTAGTTTCAGGTTTTATGAATTCCAAAAGAAATTTAATAAAATTCTTCCAGTAGAATAAAGAATGGCAAATATGAAAAAGAAGGATGAAGGAAGGAGAAGATTGGTGCTCTAACACAAAATCCTGCCTGGGAGTGGCTGGGAAAGGAGGCTGGAGCAAGGATGGGGAAACTGAAGATCTAAAGCCTGAAACTGCTAAGGTTAAGGAACTGGGCTAAGAATTATATGCTGGGGGCTTTGATACATTTTTGAAAGTAAATCCTATTCCAGACCTTGGGCATTGGATCTAAGATTGCTGAATTTAAATGGCCTTTTAATAATGAGAAATAAAGTGTGGGTTTGCAGTCCTGCCTCTAGAAGATGGAAAAATTACTGCTGCCATCAAGCACTGTGAGATGATGTAACAGAAGTCTACTCAGGTCTAAAGGTCATGGTGTTGCTGGGACCTATCTGAGTTTCTGTATGATGATGCAAATTTCTGCTTTTCAAACTTCTCCTTCCTCTTAACCAGAAAAAGTGCATATATATGCACATGCAACTAAATTCAGAAGATAAATTATGCCAAAATTTGGGTTGTCTGGGTAGCTGAATCCACACCTGGGGATATAGTCTGAGGTTATATAGTGATTTTGTTACTGCTTTCATTTTCAAAAAGTAGCCAACAGAGCTCATCCAGGAATAAAAGTGGGCTGAGTATGGTAGAAAGTGTGTGTGTGCACGCACACGTTACTCACTCACAACAATACTGGAAGCTGTACAATTAATGATAAACTGGATCCGGGCATACAAAGCGTGGGAGGTTGAGCACGAGAAACTTACTCTGCGCTTTGCCACGGTGTTTGTATTCCTTGTTGGCCAAATCACTTAAAAGCAAAGCCTGTTTGCTAAACACCACGTAGCCTGAATTTGGACTTCTCCTCCCTTTTGAAGCGCGCTGTGCGTACAGCAGTGGCTGCAGTGCGGCTCCTTTCCCCGCGCCGAGCGCGCTCGTGGAGCGGCGGTGAATCCCGCGGGTGCTCCTGGTGCTCCCGGTGCCGCCGCTCGCTCCGCGCGCCGCACCTGCCGCGCTCCGTGCGCCGCCCCGCGCACCGGCGCTCACGGAGCTCGGAAGCGTGTCCTGCTGTAGCCCCGCCTCCGCAGCAAGGATCCGGCCAATGGCGGAGCGCAGGCGGGGCGGGGGGCGGTGGCGGCCCCGGGGGCGGCGGTGGCGAGCGGGGCTCGTTGAGGGGAGGGCGCTCCATGGGCAGCGGGGCGGCCGTGCGAGGGGCCCGCGGCGGCCCGGCTGCTGCCTGCGCTCGGCCGCCGCTCTCCGGTAAGCGCCGGCCGCGGGAACGCTGCGGCGGGAGGAGGGGGGGGCGTCGCCTGTCGCTGCCGGGAGGAGCCGTAGGCGAGCGTGGGGCAGGGCGCCGGTGAGCCGCTGGGGCGACGGGGGCGACTGGAGCGGCTGGAGGGGCCCGGCGTCCCCCTCCCGGTTCGAGTCTAGCCCCGGTGACCCCCAGCGCCCCGCCCGGCGGTTCCCCGGAGCGGTGCCGGGCGCCTCTCCGCGCGCCCATCTCCGCCCTGCCGCGCGCCTCTGGCGGCCCCTGCCCGGTACCTGCCGCGGCCGCGGGGAGTGCGCGCCCGCTCGGGGCCGTGCGGGCCGGGGCGGCCGCGGGGCGCCGGGAGCGGCCCTGCCCTCGGCCCGCCAGCGACGTGGCCCCTTCTTTCCTTTCTTTCTTGCTTGCTTTTTTTTTCCTTTCTCCCCCTCCCTACCGGGGAGATTGTGCTGGGAGAGCAAATTTTTGAAATATCTGGCGCTTTAGTTTTTCATCTTTTTTCCGTCGGGACGGGCAATGGCTCGCTGTGAGCCAAAGGAGTCTGGAGGCGTTTATAACAAAGCTAGTGGATGCTTTTCGCTTTCAAAGCCAGAGTCTCCTGAAGAAATATGAAACACTTCTCAGTAATGAAAGGCACGTTTCTGCGAGGGAAACGTTCCCCATCTGCCTTGTAACACAGGAGGAACAGACGTAAGGGCTTATATTTACGAGGAAAAGATGCCTCTTGTGCTAAGCTGCTCGGTTTTGGTTTTCACAAGTTTTCCCCGCTTAGAAACACTTTGTCATCACTTTTACAGTTTTCAGAGTGGTGGCATTATTGTACTGCTTGTACTAAAAAAAGGCAACATTTCTAAAATAACGCAGCTTTAAAAGCATGGACTTGCCACTGGAACAGGTCTAACACATCGTGCTACTTAAAAAGTTGACTCTGTAGCTGGCTAGACTTAAAAGAGGCATGTCTTTTAAATAATATGAAAATCTTTCTCGATATAAATAGATATCACACTTGTTAAGAGGAGAGAAGGTTATGTTTTGCCTCTAATTGCAAGGCAGAATTGCAAAGTAGCTTTGTAGCCATGAGAATTATATGTGGGAACAGAAGAAACTTGCTTAAACACTATGTTTAATGTAAACCTCACTTCAATCTACTTGAGGTGTTTGGAATTGCTTAATTATCTGCATTATTTGTATAGTGTGATGAGTGTTCTTATACATACTGACTTCAAGCAGTAAACAGAAATTAGAGCAGTTAACTTAAGAATTTAACACAAATTTTCTTCCCTCTCCCCCCGCACACATTCCCTGGAAGGCTTGCACATTAATTACAAAAACAACTGCTTTGACCACGTTTCCTCTGATATTTTTAAACTGCAAACAGAAATAAAGCAGAAATAATGGAAAAATAATTGAAGTGCATTAGAGCAATGCCTATTGAAATTCATAGAGGGAGTGGTAAAGGTGCTACTACTTCAGTTGGTCTAACCAAATATAAACATATGCAGGAGAACCCGTTTCAACCTGCATTTTTTAGTTTATAACAACTTTTATTTTTAGGTAAAGCAATTGAATTTGAAGATTTGCTGCAGATGTGCCTGCAACCCACATTAACTTTTTAGCTGTCGTGTTCCAATTTGGCTTTTGGGGTTTTTTCCCCTGTGGTGTTTGGGCTATAGCATAAACATTGGGAATGTCTCCCGGTGTTGAGAGAACAACAGCAGGCGTTGTGGGAGCTGCTGGAAGTGTACCTGACTCTGCCACCTGCAGTTTGCTTTGAAATTAATCGTTTAACCTGACATGGCAAAATTTTCAATAGCTTTCTGGTTTGTCTTTTTTTTTTTTTCCTAAAGGAAAGGAATGCAGGTATTTTCTTAGTTTATACTCCTCCAAATTTGTGCATTTTTATGGTAGAGCTTTCAGAGCAGAGCAGCGTCATTCAAGATAACTGCACTGAGACTTGCAGATAAACTTTGATGCTAAAATATTTTTTCATTCTTTTCATTTTTCTGTGTCTTTCTTTTGATTGCGTTTCATGTTAATGGATAACAGGCTGAAAAGCTCACATTACTTCTTTGAGGATGTTTTCCTTTCTGAGACAAACTGTGATAGGCCATGGTTTCTTGAGTGGCACACTGCACAAAAAAAATGCATCATATTAGATCAAGGTTGTGTAATATCTGAAGAGACAGGATGCTGCATACAGCTTGGTGGGCCATACAAGAGGGGATGTTGATCATAGTCTGTATCACATCAAGTGTTTTTGTGACTGTATTCAGTTGAAGTAACATTTCACTGTAAAGAATAGGTCTTGGTAATGGTAGAGAATTCAATTTCTAAATATTCTTGGAAGAAACTTCTCATGAAGTAAGCATGCATCATGATTAGCTTTTGAAATAATTTTGGCATGCCATTGATTTTTTTTTTTTGTTTATGCAACAATCTTCTGTACAAAATTAAATAACTTCAGATAGTCAAAGCCTTCCTAATACTCAGTTTAGCATTTTTAAGTAAAGCAGTATCATCTTGAAAGAAGTTTTGGATTGTGTAAGTACAAAAGTATGGCTTCACATATATTTCTATACTAATCAGCATTTTTCCTTCTCTTCCACCTCCTTCTCCCTTCCCAATTTTTAAGGGTTTCACCTTTGGCTTGTCCAATGGCCATCAAGTGAGAGTGAGTGTTGACTGCGGGAGCTCTCCAAGCACGGCGGCTGCTGGGATGTTGCGGCAGAACGGCGGGAGTAACAAGCGTGGTTTGGGATTAGCCCGCCTGTCTACCTCCAACTTCTTCACCATCTCCACTGCAGGAAACTGGGCAATGGGGCGCAGCACCAAGAGCAGCTCTCTGAGCAGTATTAGCTCCAACTCTGACTGCTATGATAATCCTGTTGTGGATCCAGAATATATCATGCAACTGGTGAATGATGTCAGAAAATTTGCAGATGTGCTGCTATATTTGAAGGAAGCCTTTCTTTCAGAAGGTGTGTCAGTTGTTCTTAATTCTTTGATTTTCTGAAACTCTCAACAACTCCGTTTGTGTGTTTTAATCAGTGTTTGCTATGGTTGTTTCCCCCTGCCCTTTACCTTCACCATTTATCCTCCCTTCCTCTTCCCTCCCCACCCCCAGCATGGTGATTACAGGAAGTGATGGTTTTTAGTTTGGGTTCAGCATTTCCTCACCAGAGCAGTGCAATCTGTTTCATAATCATAAGGGAAAATAAGCTCTTAGCAGGCTGTCTAGGCTGATGCTCAAGTTTGTGAGACCATAGAGTGATTAGGTTTTTAACCACTGGAATGGTTAAAATGGTTTTTGTAATTCCGAACAATTCGTTTGCTATTTTGGTTATATTTCAGTTTTCTAGGTTAATTTGGTTTTTGAAAGTCTTCCACACTAGTAGTTTGAGTTTTAAGGTAGAATATAACTAGACTGTCTTCCTTTGCAAGAGAAGTATTTACTGTCTTCTGCCAGCAGGTGGAAACTGCAGGAGGTGTGTGTTACTGTGTTCCTGTTCCTTTCAGGCAATACCACTAGTCCAGGTTTGCTCATCAGCAGGAAAGCTTTTTTTCTGAATTTTGTGAGATTAATATCTGAACTGACAGCCAGAGCAGTTTTGTGTAAGATGTCCTGAGTGCTGAACATTTGCAGTCACCTCTGTGTTCAAGTGAGTGCACACAGCTGAAATACTGCTGCTAAAATGTGTGTGAACAATTACTGAAAGAGCAGTAATTTGACACTAGTGATCACTTTTATGTCCTCATAGTTTTTGCTGTGCACACAGGATGAGCAGAGTTATTTGTGAGGTTGGGTGTCTGGTGCCTACTGAGAATGAAATGAGCATTCTGTAGGAAAGGTCTGTCAAAACACTGAAGTGCTCCCATTGCTGTGCAGCAGTTCAACTGCTTGTTAGTTTAAAATGTTGCGCTCAAAAGATCCTAAAAAACTAACATGCAAAACAGGAGTTGTCATCTTATTTTATGATATGGTATAGAATTAATTTGTGAAACTGTGTTGTCCATTTAAAGGATATATAATTTTTAAAGCAAAGATGTTTCCCTTCCATAATTGGGAGTTTTCTTTTTGACCTTCGTCCCCATAATATAGTGAGCTGTGTAATGCTGGCCGTGCTTACTGCTGGCTGGAGAAAACCTCTAGAAGCTCCATTGTTTGATTTGCATTTTCTAATTTTGAAAAAGTTCACAATTGTCTGTCCGAAAACTAACAAAAACTTACCAAGGTGGTTGAACAGTCTTGCACACAAAATCGTGGTTTGCAGCGCTTGCAACTTACCACCATCCTGAAATTAGGTACATCAATTATTTGAAGATGGAATCAGTTGCAGGGATAGGAAATGAATTTCTTCCTTTTTGGAAGGGTTGCATCAATGAGTGTTTATATTTGCTTGATAAGCATGCCTAGAGACTCCCATAGGTCTTTCAGCTTCTGACTACTATTCCCTTGGCTCCTGCATCAAGTGTTAGTTGTTGTGTTGCCTCTCTGGCATATTTGTCTAAACTCCTGATGCACAGTAGCTTCAGGCTTGGCCATGTGGCTCCCAGTTGTCCCCCTTCTGCTGCTGGGATCCTGCAGTTGCTGGCAGCTGATTGCCAAGGGTGTGTGCCTCAGTGTCATTCATACTGACTGATGCTTGTGCTCCATGTTTGTGGTACCTGAGCTATCATAGAGCCCATCAGTTACTCACCTGTGGTTCACTTAACGTTCATCTGATGAATCTTGGATGACAAATCTAAAAGATTTTGGGTTATAACATGTGTTTGTGTCTAAACTAGAGCATAAATGCCTTGGGATTACAGACTTGAACTGTGTTTTGTTTTGGTACCAATGCAAGTCAATTTGTCACATGAAGAATAAGTTGAAATCTCTTGAGGGGGGTATTTGGTAAATGAAGTGTTCTATAGATTTCAAGGCTACTTCTCTTTGCATTCCTTATGCTAACATGATTTAATTTCTCACAGTAGTCTCATTGTCATAATGCTGAATAAATTTTTGATACCCATCCTCAGAGGGAAACCTAAACCAACAACCAACCAACCAAAGCACCCCAAACCAGCAAAAAAACCACTCTGAATGTAACTGTAGAGTTTAAAAGTTTGACAGCTGTTTGGACATGAGGGAGCTGCAGTTGTCTCTTGTGTTGAGTGAAGTACCATATGTTCCATACCCTCCAGTCCTTGCTGTCCTTTAGGCTTGTACTCGTTGGATGTAACATTCTGTTCTTAGTGATCCAGTCTGGGATCACTATAAGATCAGATACTTTACCATTGTCTTCATGAAAGGAGAGCACTGGGCATTTTTTGAACCTAGGTCAATGAATCCAGTGCTGTTTCACAAATTTTGTATTTAATTCTGCTTGATGCCAGGCTGAAACTGTAGTGGTGGTTAGTGCAAGTGATGCAGTTAAGTGCATCAGTCTCTTGGTCCAGTCTTCAGCTAAATTTCCAGGTGAGCAAGATTGTCATGTGGCTAGTACTAGTAAGGACAGTTGTTGTCACTGTGTTTTTGTGTTTGAGCTGGAAGGTTGTAGATTTGTATTTTATGTAGTTAGAGATAATTGAAATTTATTGAAAAATCTCAAAATAAGTCCTATCTCTTTTCTGATAAGAAGAAAATTAAAATTGCTAGTTCTCTAGCAATTCCTGCCTGGAAGGCCAGACCTCAGAGTGTAGTTGAGTTAGTAGGCAGAAAACTCAGATAATTTCCTATAATTTGCGCTGTTCTTAGTGCTGTTCAGTTTTATGGGTGGCATTGTTTTCCTGATGTGCTCCAGGTTTACTTCTTTCTGTTCTAATGTACATCACAAGTACAAACTGTTAAGACATAATGGCTTGAAAGCTGGTGAGTTTTCTCTGAAACTCTTTGAGTTCCAAGAGTAACATTTCACCTATTGGCTGAGAGTGTGACAACCTTATTGTTGCCTTCAACTTACACCCCTCTTTGCAAAGGTAGGACACAGGGAAGTACAGTATAAAGGCTGGAGCCAATCTGTGATTTTCAGTGGTGGCACTCAAAATAGAAGTACCTTCCTATGGTAAAAGCAGTTTTAGGAACTGAGAAGTTGTTTGCTTCCCATGGAGACCTGCTGAGGGCTTAAAAATCTGACCACAGTATTGAAAATATTAAAGATTTTGAACTGTGTGAGGTATATTTAAGGTAGATCCTGTAACTTGAAGAGGTTAGTTCTTGTCCCAAATATGCAGGACCTAATTCTTATAAACTTGTTTTAGACAATCTACCAGGTCAAAAAAACATTGCTTACTGCATTGATATGCAAAGTTGAGAGTTTACTTAATAGGTGTTTATGTATGAGGTTGGTGACTACAGTCCAAGCTTTTACTGCATATAATAAATTTTACTGTTGCTTCAAGTAAATGATGTTACTGTGTGGTCTTTGCTCAGATGAGATTCATTTTCTCAGGTTTAAAAAGACCACACAAAAGAATATTTAGGACACAGTAAAATATCTTCTAATTATGAACTGAAATTAAGTATTTAAACTTAAAACAGTACATAGCAGCTTTTGCTTGTATTGCATTAGAGAGGGAGAAAGCATTCCTGTTTCCCTGCTCTGAGGGTACTTTGCTACTAGTTTTGTGACATCTGCTACTTTTTTTTAATGAATATAATATAAACCATAAGGTCTGCCCTTGAGACTGTGGGAAATACTGTGTTTCATTATGAATAGCTGTAAGGGTAAAATTTGCATGTGGTTTAAAAGTGCAGGAATAATTGCCTTTTAATATGTAGTCGTCTTGGTTGTACTTTAGAATATACTTTAGAATTTTTGCTTACTTTATCACAAACTTTGAAGTAATCATCAAAGTATGATATTGTGTCCTTCATGTGGGTAATTCTGCATCCTTTTAATGAGCAAAAACTTCTTCAATTTCATCCTATCTTCAACAAATGTAAATTGTAGTTCATTCTAAAATATTAATATACTCTTTTCTCCTAGGTATCTTAGAACCAGAGTAGCAAGATGAAACTATTATCTTTCATTACAGATTTCTCTGAGGATCAGAATGGGTCTGATTTTTTTAGAGTTTGATAGATTTTTTTAGTAGGCGTTTGTTTTTTGTTTGTTGTTTTTTGTTTGTTTTTGGCTTTGGTTTCTGTTTGGTAGTCTTGTTTTGGTTTTTTGTTTTTGTTTTCTTTTTTATAAACTGAAGCAGAGGCGAAGGTACTGCTGAAGCTGGATGGCCTGGTCAGGAATGTTTGCTTTCTCTTTACAGTAGTGCCAATACTTTCAAACCCATCAGGAATGCTACCTAACTTGAAACCTATCAGGTTGTTGTTTTTGCAGGATAAGATATTCACTCCAGTGGGACTATTCTAAAGGTGTCTGAAGGTAAATAGTTTCCTCAAAATGAGGAACTTGTAATCTCTAGTGACTTCAAAACCTTGGTTTAGCACCACAGGGATTGATGTTAATCACGTACTACACTAAAAGCCAGAAGCCATTTACTGAATGTAGTGCCTGAGGCTCAAAGGTGAATGGTTTCTCTTCAGCCCTTCCTGGCTTGATAATGTATATTGTCCCTATTTTTAGTATGATTAAGGCGCTGCAGTATTTTTAGCATTTCATTTTTTATTTCCTTATTTTCTTATAGTCTATGTACTACTGTCCTTTTTTCTGAGGCAGTGTTCTTCAAAGTCAGTTTGTCCTGTTTTGCTAGGGAAATCTGAAGCTCATTAGTTACTGCAGTGAAGATTACTGATTAAATTTATGATAATTTTTAATACTAGGTGCAATTTTGCTGTTTGTTCTTTATTCCAATTTTGATGTTTCTCAGTGAAAGGTGCTGTCTTTGATACACCTTAAACCAGATGTATTTACCTGTCTAATGACACCTTATACTATTAATGCTTGGTAGGTGGGCAAACTGCTCTAAACAAGGATCTGATAAAGTATTTACTTTTCTTTGCAGCAGTTTCTGGAAGCAAGATTTGGGAGAGTTTTTTGTATTTATTTTGATTTGGGGGCAGTTGGACTAGTTTTTGTGGAAGATGGTGCTGGTTTTCTGCTGGGTAGTATTTTGTTTGATAAATAAAAAACTTTTATGAGAGAAGGGAAAAGAAAATGCTGTCAGGGCGACTAACTTGTGGGAACTGTGAAAACATAGTGATTATCAAATGTGTAAACAACCTGCTTGTGAATTATTAAATGACCTTTGAGAATTGGTAGAAAAAAGCAGAGGAATCCATGTAATGTGTAGCACATTGTTTCTCTTATTCCATGTAGCACAAAAAAGAAGGAAAACAAACTGTCTAGTAACTAATACATAATATTACAGAATGAAAAATAGTTGAGGATGTTGACAGATAGTCTTAAAGTGGAATTTTTAAGTCCATCACTTCCAGACTCTGTCAAAGTGTAATATGCTTGTAGTATCTGAAGAATAATTTTGTGATTTGTTATTAAAATGTAATATTTTGTACTTTGTAGCTCTATTCAAACTTGATCCACAAGGAACTAACTGCATGTTTCAAATGCATTTGCCTGTAATAAGATTGCTCATCCTTTTGCTGAACCAAATTAGATGTTAAAAGGTGAATTCTGACAACTTTTGTTTGCTGCTTTGGACGTTGTGGTTCCCATGGCAGAGTTAGCAGAAGTGCCTGTTTGAGCCTCAGTAGCAGGAAGGACAGGACTAAACCACGCTGGGGCAGCTGCAAGGAATAACTTCTGATGTGCTCCTGCAGAAATTGCCTTTGTTTTCCCTTCTCCATCAGCAGCTTAAAAGTTGATAGAGTTCTGTAACTGTTTAAAATCCTCCAGATGCATCTAAACCTGCTGTTCTCTTATTATAAAGCTTGTTATGTTTGGGGTTTTGTTTTAAACATGCTGATAGTTTATTTCCACAACAGTTTACAAAGAAACTTCTACATGAGCTGCTGTGATCTCACAGTTTCTCCTTGACACTTGTGGTAGTTCTCTGGTGTCTGCATAGCAAGCCCAGTTTTGGAGGCAGATCTGCCTGAAAACTAGTCCTAGGAAGAAAGGAATTAGTTTTTAGCTGGATCAGTTCCGTGAGCTGGCTGTAAGGTTGTACTGAGTGCCAGCAAAAAGCGAGAAGGTGGCTGGCAAAAGAACAAGGGGCCAGAGGTTAAAATGGAACAAGACTGTGAGGCTCTGGGCAGAGTTGGTGTGGCCCTCCAGTCTGGCATCACAGCATACACTGCTAAAACCTCTATCAATTCTTTTGTCTCCTTTATTGAATGCTAAGTTTGACAGGGGTGTATTAAAGGTGGAGTGGTGGTGAGGAGAGCAGCAAGCATATGATGCCCTTTGGAGATGACAAATTAACCAGTCACCTCAGCACTGAGCTTTTGGCACACTTGAATTTGACAGTCATCTTCTAAACTTGCCTTTCTGAAACCTGCTTCTTACATGCACAGTCATATCTGCTTCCAGTCTTTCTGACCTGGAAATTCCTTAGCACACCCTTTCACATACCTCCAAGTAGTAGTCACTGCTAAGTAGAAGTTCTATCAATCTGAAACTGAAATTGTCCTTTCACAAATCTGAAATAGTCTTTCAGGCTAAAAGATGTGAAGAATATAAACAAGAATAAGAACAAAGTAAATAATTCCTTAAATTTTCTTTAGCAGGTAAAACCATTGCTAAGAACTGAAGGGCAATAGTAGTGACTTTTAAAAAGAGGTTTTCCTGGTTTTTTTAATGGCAAAACTCAGAGGCAAAAAAAAATTAGACAGGCTGCTTCTTTTAGTGTAGCTGTAGGACCCCAGCAAGCTGGGACCTCCTGGTCATTTTCCCATGCTTCCTTCACTTTCACACTGTCATTTTCTGGTCCCTCTCTAGGACAGAAAGCACTGAGATCCCTGGCCCTGGGTCTTGTTCCTGTCCAGTTTCCTCAGAGTTGAGAAGCTGGGCGAAGAATGTGTGATGTGGAGCCTGGATGAAGGCAAACCCATAGCAGTGCAAAACAAGGTTATTTACAGTCAGTTTATGGGAGGCAGGCATAGTTAAGAACCATAGGTTTTCCCCAGGAACGTTGCACTTAATCTGGGAGAGCAAACTTCCCACCTTTCTTTTCATTTCACTCCAGATCATCCCCCAGGCTGTTTTGCCCAAGCCTCCAGTTTTCTAAGTCTGCTGGCTGCAGGCTTTAGTCAGGGAGTCTTGGACTTTCAGATGCTGTGAGCAGAGCCAGCCAGAGGAGTTGGGTATTTTGTTTGGTTTTGCAGATTTGCAGTGGTAGTGCACTGCTTAACTCGTCTGCAGTCGTGGAACAACTCTTCTGTTTCCACTATTCTGAACAAGAGGAAAAAACCAATCTCCTCTTGAGGTTGAGTTCAAGCAAATTTGTGTTCTTCTTAGTCAAAGTGTAAGCTGCCTGTTAAATGCTTGTTGCTTATGTTGGATAGTAAATGGTGTTTCTTCAGTTTCAGAGAAGATTGAAGTTAAATAATAACTTAGTGGACCAGGAGATAAGTTTGTGGCTGATAGTACTACCCCTCCCCCAGTTGCATACTCCACATTCCTTCAGAACAAATGTTCACTTGTTGCTATAGTGTCTAAGATCAGCAGTCAGGAGGGGGGTGTTGTCTTGAAGGCTGGTGAGTGTTCAAAATGTAAAATCAACCCTTATGTGCAGTCAGATATTTTGGTTGACTTAAATCATTAGCATATCTTTCTTTAGGAAAACTCTGAGCTATTTATAAGAGAGCACAGGCATTTTTCATTCTTATATTGCTTTTGAAATGCAAAAAAATGTAATACAAGGAAAAACTTCATTCTTTCTCCTTTTCACATCTCTGATGTACAAAAGGAGCGCAAAACAGTTAGAGCCTTGGCTGGAGTGTTAATTAGAATTAGCTTCCCTTTCCATCACAGCAACTAGACTAAGGGAACTGAAATGACAACAGCAAGATGAAAGGTCACTAGTGAGGAAGTGGATGAATAGTAGTATTTTAATTTTTGAAAGTAAAGCTAGGCCTTGCAGCAACAAAAATCCTAATATAGTTTACAGTTTAAGAAGCAGGAACACTTGAACCAACAACAACTTGTATCTCTGAAAGAACTATGTCATAACATCTGAAAGATAAGAATTGACCTATATGCAGTCTAAGTCTTGTGTTCTAAACAGCAATTCCCACATACATGTAGGAGCTCTTGTGTTTAAAAACAAAAAACACTTGCCATACATGAGTTTTCCACTCTTGGCAAAATGCATTATAGCAGATCCACAAAAATATGCAATTTTCTCATTTTGCTCCTGCATCAATTTATCAAAGTTGAAACATAAAAGAAGAACATCAGTACAAATAATTTGTGTATGTCTGATGGCATAGAGTTAACAGTTGTAATTGTCATCTTAATGATCTTGAGTTTATAAAGGCTTCATGGACTAAACCATTCCTTTTCCACCAGTTTTGTTGGAAGTGTTTGTTCTTCCTATTTATGTAGCTAGGTCACAGAACTGAAGCTGACATGTTGCTTAATTCTGAGCAAATGTTCATCTAATCTGACGGTTTTAGTGATTTGATTGTTAGAGCTAATGTCTTGGTAATGGATTAGAGTTAGAACAGCATGGCAGGGTAGGAGATGTGATACAGAGCTTGGACTTTGATTTTTGCATGTAGCTGTTTCCTTTTCCTCAGGAAAATAGGGATTTTATGGGGGCTTATTCCTTTGTCTACCTAAAATGCCCCTTTTTTATGGACGACGGACGTGACTCATGTAAGGCTGTAGATAATACTTATGTGTGAGTTAAACTTTCATCTTAATGGCATTTGTTACAGAACAGTGTAAATGCAAAACCTAGGACTTGAGGAATTTTCTTTTGTTGGGGCTGAGATTTAGCTGGACAAAGGATTTTTTTCCTTTTTCCCCATTTTTTTTCTCCTTTATTGCTTGAGTAATTTCTTGGACTAATTTTTAAAAGTATGTAGGAATTCTTACCTGCCAATTACATTTATTTTTAGTTGACAAACCAGTTTTAATCTTATGTTAACAGCACTTACCTCTTCAGTCTTGTTTTCTTTGTCATTACTGAACTACTTCAGATATTTAGGCTGTTTTAGTAATGTAACATGTCCCCTTTTTCAAATCTGCTGATTCTCTCTGCTGTGTATAACTTTGGTTCAGGGCCTACAGGTGGGTGTTGCAGCAGTTCATGATGTTGGTACAAGTTCTGTTAGGGCTCCTTATCTGTGAGTCACAGAATGACTCGGATTGTGGAGCTTGCTACACGTACCTGCTGAAGGGAAGGGGAGGTTCTTCTTTTGGAAGGAATCAGGTGTTCTTCTAAATCTTGTAATATCTCAGTCTTTCCCTGGTTTTAGAAGTCTGCAAGATGGGAAAGACCTAGTGAGGAAGTTTCAGCAAAGATACATTAAAAAATGAAAATTAAAAAATATGATGGAAAATTTCAATTGCAGGATTGTAGATCAGTAAAAGGTGTATTTGCAGGATGTTTATTTGTATGGTGGAATTAAAGCACCTTCATGCCTTTTCAGAAAGAGGCTTTGGTATCTTTTAGGACTTGATATGATACTTAGCATTTCCAAGTTCTCCTCTAAGTATTGTATTTAAATTTGCCCAGTTTATGCAGGTGTGATTGTTTTAGGGCTCTGTGTTGTGAGGGAATGTAACATCTCAGTTAATGTTCTACTTTTGGTGACTACAGCTATATTCTTAGCTCTACTTTTAAGCTGAGATGTCACTGAAACAGTTGTGGACATGGTATTCCTGAAGCATTAGCTTAAAGACTGCTCAGTGTTCACAGATTTATTCTGTTTTAGTGTTTGTAGTGGTATGAATGGATTCTTTAGTAGAATGTTTTTCTGTTTGCTTTTTGTTTGCATCTCCTGTGGACTTTTTATTTCATTCATTTATTGTGTACAGGGTATGTAAGTTACTTTGTTCTACCGCAACTATGGAACTAAAAGGTCTGTCCAGAAGTTGTCCAGTGCTGTCAACAAGTGAGGAAAAAAGTGTTTACTGGAATCACTGAAGTGGTGGAGGTGCAGAGCAGTGAAGACTGGCAGTCAGTGTGGTCTCATCTCACAAGCAGGTTGTCCACTCCCAGCAGAAGAGCAGTTGAAGGAGGCAGCTTTTTTGAGGGGTAGTTCTGTATGCTTTGTTCTGTGTTGAGTAAGCTGCAAATTGTTTATCTGAAAGCTTAGCAGCACATATGAATTGTGATAGTAGAGTGAAGACAGTTTGTGAAGGGCTTTGAGAAAGTGACTGTGATAAATAGCTGATGCCAGTGGTGAAGGGGAAGCTAACAGTGGGATTCGGGCTGCAGAGTGATCAGATTAAATGCTTTCTGCTATTCATGTTTAAGCCCTTGTGTTAAGGACAAGCAAACAAATGCGGCAAGCAATGGAGAACTCCTTCTAGCTGTACTTGGTTTCAGATGATGGTTAGACATGAGATTTTAGAGAAGGTAGCTGAGAACTTAATTTGGAAAGAAAGCAATAGGTCTGAAACAGATAAATTTTTGATATAGCATTGACTGCCTGGAATGACAACTTCAGTGGTACTAGAGAGAAACAGATGGGTAAATCCAGAACCACAAAGCAAATGAATTCTGCTGTGTTTCTGACCTTTCTGCTAGGTATTTATTTAGAAATACTACTCTGTTAAAAATTCATGGTGAGATGTACAGTGAGTTACTGTTGTCTTTTGGGAAGTGCAAGTGCCAGTGTGATATAGGTTGCTGTCTTAATGATAATAGTACCATGTTTTCTCTTCATACGAAGATCTTCAAAAATGTTTGGTGTGAATTAACTGATATCAAAACATTATATTGCAGTGGAGATTGACTGTTCCTGAGTTTAGTAAATGGGAAGATTTAAAAAGTATTTTGTTTGGACCATTGAAATGGCTCTGACACGTGTGAGTTATGCAGTCAGATTTTACTCTCTTGGGTGGCTGTTTCAGCAGTGAAAGAACTTCAAATAATCCTTAATCCTTTATGTTCACCAGTTTTCTAGACAGCTAATGTTACCAGCTGCTGCTTTAGGGACTTGAATACAACTTTAAATCTAAGTTGATTTTCAAGTGCAACTTTTTTCTTTTAATCAACAAACCAGCAATGAACTACTATCACATCTTATAGCAGTCCATAGTTGTGTTTAAAAAATCCTTTAAAATAAATGCACAAAATAACACATCCCTTCTTTAATACCATATTATCTTGTAATCCTGGCTTTGTGTGGTCTTTTGAAAACTAGGTGGGCAGGTAGCATTAACATGCTTCTTCACTCAGTCAGTGGCTTAGGCTAAAAGTGGAAGGAGCAGGCAGGTAGAACAAGCAGCATTTTAGACTGAAATTAACATGAGTTAAAGGTTAAGTGTTGTTTGATCATCTCTCGATGTTGGTTACCAAAGGTTAAATTAATTTTATTTAGAATTAATAAACCATAACTTTCATACTGCTCTTTCTGTGTGCCAGTTTGATATGGTATGATCAACTTGCTGGAGATTCTTTCATTTTGTGATTTGTAATTTTTTTTAATAAAATTTGTGCTGTAAATGTTGAGTGAATATTACTTCATATACTCTCAGAACTTGAACCAGTATGCAAGGAACATAGTTGCTTAGAGCATAAGGGTTCTCATTTTATTTTAACAGTGTCTTCCATTGGCAGCTGTTCAATCTAGTGACTGTTTGACTAAGTTTTAGTGAAATATCCTTGAATAAGAAATAAGTAACTAGTCACTGCTAGATGCCTGTCCCAATGGATATGATTTTTTATGAACTGTGACTGATCAAATTTATTGCTAATATATTCATACTAAAGAGTATAGCCTTATGTCCACTTGACAATTTACAATTTTAACTTGTGTCCTGAAACTTCTGAAGCATTATCCTCACCTAGATTTATTGCTAATCTCTGGGAAGATTCAGGGAAATGAACAGTGACTAAAATGACCATGTAGTGTTTTCACTCTCATTTGTCAGAAATGGGTAAGTAAGGAAACACTGGCAATTTTCATTCATTACTGGTTCCTGGTCTCTAAATTTTGGTTTAGTAAAAGATTAAAGTATTCTAAAGATTAAACTGCATTGCTGAACACATCTGGGTTAATTGACTGGATTTGCAAGGCTAGTAGAATAAAAAAGTTAAAGGCATGTATTGTACAGCATTTTGAAATAGATTAAAAACTACATTGTGGTAGCTTTATTCTGAAAGGCTTCCCTACTTTAACAAATGGGAAGTTCATCTGTGAATCTAAATGTGAGACAAATGTGAAGTAACAACTTTTCTGCTGATGTCAGTTGGCAAACCAACAAAAGGAAATTATGTAACTGCTTTCAGTGTAAGCAGAGTTATAAGATTTTGATTATTCTGATGTATTTTGCCTATACACCTATTTTATTGACATTTGAAAAGATTGTTTTAAGACCTCTTTATTTTTGTAACTTTAATATCTGAAAATTAATTTAGTCTGGGTTTGCTCTATATATGCAGTCGAGAAGAACTTCCCACAAAAGTGTTGAATTCCCAAGTACGGAATTGGCCCATAACTAAAATGGGGTAGGAATGTTAGCCCAGTTTAATGAAAAACAAAAACCAACACAGCTCAAGGTCACATCAGAGGCTGATCAGCATGGTTGGTGGTTGAATCTAAATGGATAAAATGTTGTATTTTGGCCAGTCCCTAATACCAAATGACAAATTCAAAAGGGTTATTTGGGCATTTGTGATATATTACAAGTAGTCATCATGCCAGGAAACTTAGCCTGGAAGGATTCACTAATGGGGGATAGTTTTGTGGTCTGTTCAAGGATATTTTGCAAAAATTGCGAGCTTACATATACAGGGTGCTTATTTCAAAAAGTAAAGACAAAGCTGTTACTGTTAAAATTAAAGAAGAGGTAAGTACTAGGTGCTTTTTTATTTTACCCTAAATTTATGCAACCTGACTTTAAGAATAAATTTAGTAGTTTAACAGTAAAGAGACAATAGACTTTCCAAATGTTAAATGCTTTCTTGTATTACAAAAGCATTATTTGTGTGGAATAACTGGAATCAGTGCTGCTTTCAGTACTGCATTCAGTGAGCTGTTTGCAGGAAGTCTCAGTGCATTCTCACTGAACTGGGTCAATATTGCTCTTCTCAAAAAAAAAAAAACCCTTTCAAAACTCTAATGCTTTTATTTCAAATATAGGGGTTTGGTTTACTATTTTTATTACTTTGTTTTCCTCATTTCTAATCAAGCTTCATGTGTCCCCAGATTTTTCTCATCAAAATAGTTGCTTAACTGGTTATTTTCCATAAATTATGATTTTTTTGCTGCAGTATGATGTACTTAGAACATTGGTTGGAGCACACGCTGCTCAAGACTATGACTTTAGTGTGGTGTGTTTTAATGATGCCATGACAACAGGGGTTGCCATGATACTGATGAACAAAAAGGCTGGGACTGGCTATCTTGCTAATTTGGAAGCTTCAAGTACTATGTTTCTTGACAGAGGGATGGGTAGGTAGCTTCTTATTCTGCACTGTGCACAGGGTAGAAAGATGATGACTCTACCAGACCCTTCTGCAGCTTCCAGCCTTGCTAGAGATTTAGCAGGAATAAATTCTTCCAGGAATTCTCTGAGTGAGTTTTTCTGTGAATTAAAATGTTTCCTTCCTTACATCTGCAGCATGTAGCCAATTAAAAGAAGAAATATGATAGCTGAGACTGTTGGTTTCTCATCGCTCCTGAACTATGACCACCAAAAAATATCTCTACCACCATTAAAGGAAGAAGTTTTGTTCATTTTATATCCATACAATCAATGAAAATCATGTCTAACTCATATGTTTACTGCCTTAAAAAAAACTGCTTTGATGGTAGACCAGAGTGCAGGGACATAGGTAACTCTGCTATGGTCAAACCACAATCAATGTAAAACTTGCTTTCACTGTGTGTTTGATTAATTCTTGTGGTCTTTTGAATGTGGTGGTGAACTCTGTTAGATCAAACAAATATGCCAGGCTGTTAATTGTGTTAGAATGGGGCTGACAGAGATAGCAGGCAAAAAGAAAATGATGGTTTAATCTGGGACTGTTTGCCAAACTGCAGATGTAGGAATTAGGTGATTTCCACATTTCTACATTATTGTGTGATTGTTTTGCCTACTCTGTGATGCTCACTGGGAAGTCTCATAGTCTGGATCAGGTTCAGACTGGAGTGCAGACAGTGTCCCAGTATGCAATAAGGACATAGATGAAGATGATAATAATGAGATTTTAGATAAAATCTGTTTTACTTTGGGTCATCTTCATTCCAATGCTGATGTGTTTTTCCCTGCCCTAGGTGGCATAAGTAGTGACACCATGTAATCCTTCTGTATAATGTAATAGAAACAGGATATAATTTACTTAAAGGTCAAAGTGAGATTGTTTTAATAAATAGAGTGAATGGTCTCCTAGCCAAGATATTGGTCTTGAATATTGAAATGTTGGTTACTCAAGCCTCTTTCTTCTGAATCCTTCCAAGACTGAAAGTGATGAGAAGCTGACTGTTTGCATTCTATAAGGTATTAAAGTTCTGGATCCAGATATTGGGGAAATTGCTTCTGAGTTTGTGTGCTTGTTCTCACTACCATCCTGCAATATTATTTGACTGGCCTGTTTGTTCTGAAAGAGGTTAGGATTCATGGAGAAGATGAGAAATGGTGCCTAAAATTGGAGTTCAGATTATTGTATTTCAGCTGAAGGGGAGGTGAAGTACACACCCTTCAGCTGATCCCAGGAGAACAGATTTACAAAGGGAGTTCCCAAAATGAGGACTAGACCTGGTGAAGGTGATGGCTACCATGGCATTTAGGGGTTCTCATCAGTTGCATTTATTCTACTGGAAATGTCCAGAGTGAGTTCTCTGGAGATGCTGATCTTCATGAAGGAATGTGTATTTGTGAAGGTAGATGCCGAAAATATTTGTGGAAAACTCTAAGGTACCTTGTTTAGAGTAAGATTTTGACCAGTGAGGTGAGTTTCTGTAGACTTCCCTCTAAAGAGACTGTTGTGTGTATATAAACTTGTGGCTGTAGAGGATGTGCACAGTGTGTTGTTCACACCAGGTAATGTTCGTGACCATACTTGAATGCATGACATAACTAATCACATCTTCCTCATTGTAAAAAGCTCCTAATGGAAAGCTGGACTTTATTACAGTTGTGAACTAGAATATCTGCTTTGACAGTCTCACATGCATTCTGACTCAAAGAATTTTGCAGGGATGTGTTACTTTTCAGTTGTTTTACCTAAACTGCTACCCTGTCTTTATTCAGACCAACTTCCGTTCTAAACAAACTTTTAGCCACAGTACAGCAATAGTTGTATTAGTGGTTTCCCTTCTTTTGGGACTGGTGGAAATTGAGTAGTAGAGAGTCTGCTACTGTTAAAAGGCCTTCATCTTGGAGAAGCAGTAAGTAGAATTGCATGTACATCTCCTGTATGGGTCTGAAGAACAGTGTAGTGGGAGAAAGACTGGGACTCTGTATTTAAACTTATCCTGGCAAACATTTGTTGACATAAACAACTTCAGAAATGTTTGGGCCAATAATAAATCAGGTCAGACAAAAGAATGCCAGCCAACTGACACAGCAGTGCCTTTCCCAACTGCATGTATTGTGACCAGCCCTGACTTGGCAGGGAGGGTGGCTGGTGCTGACAAGCTTGATGAGCAAATTTGATTTTGTTTTGCATGAATAGAATCCATGGCTGTAAGGACATTATTGCTTAGTAACTTACTAAACAAAGGCTTCCCTTTGAGAAATATGTAAAATTAGAAAATAGGTAGGTTATACTTTCACATTAAAATGTGTGAGCGGTTATAAAATGTGGTGACCAAAACCATTGAGGACTGGGATGCCAGTGACAATAGTGTGCTACTGTGATGGCTTGGCAGACAGACTTTCCAGCTGCTTTGTACTGTCATTCTTGTATATTAGACTTGTCAGCTTTGAATACATGCTTTTTCACCCTGTCCTTCTCTCTCCACTTCTCCTACAGAGCTTGCTTTCATTTGGGAAGAGTTTGTTTTCAGCTCTTGTAAATGGCCGTTCAACCCCCAGTGAAAGAAGATTCTCACATAGGCTACTAAACTCTATCCACTTTTTTTTTTTTTCCCTTTTCAGTTTTAAGAGCTGGTTCTCTCCTTTTGAGAGGTAGGGGGCTGACTCATTCCTCCAGAAGATTGCAGGATACCAGTCACCTGAGCGAACAGCTGAGCTCAAGTGCCCAGAGAGAGCCCCTAAGTGCTGCAGGATGACTGACATGATCCTGCTTTAGACTTCTGTGGATTTTGCATTTCATGCTGTTCATTTTGAGAGTGGTTTTAAAACAATATGGCATCCACTGGTGGAGAATTTCCTGCTGACTTCATGTGCATCAATGAATGTGTACAGCAATACAAGGGACAGAGGAAAAACTGAAAGTAAATACTTTTTGTGACTACTTCAGTTAGATTGAATTGCTGCAGGAACCCATTGGAGACACGTTTCCTTGTGCATTCCTTTCACTGTATTTGTTCTACCATTGTTTTGATCTCAGCCATTTTCAGACTTCTTACCATTCAAACTCTGTTTCTGTTCATCTGGGACATTTAGGCTGTTTTGCTACCTGGGGTTTCTAAATCCGTCCTGTACAGGAAATCTCTGGTTTAGTGTCTGTTTGGTCTCAGTTATTGTGAATGCAGTGTAGTTGTGGTTCCTGATGACTTCTGCCCCCACCTCACCTCAAGCACCACTTGTCACAGATCTTTTGTCTTCTGGAGGCACAGAAACAATGTTCCAGATATTTTGTAAACAAATGATACAGTGATGGAATACAAAGAAATCTCAGTTGGGTGTAGCCAGACCTTTGCTTTTGAGAGTACAAACAAATAATCTCCTGCTTGAGTGCATTATTTTAGTGATAGTGTTCTTCTGGATGGTATGATAAACATTTAATTCAACTCAGTGGTTGTTTCCCATTAGCATTTCCTTTTGAAGCTTATTACTTCTGTTTCAGACTTGAAGAGGTTTGTCCATGTCAAGAGTTTTCTTTCATTTTTTCCCCTTCTCACTTATTTTGCCTTTCCCCCCAGCTCTGTTGTTCTGGCAAGATATATTATCAAATTTTAATAGTATGAAACTGCATTTTGGGATCAATTTTGCTTTAATTAGTCTTTGTAGAGGTGTTGTTTTTTGTCTTCACTTAATACATAAGGAGCCCTAAGAGACCTTTTTGACTTATAATGACAAGTCTGTAGTTGTGAGTCACATTGAAGTCCCAAGAATAAATCATGCTGTTTGATGTATGTCTGTATTATACTCCTTCCTGAGCACTCTCAAAATAATCTGTACATTGGTGGGGCTGCTTTATGGCCTTGTTTCCCCTCCCTGGTTGCTAGGGGTCCAAAAATCTACCACCCACGTTGCCAAAAGGATCTGGCTATAGGGCTGGGTATTCTGATCACATGATTAGGAGCTCTTCTCTCCAGACATGTCTGTGAGCACCTGTGTGTCATAAGGCAGGGACACATCATCATTTTGACTAGGCAAGAGATGCAGTTCCAGTCAAATGGTGTCCTAGTCCATTGACCACAATATTCATGTCCTTCATGTGAGGGCTGCATGCATCCTGGTTAGACAGAGATGGCTGATGGGGATGTTTCTGCTATATAGTCTTCAGATACCTTCATAAAAACCCATCCATCCCAACCCTGCCAATAAAAACAATTAGTTCAGATGAAAGATTGTGGAATATTTGTCTACCTCTGGAGGTCTGTAAGAAGAGATAAGATATGAACTCCAAAGACTATCTCCGTAAGAATTTCAAAACTTAAGTCTACACACATATTTTTTAATGAACTGATTTGAATTACCTCTAACTATTAATATCCTAATTCCTGAAGGCAGCATGTTACTATAATTAAGATATATTTTCTGTGTTGTCATTTCTTATGCAAGTCCACAGCTTCTACTGTTGTTGCTCTCATGGAAACCACTTCAAGCCTGGATTGCTTTCCCCACGAAGTTCTGAACTCTGAGCTATAGTATGCCTTGACATCAGTGTGTGTTTGTCATAAACAACCTGTGCTGCTAATGTGGATGCACTGAATCATGGCCATGTTGAGTACCAAGCTTTTGACATTTTTTTGCCTTAGCTGTGATTGAGTCAGTTAAAAATCATTATATGTAGGTGTAAATGAAGATAAAGCCACAACTGGGTGGTCATTTTTTTTAACAAGTTACTTAGAACTTTCCTAATTTATGGCTGAGTAAGATGGATTTTCCTAGACTTTCGTGTGTCCTGTTACAGATAGAGCTTGCTTGTCCCTTCCAGCAGGAAAAGTGCCTGTGAATGGTAGATAGTCTTTACCTTAGTGTACTTCCTGAGTCAAGGTTTATTCCTTTGACAAGGAATAAACTACAAGCCAGTCTGAGTTGAAAAAAAAATCTCCTGATATGTGGCATGTAGGGGAATAAAGTTTGAAACATGGTGGTCCTTAGGAAACTTGCTATTATACCTGATACAAACATAAAATTTGTGTGTAGCCTGCCCACCTGCATGCCTGACAGCAGTGATCTATTGTACTATGTGGATTCCTCAGAAAAATTTAGGTGCCTCTAGCCTAAATATAATGTCACCAGAAAAAATTGGCTCTGAGTTGAAACTATTCTCTGAGCAACACTGGATCAATTTGCACTGTCCTGTGATTGTCTGTATTGACCTGTTTGTTATCATGGCCACAGACAACACAGAATTGCCCTGCTCGGTGGGGAAGTGAGTCAGCTTCTATTAGATCCTCTTTTTCTTTTTCATAAGCTAGACTTTCCTGAATTTGAAAGCTTTTTACCGCAACTTGCAACGCAGCACTCTAGCACATGAGAAACTTTAATTCCATGCACCAGCACCTCTTCTGTAACAGAACAGATTGGGCTTTAACCTGTGCTGTGGATGCAACCATAAGTATTTTGTAAAAAACTTAGATGAGGCTCGGATTTAGAGCACATAACAAGAGGCATGTAAAAAGCATCACCATCTTGGAGTGTGTTTGAGAATTTTTCTGATTTGGCCTAATTTAGATATTCAATTTACTTATCAGGACTGACATACTTAAAGACAGACCTTTGTAGATCTAGGCTTATAAACTAAAGATGCTTAAGATTTTGCTGATACTTTAATTAAAAACTAACCAACATTTGCCAGAAATTTTAATTTACAAACATACATATATGGTGTTGAATTTGTATCAGGTGAAGAATTACTTAATGAAAAATCAGAATCTGCTTTAGTTGATACTTTTTTTCATATAGGTAATTATCAAAATGGTGATTGTTGAAATGACATGAGAAAAAAATGGTTTAATTTAGTAGTCTTAAAGTATTGTTTTAGAATTCCCACACCCCCCTCCCCCCTCTTTTTAAAGTATACTTGCTTCACTTTTTGTGAGAAATAAGTTTGTGCAAATGATGTACAATAGTGCAAGTTTACTATTGGCAGCTGCTATTATAACTCTGTTTTTAACAATTTCTTTATTTTAAGTAAGGTCAGCTTCAGTGTGGCCTAGAATTCCATGCAACTGAATACTATCAAAGAGTTTTGTAATGGGACTGGGTGTTAATTCACTGTTTTAATGTAGTTTCTCCTTTACTTTTTTCAGAAAATCATGATGGCCTGCATCAAGTAGTACATGAACGCCTGGGGGAGTTACTGCGTGTTTTAAAAGCAGTGATAAACAAACATCAGACTCTAAATTCAGTTGATATTCTTAGTGCTGCAGGAACAGTTATTGCAAAAGTAAAAGGTAAGGAATTACTATCTTTCATATTCATGGAAAATTGTAATTAGTGACTTGATTGGATGGAGTTATATGTAGAATTCTACATATACAAAAGAAACTGGGGTTTTTTTAAGCTTAATGCTGTAATACTTGTTTAAAAAAATGCCTTCCTTAAGTGAAGAGTAATATTAAATAGCTTGTTCTCTCATCGATGTGATAGAATTCTGCTTATAAGAAGTGAAGTGGGGCCCTCTCTGGGCACTTGAGCTCAGCTGTTCACTCAGGTGACTGGTTTCCTGCAGTCTCCTGGAGGAATGAGTCAGCCCCCTACCTCTCAAAAGGAGAGAACCAGCTCTTAAAACTGATAGGGGAAAAAAACCAGGCTTGGATAAAGTTTAGAAGCCTATGTGAAAATTTTCTTTCGCTGGGGGTTGAACTGCCATTTACAAGAGCTGAAAACAAGCAGTACTGCCTCACTGTTTGTAGCCATTGATACAAACAAGTGCTTTGATATGAAGATTTTGGTAATGCCTGTCAGTGTTTGCTTAGACACATACTGTATTTGTCACACCTCTGGAGATGGAAATGGGGAGAGTCAAGACTTCAGGACTCTTTCTGGCTGGTACTTCAGTCCTACGTCTCTGTGACCAGCGAAGCCTTTGCTGTATGGAAACAGATTACCTCCCCCCAACATAATCTGTGGTAAATGTGAAGGCAGTTTGCCTTTAGCACCTGTTTGGTTTTTACAGCTGTTCTTTTTCTGAAGATCATACTGCTCCAAGTTTATATTCAAACTGAAGTGTATGACAGCTGGTACTGAGAAAGCAGAAATAAGAATCCAGCACATTGTGGTGATTATAAGCATATCAGACCTCAGATTTGCTTACTTTGACCTGTGTGTTACACATGCATTCACATGTTTTCAGCTGTGGTTATTTCACCAGAGGTAATGCAGCTTTTGAATAAACAGGAAGCTACAAGAATGTGAGGAGCTGGTAGAACATATCCAGTATCCTTTTTCCTCTGGCTTGCCTGTCTTTGTTAATGTGACATTATGAAAAGTTCATGTGACTCATCTGTTTCTTGTCATTGGAGGACAGAACTATAAAAAGATATGGAAGCTCTCTGTAGTTGGATTTATGACTAGAAAGAAAATTAACCTGACATGGAAAAATTCTGGTGTTTATTTAGGAGAGGATGAAATAGAAACAAGCTGAGGTTTACACCTGATTCTACCTCCTGGTTTTTGAATCTTTGCATAATGTCAGTTTCAAATCCAGTTTTTTGTTGGAACTTCATATAGGGACATACTGGTATTATAACAAACAAATGCCTTTTGCTCTTCATTTCATCAGTTATAATAACTTTGGAACCTTAATGACTCGTGAAGCCTTAGTGTCTTGCCAAGTGTTCTCATAGCTATGACAAGTTGCACCCTGCTTTAATCATAATGTCCAGTGCAGATGGACTACCCACCCCCATTTAGATTACTGCAAGCATGACTGTTTCAAAGGCTAACAAAAATTAGAGTGTGTGTCACCCTTTTTCAAGCTTCTTGGCCATTTTTCAGGACTTTCAATGGGAATGATACAAATGTGCCCCTTGTTCTGCTTTGGATGTTCAATGCTTTTCCTTTTAGATAGATTGAAGGCAAAACTACCTGTTACATGTTACCTGAATCATGCTACAGAGAATCATGCTTGGCAGAACAGGTTTGTCAGACCTGTGCTGTTCTGGACTGAGGTTGAGGGAAAATGGAGGTGAGAAGAGTGGGAGATGACACATTTGATTTCTCTGGTTATATCTTGGACATGACATGCCCCACTGGGCCTCTTTGGACTCTGCTACTTCTACATGCCTACTTGAGTGCTTCATGAAAAATGTCTTTTAAATGGCACCTCACTTGACCTGGAAGAATTGAGACTTATTGAAGCATCTTGCTTGGTATCATTCTGGCACAGCATCATATTTGTAGTTGTTATTTTTCCTTTAGACAGTGCCTTTAACTAGTTGATGGCCCCAGAGCACATGGTTCTCTTGATCCCATGCTGAATTCAAGTTTGTACTCTTCTTCTGCTCTTAATTACACCCTTTGACTTAATCACTAGAATGAATACTGATTCCTGGTAAAGCTTAAAATTATGCTTGTCTTGTAGAAGTTTCCTATTTAAGCTTGGGCTTTTTTGTAGTAATTTTGCACCAAAAAGAAATACCTCAAATAAGAAGTAAAAAACTGAACTTAAGTAATTCAGTTTTGTTGGTGTATCTGTGATGTTCATTCAGAGCAAAATTTATTATGGAAGGAGTAGGAAACAGTTCCTTGAAATTGTCTTGGTGGTATCTAGCTTGAGTTGAAGAGGCTGCCAAATCTGGTAGTAAGTGCAGGATGGTGAAATAATGTGGCACTAAGGACTAAAAGTAGAACAGTGGGGCTTGGACAGCCTGTTGATCTTCTCTAGAATACAAGAATATTCTTCTGCCTATTTCCAATCTCCATACTATTGCTCTTTTTACTTATGTTCCTCTCCCCATTTATTTCACATGTTTCTGAAGAAGAGTGGTAATAACAAGAGATATTACAAGGTTTTGTTTTCAGAGAGGGAGTGGTCTTTTGGTCTCTGTCGGGTTTTTTGTTTGCTTGGGTGGTTGTTTTGTTTTTGACATAGTTCTGAAAGGTTTTTAAAAGCATTGTTGTGAGTTTAAAGACAAAATTGGTTGCAAAGGTACTCAGTTCTAAGAAGTCGGCTGGTTGCTTACTACTTATAAGTCAGCTAGCAAAGCAAGGATTGAGGATGTATTCCTGTCTAAAAAAATACATGCTGATGCTGTCATATGTATCCATCATGTATGAGAAAACTGACCTGCAAAGAGGAAATTCTGCAGTCTTGTCCAGGCTCTGCAGACATCTGGCAAGGCAGCTTTGCTGCTCCAGTCCTGCACGTGTGTGGGCAGCAGGCTGGAGGCACTGACCGAGCTTGTGCTGCCTCCAGCATGGCTGTGTCCCATGGGCTGTGTGCCTGTGAGCTCACTGGGAGCTGCCCATCACCTTCTAAAGGCCCTGCTTGCCCTTCAGTCTCCACAGCTGGCAGCCTTTCCTTCATCGTTTTTAGAAGCATTGCTCAAATGTCCTCAGGCAATGCTTCAGCTTCTGGAATTCTCACTTCCAAAACCTTCATGGCTGTTTTGGCTTCCCCAGCCTGACCTGTGCTTGATTTGAAAAAGTTTTGATGGCATGACCCAAGAGCTGAAACTGCAGCATACTGCAGCATTTTAATGAGATTGCCAAACCCACCTCATCTTGAAGACAGCTTTAGAAATAGAGATCCACTGCATGCTAGGTTTGCATTTCTGGTACCGGATTTAAATTTTAAAGTACCACTGTCATGTGATTTTTTGAAGTTCATTATATGTCATCTGAAATCTTGCTTAAAAGAGTTGTCTAGTTTTATTCTTGCTTTGAAATCTGTAGAACTATAGATAGATAGCTGTCATTTCCAGACATGGCAAGATTACTCCAGTTCATTGTTGTCAGTAGCTATTGTGTGCAGTCAGGATGTCCTGGGGAAAGAGAGTGCGTGGTTTAAAGTTGACGTTAAGTACATCAGCATTCCAGTGGTGGTAAGCTAGAAAAAAGCTGGTGGTGTTCTACTGAATCACTAAGAGATTAGACTAACCTGTTTGGGGAGAAATGCAAAGAAGTAAATCTGAAAAATTTGAGGTTTGTTATTCCTTTTGTGATGGATCCTGAAAAGAAAGGATTTCTCTGGCATATAAAGTGTAAAGCTTAACAAAACTCTTCCTGGAACAGGAAGGCAGAGTGAAACAGACGGCATTTCTTTAGGGAAAGGCTCTCTATATTAATGTCTTGTTAGCTAAGTGAAAGAAGTGCTCTCTCGCAGAAGACACTGCAGCTAATGGATATACAAATGTTTCCATGGTAAGTGCTTTGAATACATAGACAATTTTGCTAATTCCTTCTAATTTTGAAGCAGTTTGCATTTCATGACGGCTCTTAAATGATTTTTCCAGTCATTAGGGACTGGTAATCAATAGGTCTCCTTGTGACTGTTGTTGCTTAATGATTTGGAATGCAAAGTTTAGACTTATGCACAACATTATTTCTGGAAAGTGGAGGTTTTCAACTAACCTGAATTAAGAAAAAAAAAAGAAAATTTACAAAGTTATTTTAAAAAAATAATCTGTAAAAAGCTTTATCGAATCTCATTTCAAACAAAGGTGCCAGAGGCTTTTTTTTTTTCTACTTGCAAAGTGTAGCTGAACGAAGAGGTGGGAGAAGCTGTAATTTAGTAGTGAACTGTGTCAACAGAGACTGGTAATGTTATTATAACGTGCGAGAATTGTTTTTTGCTGTAGGCTTATTACAACATTATTTTGTATTTGCAAGTAATTGTAAAAATAGCCCATAAGAAGAATGTGTATTTTCTGTAATGGCTTTGTATAGAAATAGTTGTTATAAAATGTTGATCAAGTCTGGTGACATACTTTGTAAAAAGGAATGGATTTAACTGTGTTACTTTACTGGTAAAAAACTTTTCCTTTCACAAAGGAAGTCTAATGGGGGAGCAGATTACTGTACTTTCTTTGTTTGTTCCCCATTAGTATTTAGGCACCTGGCAGGAAGTTTGAATACTTTTTAAGATTAAAGCCTGCTAATTTGCTGAGAAAATTTGTGTAGAGTGGGTAACATTTTAACATTATTTTATTTTTACTTTTACAAGTCATTGTATGCTATTTGTACTTGAAATGTAAGGAAGACAAACTAACCTTGTTAGATTTTGCAAAAAGCGATGTGGGTTGAGTGCCTGTATGTACCTGTATTGTAGTATTTCTAAAATAGGTGTGAGCATGTGTGACTTACACATCTAGAGAATTATGAATATTGCATTGCTTAAAAAAATAAACGACAGTAAACTGAAAAAAGAAGAGAACTTTAAAAAGTACTAATGGGAAGTTGTCATTTCTCACAATGTAAGTCTGGGAAAAACTTCCCTCCATAGGATACAGCTTCAGCGCAAAGGAATGTATGCAGCTTTTCTACAAAAAATCTCCCAGTCACCATTGATTAAGGAGTTAAGTTGAAACCAGACAAAAATGGTCGTGCTTTTTGTCTTATCATTTCTCCCTCCATCTTCTTGTTTAGTAGTTGTTAATAGAAATTCTGGATGAATCATTCTTCGTGTCTCATTATTCCAATCAGAGCAGTGTGCTAAATGCTGTTTAGAGTAGTTAAGTACTTGATCACCACTTAAAACCATCTAAGGGTCCAGCAACGCTCTTCTTCCTATTTGGGACCACCAATAGTTAGGCTGAGTTTCTTCTCCACTTTAAACAGGAAAAACTGATGGGCTTTTGTCAGACTGTGGAGCTAATAATTGGAGGGGTTTGCAGTGGACACCACCTTTTGATAGTTTTCTGCTAGCCTGTACTCAAGCTAGAAATGCTGTGTTCTGGATTGCATTCAGTTGAGGGGGCACCCCCACAAACTACTGCTCCTGTTTGGAATTCTGGAATTTCCACTCAGAAAAGAAACAGCTGTTCCAATATCTGACTGCATTTGTGAGCTGCTTTGTGGTGGTGCTGCTGCTGTGTCATTTGACTCTGGTTGGTAAATTATTTTTTGTTCATGCATTACCAACATTTCCACACAAAGCTGTTCCTTAAGTGGGAAGATATAGGAAGTGCAAGAGTAATCTGATTTCATTGTGGGAAGCATCTGCACTGTGTTAATTTTTTTTCTTTAGTGTTTACTTTCTCACTAATCTTGTTTAAAACCATGTTTTTTCAATTATTCAGAAAAGCATCATGTTTCATGTTCTGTAGGAGACTTTGTGTATAAAATTTGTCTCTAGGCCTGGTAAACTTGCTTAATTGACCCCACCTCTCACCCTTTGGTTTTCTTTTATTTTTATTTTTTATTTATTTTTCTTTTGTAAGCGGTGAACTTCAAAGAAGTTAATGAAGAAAATAAGAGAGAGCTCTTCAGTGAAATATTTTCTTCCATTGAAACATTGGCATTCACCTTTGGAAACGTGTAAGTTGGAATCCAGAACCAGTTTTTAAAGAACTCATTGGAGCCGAATCAAATTAAGACACAATAATCACAAAAGCTTTAGTTTTCTTTTGGATAGCTATTTTCTGATTACGTAATTTAAATTAGCTACATCTAGAACAATTTTACTGTTTTGGGTTTTTGTCAGTTTGGTTTTTTTCCTTAATAATGAAAATCTAGGATGGTATAGAAATTGCAGAGAATATAAGTTATCTACTAAAAATGGTTTGCAGAGCTTTTAAAGGGCGTAGTAACACTATCTGAATTTCTGAATTCAGTGATACAGAATTGCTTGGTGAGGTAAAGTAATGAAGTAACACAATTCTTTGTTTTTCTGGCAGTGTTTCAGACTTCCTTATGGGAGATGTAGACAATGGCTCGTCATTGGGACTTCCTGTATCTCGGAGAAGTCGGGTATGCTAAACACGTTCTCTTGGAGTATAAAATGGTATCTGTTAAAGGAGACTTCAGTCCCACTGAAACTCTGCATCACTGGGCTGAGACACAAGGAGTCATCTGTGTTTTAAAACAAGCTTTCAACCCAGGAAAAAACGTGTATTCAACATTTCAAACACTTGAATGTATTCTCAGTTCTAAATGATAGCTATGACTTCACAGGGCTAACTTCTGTCATTGTTTTTGAGATTTTAAAATTGGTTAAGTGAAAATAAATGGGGAAAAGTAAAATGCTCGAATGGTTGCTCACTGGAGTAGTTAGACAGTTACCTGTTAAACCTAGAAACCAAAGGCTTAAGGACTTCATTTTGGCTTTTAAAGACTTGTACTTAAGACAAAATTACCTTTTCTTCTCTCAGAGCCCATTTGTGCTGTAACTGTTTCAGCAACAATTCGCTAAAAGAACTCTCAGCTTATAGGTAGTCAGAGAAAAACACTAACATTTTAAACTTTCCTTTAAACACTCTGAAGGTATGATTGAAAAATGCTCCCTACCAAATTCTGTTTTGAGTTTTTGAGTATTGAGAAGCAGACTTTCAGGTAAATGAAACAAATTCACAAGTTACATGCAGTTGATAATTACAGTTGATAATTGTGTATTACAAGCTAAGTTGCAGCAAGGTTAAAAATGTTAGATCATGTATTTTTTTAAAGGCTTTGTTGAAACATGCTTAAGACAGCATTTCTTCACACAGGTTTGTGTTCAGCTACAGTTGAACAGTCTTCAAACTTTCACTATGTTTGATAATCCATCTTTCTCCCATGTGTCACCACACAAATACTACTTCTGTAGCTGCTAAAACACTTGTCTTCATAAACAATAGGGAGGAAGAATAGGCTACTCAGAAAACTGGTTCCTGCAAACTTCAGTTTAGGTCACTGATAAAAAATATTAAATGAAATAGCATAGAACCCAGCATCTCATGTAAATTAAATTAGATTATTTGAAGAAGTACTGGTTTATCTAATTGGTTCACCAGCAGAAGCAAAGTGCTGAATTTACCAACATTTTAATGTTGAAATGGTTTTGCATTGCAAAAATATGTGCTTGTGGAAAGAGATGGTCTTATATATTGTGTTGTGAGGTGACTGATTGATTATCCAAGAGCTCACTGTTCTGGACATGGGGGTGAGGGGAAGGCCAAGGGGAAATTTAAATATAATGAAATGAAGAAGGAATTCCATTCTAGATGTTTTAGAAATCAGCTTATATTTAAAACTTTGCTTTTGTAGTAATCACTTGCTTTTCCTAACATGAAGGTGAACAATTATAAATTTTGGAGCAGGTAGGATAACATACTTCAGTTTCTTAGAAATCTCTCTGAAGTACATTTTCATTTAGGCAAATAAATACACATTTAACAGGTGAATCATTTCACTTTGATTTACAATTCAGAGAGGAATTTGGAGGCCAGCTAGGAGTTGAGTGTTAACAGGAGTTAAATGCAAAATATTGAATAGCTGTTTAACTTTTTCTGTAGTTGTGTGTGTTCAGTGGTCATAGCAGCTAGCTGTATTTTAAACAGAGCATAACATTTTGGTAGAATTTAACATGTAAATACTCTGAGTGTTGATTAAGGAGAAATATTTTAATTGCCTCTCTAGTTAGGGACCTCCCTAATTAAGCTGATGAGGATGGCTCCAAGGAGGGGGGTGGGCAGAGCTGATCTTGCTTCTCTTGACTGCAGGGGAGTCTACATTCTTTACTTTAGGCATTCCACTTGGGAGCTTAAGTTAAATGATATGTAAACCCCCTCTTAGGAAATGTAATTGCTCTCATTTTAGTTCATGTAGTTCAACCAGATGTACAAGGTGGAAGCAAAAGATATTTTTTAAATTAAAAACAAAAGCACTTTAAAATATACTGGAAGAGACCAGACAGACATGTCTGACCTTTCATTACTCAACAAGCTATTTGAATGCTGTTTGATGCTGTGCAGATCTGAGAGCATAATAAAGAAGAAGGATAAAATTTTCAAAGTGTGTGAAGAGATTTGCCTGTGTTGGGGGAGAGTCTGGTAATGAGGGGAAAAAGAGGCAGAAGAGACTGGTTGAAGTTGGAAATGAAAGTCAGGGTTTTAATTTTGCTCAGACTACTGGGATGAGTCATTGGGTTGCTTGAGGGGGGCAAGCTGTATGGATCACGTTCTGATAAGTTGTAGATAAAAGATTTGACATAGATAAAAGCATTTGTTCATGCTTACTTCTGAAATTTGGTACCATTTATTTGCAGTAGGTGAATGTGGAAGAGTGAGAGACCTTTGATTAACTGCATTAACTAGTGTGCCTGATTTGCTGGAAAGGAGTGAACAGTTTTCAGGACTGCAATAATTTAGGTCTTATAGAAATGGGAAAAAAATTTTAGGACCAGAACTTAAAAGTGCATCGAGTTAATATGAAGTATGGAGGTTTTCTAATTATTATTTTTTCTCCCCTAATAACTTTTAAATAATCTTGAAGACAGTAATACTTGATATAAAATCTGAACTAAATCTAAGAATGTTCAAGCTTTCTCTGCAACCAAAAAATCAAAATATTGATCCATTGCTAAATTCAGATTTTAGGGGTTTTTTTACCAGTTTAGTTGGGGACAGCTTTGGATAGATTTCCCACCTTTTCTGGAAAAACCCTTCCATTTTGTTGAAACTCTCTTGTATTTGACAGCCACTGAAATAGTAACAAAGTGGGTCTTTAGGCTGTAATTTCATTCTGTTTGATGTCATTGATGATTAATACCTTGCATGTTTTGGTCTTTGGAAAAGCTGTTCTGCTGTGAAGTAAACAATGATTCTTGAGAGATTTTTGAGTGATTTATGATCCGTTTTCATTTACATTAAAAAGCACCAACAAACCAAAACTACTTTTATAATTGATAACTGTGCTCTATTTTAGGGAATTTCTGAAAATAAACCAGTGCCAAAGTCTAAATGGAAATAAGCTGTTCCTGCAAAGCTTAAGGACACTTTGCAGCTATTTCTTAGCCTTTGTTTTCTGTCTGCTTCGTGCTTCAAAGTTTTCAAAAGTAGTTTATCCATTTAAAATGATGTAGGGTTTGATGTCCGTCTTTGTTTTGGTTGGGCTTTTAAGGAGGTAGTTGTTACAAAGTAAACTTCTTATTTATTTAAATTTGTTCAGTAGTCAGGTCTTCAGCACAGTCTTACAAATAATTCAACTTGCACAATTCAAGGGGTAGCAAAACGCAGTGAGGACAAAGGTAGGGATGACGTGATGTGCTAAATTCCTTTTATTATTGGATTACTTTCTGTCAGGTTCTACTGATTCTCAGGGCTTCATTAGCAAGTGTTACTAGTCAGCTGTTGTGCCTACAGTGCACCACCTGCAAGTAATTTACAAAAAACTTCATTCCCTTGAGGAAGAAATACAGGATTATAATGGCTTGTAGAATGGTGTCTGTTTTATGTATCTGGCATTAAGTCTGTGTGAAAAGGTTTTTAAAAGATAGGTAGGGATTTAAGAAAAGCTGTAGCTCACTTAATTGTTTAACAAATCTGGTTGATATTTAACTCTTTGATCACAGACTTTCAAGATTGTTGATGTAAAGGTACATAATGATTCCTTGCTATTTATTCTTTTTCATTTGCCAGCAATGGGGGTTTAAAAAATGTTGTGCCTTAGATGAGAGGGAGCGATGGTGCAGTTTGCTTTATCTGCTCTATCTATGAAAAAATAGAGAGGCGGCTAATGCCATTTACGTTGTTAGCTTTCAGTTCCAGTGAGAGAGTTTCTTTGCTAACTTAATGTTTTATTTCTTGTACACCAGTCTTTTGAGAATCTTTCTGTGGAGTCTGGGGGTTCACTGCATGAAAGGGATGACATTCAAGGTAGGTCATTCATTTAACATTGATAAACACCATTTTGTAATCTGTGGGGTTTTTTCTTCTGAAAATGTTCTAAGTAGGTGGTGTGGTCACATTTTTACACCTATGCTGCCTTTACAACTTCACTGTGAAAAAAAAAAAAGTTATTGCCAAGATTTTATTCTTTTGTAAATAACCAACCCAGGTTGCTTTTTTTTTTGGGGGAGGGGGGGAGCAGAACTAAGGCCTGAAGCACCTTCTGTGTGTTGACATAGGATTGGTGTTTTGTTGGGTCACTTTCTTGAAGAAAGTTATGCTGGCCATATGACTACTCCAGATAAAATGCTATGACCCTTTAATTTGTTCTAAAACCTCTGTCAGTCCTGTTTAGAGTCAACTAGCATTAAAGACCAACTCAAGATGAGAGCTGCTTAAGCATTCACAGTTGGCTAATACTGGCTTTGCTCTCAGTGTGTGGTCATGTCTAAAAATCACTTCTTTGTGTTGGATGCTTTATTTGCAGGACATCTTCGAGCAGAGGAGGTTGATAGCATGCTCCTAAGAAATGACAGTGGAATTGAGTCGGCTCTGTCCTATGCTAAAGCATGGTCAAAATATACCAAGGATGTAGTCGCATGGGTAGAAAAAAAGCTTAGCTTGGGTGAGTGGCTCTTTCTGGCATTTAATCAGCTTTGTCATGATGAAATTAAATCTGTTGTCAGGCCTCTGTGCTGCAGACTGTCAATAATGTGATTTCTAAATTAGTAGCTGTTCCGCTGAAGTGGACAGAGCTATCGTTCATTTCCTACAATTAAAGGCCTGTAACAAAGTGAAGGTGGTCCCCTCTGTAGTCTGTTTGTTAAAGGAAGACTGTAAAAAGCATTTAGCATGTGTTATAACTGTTGTGGTATAATGTCAACAGTAACTGTGAAATTTTTTTAACAGAAGTGGAGTGTGCTAAAAACTTAGCAAAAATGGCTGAAACTGCTAAAGCTGTTGTTGGACACCAGGTGAGTGTATACCTTAGGGGCTTTATCTTAGTCTTAAATCTTTATGGATGGCTTGCCCAGGAGTAAAACTCTGAGGAATGGATATTTGGGCTGATACAGAATTGATTTACACAATAAAGCAGTGGTTAAAAAGATCTTAATTTAACAAATGGAAAGATGTAATGGCAATTTGTATATATAATATTATTTTTGTTGAATATGAAGATCCACAATATTCTTTTTTCTGACTAATATTTTGTATGCTTTGTGATTTGGACTTGAAGACTTTTTTCCTAGTAAAATGAATCACAGTTGAGAAATTAATAATTTTCTACATTCATACCTGACATTCATACTATTTTAGTAAATGATTTACTACATTTAATTGAAAATCTAGTTCAATTATACAGACATTTAGAATGTCATTACACCTCTGTCTTACCTAGAACATGTTTTTTGTAATTTTAGGATTATATGCCATTCCAGTCAATATTCTTTAATGCTTTTCAAAATGATATCGAGAACAGTCAACTTTGGCAACAAACAGCTGCTGCTCTCCAGTCTAACAAATTTGTGCAGGTATGCTTAGAAAAAAGACAAGAGTATATATAATTTTACAGAATATTCAAAAAAAACAAACTTCCAGCCTATATGCCTTTAATGTATTCCATTAATATTTCCTATCTAGCCTCTCCTTGGAAGGAAAAATGAGTTGGATAGACAAAGGAAAGATATCAAGGACCTTTGGCAGCGAGAACAGAAAAAAATGGTTGGTAATTCTTTCATATCTAGCTGTTCAGTCTAGAATTCTCCAAAAGGATGAAACTTTCAAACTAGCGTGTTCTGCACTTACATTCACGTAGTCTCTAGAGCTTGGTGAAAGTAGATGCAACTGTCAATTTCATGGCAGTCTGGCATTTGTAAGAGGGTATCTTTCACTGGCAATGTACTTGGTACTGCAGCATACAGACCTGTGCATAAGCCTCTTTAAACATTACATTAAATAACTGAAAAATTAATGTTGTTTATTCTTCTCCTTTTTCTCTGGCGACATTCTGCAGCAAGAGCTGGAAGCTGCTCTCAGAAAAGCCAAGTTGCTGTATACGCAGCGTCAAGATGAGTATGAAAAGGCAAAATCCTGTACTGCTCGTGCTGAGGAGGAGCAGCTTAGCTCAAGTGGAAGCTTTGTGAAAGATTTCAGCAAGCAACTTGAGAAAAAACGAAGGCTAGAAGAGGAAGCTCTTCAAAAGGTAAAGAGGTTTGTTCCTTGCTTTTAAAGTTAAGTCTATACTGGTTTTATTCATGCTTTCCCAAGGAGGGTTTTTGAGTAAGTTGAGTTCACGTTTTTAATTTTAATCATGCTATGTTCCTTTGTTTGTATGGGTTTTTATCTTAAAAGGGAATCTCAAATACAAGCATATTGAGTGGAGATTTTTCTTGCTTCTAGTATCAAGGCCTGTAGTCCATCAACTCTTTATACTTATGTTTTCTTTAGGCCGAAGAAGCCAATGAACACTATAAAGCAAGCATGGCAGAGGTTGAAGAAAAAAGAAATTATTTGGAGAGCTTTAAAAGTGATGTTTTAACACAGCTTCGGGAGCTTATTTACCAGTGTGATCTTACTCTTAAAGCTGTAAGCATGGTCTTTAAAATACATTTTGCACAGATATTTATATGTTGTTAGAACTAAGAGAAGGCCCCATTAGCCCCATTTTAAATAGAAAGTTTTCAAAGGACAGATGTGATGCCAACAGAAAAAGAAGAAAATCTTTTAATCTGTGTTCTCTTTCTAGTAGGAGTTTTAAAAAAAAAACTTATGGGGGGAGTCTTGAATGTTTCTGGGTTTTTATAAGCTGTTGCCTTGCAAGCACCCTGACTAACAATCTTTATAAAATATCTCTTCAAAATTTTGATGGCAGTAGTGTTCTTCTGTTCCTTAAGAGTACAGCTTTCCTTGCTTTGATTAGTGCATTAGCAAAGACATTTGGGTCAAGCCCAGCATGGATATTAACACACTTCAGCCTTGCTAGCAGTCTCAGTTACTGCAGGATCCATTGTGACTAGTAGAATGTACTAATTTATTGGAGTAAGAGGGAAGTGATGGTCAAAACTGCATATGACACGCACAGTTCTAAAAAAAACTTGAAGAATGTAAGAACTCATTATGTCAAGAGATGTTTGGGGGTTTTTGTTTGTTTTTTTCTGTTTGTTTGTTTAGATGAGACAGTGAAAATTAAATGCTGGCACAGGGAGGGAAAATAAAATATCAAACTTAACCCTGCTCCACAAGCAACCCTAAAACTAACCCATGAGAACAGTAGAAAGTATAGACAGACTTGTCAATTCAAGTATATTTGAATTGCAGAGTATTTTGCAACCCAAAAGCTGATGAAGCAGTTAGGCAGTGTCCCCCTTTTCTGGTCTCTGACATGTGATAAAATCTTTTAGAAGTGTTAGGTAATTTAATGAAGAAAGTGTTCACTTTATCTGTCTGCTGGGACAAGACAATACGGAGCTCACCTGGGTTTGGAATTCCAGCCACTTCATTATTGTAGTGATGACTAATATTCACTCCAGAGCATGAAAAAAGCCCTTCTGATAGGAAAAGCCCTTGTTTTTTATCTTGATCGACCCAAAGTGAGAGAAAATAGGAATTGCATTTGCTAAGTGGGAGGATTCAATAACCCAGAGAGGAGAGAAATACTCATGTCTCTATTAAAAAGAAGCTTGTGCAAGTCTCCTGAAAGTTGACTGTAAAAAGTAACATATACTATTTTCTTGAAGTTTTCTAGTCTTATTGTTCAAATAATCTGCTGCTAGGTTATTGAGTTGAGCAAAGTGTAAGTGAAATATTTGGTAAGTGATCTACAAAAAATGAAAGTCTTTCTCCCAACAGGCAACAGTTAACCTGTTCCAGCTGCAGCATGCTCAGGTTGTATCTCTGCCAGTTAACTGCCAGTCCCTCTGTGAGAGTGCCAAACTCTATGACCCTGGTCAGCAGTATTCAGAGTTTGTGAAAAGTTTGCCAAAGGATGGTGTTCCTGTTGAATCAGGTTGTTTTGAAACCCAGAATTCCCAAGTTGATGGGTAAGTGCCAAAGTACAGGTGGCAACTGCTTGGTTTAAAATGCAACAGTTAGGCATATGTGTTTAACAATAAAACAATATTTTTGGAGGAACTAAAGGAATCCTGGTGTTTTACCATGCTTTACTATTCTCTTAGTCTCATCTTTTAGATGGTAGATTATATATAATTTTGACATTAAAATCTGCCTCTGAATTCTAAGGCAGAATGTTATTTCATGCAATAATACTTGCTAAAACGTTGACAATTGTTGTGCAAGACTTGATTAGTATGAAAAATGTAAGTTTTTGATTTGATATGGTTGTGTGGCGGTAGTACTTGAAAATCAGAAATTTAGACAGTCTGAAGAGGTAGTTTTCCTCTTCTACAAGCCTTGCTGCTACATACAGTAGCTTCTTTCATTCTGTTTACATTTGGCAACTTTTTGGCAGGAAATGTGTCTCGATTTCTATCTCATGCTATGTGCCTAAAAAAAGCTCAGAGTCCATTTGTAGGGACATGCTATAACTTATTTTTTTCCAACCTCTATGAAATAGAAGTTTTTATTATTAAACTATGAAAGATCCAGCTAATGTGGAACTAAAGACTTCAAGATAAAGACAGCTCCTTGTGTCAGCGTGCCAAATGCTTTTCCACCTTTAATTTGTTGTAAAATGGTCATCTTGGCACTAAAGCACCAGAATATCCATTTCAATCTGTGTGTTTCACAGTTCTACAGGAAAGCATCGTCATCGTTTTTCAAAAGGAAACTAAATACAAAAAACTGAATGCTTGAGTCAGACTTCTACCAACAAAAGGCCGGAAATTCAAAGTTAAAGCTGAGATTCTTAATTCTTGTCTGTAAATTTCCTGCCTTTTAAGACTGATTTAGGCTATACTCATAAACTTTGACTTCGGGGGATTTAACTATGTAGCTCCCTGAGAAACTGATGAGCGTGAAATTTCCATCAGTTTGTGTGCTCTCCCAGCTATTTACTGCTTGGCATTTAGAGGAGCAGGTTTTTTCTCCTCCTCTGCCCACCTTTTATTTTCTTTGTCACAGCCTTGTGATTCTTCGTGTACTTGATGACTTATATTGTTTGATTCTGCATTAATTTAAGGGACTGTTCCTTGAATAAATGCCAATCTGAACGTTTTTCAGTCTCTGTTTCCCTTAAGCTTGATAGGGTAGAACTGATTAAGGAACAGCTTCCTGACTGCTAAACTTGACCAGCAAGCTATTTTGTCCCCAGGGTGCTTCAGCATTTTATGTTAATTACTGTTAACATTATTCTGTTCTTACAGTGAGAGTGGATTTTCAAAATGGACTGACACTCTGGCAGATTCAGCACATTTTCTGTGCATTTAAAAAGCACAGTATGTGAACACCTGTGTTTCTAGGTGGATGGTCCTGATGGCTGGTCAGAGAATCTTTTGGAGGGGAAAGCATAATCATAGAATACAATGGCTTCTGATTATTCTTGCCTTCAGATGAAGAGATATGCTGTTTTTTCTAAGTCTGCAAGAAAATGTTTATAATACATGGAGATGTGGAAAAGCTGATTCTCTCTGGGTGGAGAGAAAACACTGGACAATCTCACATACTAAATTGAAAATAAATGGCCACTCTTCTTTTAATATTTTTATTTTTTAATTTTGGAATTGAATATAATTATGAGAATGACATGTCAAAAATGTATGTTCATGAATAGTAATTAAATGTAGCATTTTTTGGGCCCAGGGATTTAAAAAATGCATTATTTTTCATGAATTTCTATCTTACTCATTCTTTAAATTACTTTTTTTCTTTCTGAAGGGTTTTTAATAAGCAATCAGCAAACAGCGTCCATACATCCCACGGTAACTTATCTCAGTGTTCAGGAGATTTTCCTGCTCAGACATTAGATGATGTGGGAAGCCCAGTTTATCATCGTTCACAAAAGGTTAGAGAGAAGAGATCTTCCAGCAACACAGATATTCCAGGTAGTTCTTCTATATTTCTTTTGGAGCCCAATCTCTAAATAAATAATTTTAAAAAAAAAGTAACACTAAAGGATTAAAAATGTATTATAAAGTTCAAAGCCTATAAAACATAATGTATTAGAGTGTAATAAACACAAATGGAAAACTGCCTGATCCTAGATTCTTTGATAAGAAAGGTGAGATACAATTCAAACAGCAAGTACTGTCAAACTTAGTGGACTAAACTCTTTCAATTGAAACTGTAGCAATTGAAATCCTTTGGTTTTGTAAATTCCTTGTTGATTGCAGGTCCTCTGCAAAAGCACAATTGTCAAGTTTCTGAAATGAATTTTCGTAGCTCCTGAAGCTTTTAAAGGAATATATGCCCTGGGCTTTCTTCACTATGTTGCATGTTCATGTAACTTGTGCAAATTTTCCTATTTTGAATATACTCATAGTTAGTTTTCAGTTTTAAAAAAGTAAATTTTGTCTTTGACATTTGGAATTAGTGAACTTTCTTTTCAAAAGCAGTGCGAGGGCCACCACCGTTCAGATCATGGTCAGTTGGCAACCAGAGTGGAGGAATGTGCAGTGACTCTGAAAGTGCAGGGGGGAGCAGTGAGTCCCGATCCATGGATTCTCCATCTGCCAGCCCAGGTACAGCTGCCCTCACTGCTATACTAACCTGAAGTCCTTTCTCTGCACTGTTTCACATTAGTGAAGACATTGTTAAATGAACAAGTGTTGAGCAGAGCATGCAATGAAAAATGAACAGTTGGGTGGGACTGATATTTACAACTTCCTGAAAGTTTTTCTCATCTGCTAGGGGATTTTAAAAGACGACTTCCCCGAACACCTTCCACTGGGACTATGTCATCTGCAGATGATCTTGATGAAAGAGAGCCACCGTCTCCTTCCGACTGTGGTAATGTTGTTTCTGTACCTGAACTCCTCAAAACATGCATTTTGTTACATTGTGTGGCTTTTCTTTCTAATATTCTTAAGTACTTTAACAAGGTGTGATTGCCAACAGCATTGTTTTTCAATACCATATGCATCCACTTCAGGTTGAGAGATGAAGAATCATGTTCATTTTAATGAAGTGGTGCAGAATTGCCTTTATATGTTTAGGTTACTGTATGGACAACCATAGAACATTTCTAGTGTTGTCACCCTCTTGAGGTAAAGCAAATGATCCACTCACCATTCCCTCCAGATGTTTGCATTTAAATTTTGCTCCATACTGAGTTATGTAAGATCACTTCTAAACTTGAACATGAAATGCGCAAATACATAGAGGCAATAAGTGGCAAACTGGGAAAAAAGTGGAACCAAATGTTTAGGGTAGTAACTGAGATTTTCACCCTTTCAGCTAAAATAAATTACTTCAGTAATGTCTTGACCAGGCCATTTCTAATTTTCAAATGAATTTTGACTGTATAATGACAGTGTTGCCAAGGCATTGAAACCTGAATAACTGGATTATCAGAAATAGTTCTATTGTATGTCTACAGTACTTACAAACTAATTTCGAAATATTTGTGGCACTTGCTCAGTAAACCCCTTAGGAAATTCTTTACTTAGCCCTTACTTCCTAAATGTATACTTTGCCATCTAGGAAGGAACCTGTGGTAAACAGTTTTAATTCAGATCTAGATTTAAAGCATGGCAATGTGTTTCTGAATGCAAGCTTTCAGTTAAAGTGGTATTGTTTAATCAATGCTTGAGCATTTAAGAAGCTTTCTGGGCAATTAACTGAATGTGATAATTTTAAGTTATCTGTAAAACAAAGGGGTTTGGTTCACAGAGCTATTGATAGCTTTTTAAGTAAGTTGCCTGAAAAAATTTAGACACAAAAAGGACCAGTTGCTATTCTTTTTAGTTTTAGAATCTTTTAAAAAATATTTGATGTTGTTACAGGAAACTCAGAATCAGTGATTTTTTTTTTTCTTTTTTAAATTTATGAGACTGCTGCCATGAGTGTGTGTTAATTCTTCCTTGCTGCAAAATACTCCTTTTTTTAAGATTTCAGAAACACTAAAGGCCAAAACAAGCTATCTTTCATCCTCTAGTACAGGATTTCAAAATATATAAAATTAAACTTCCCTGAATTTTTGCCTGCATTTAATTACAAATGCAGAGCAGTTGGAATTAAATGTCCTTATATTTTCACATTGCCACCATACAGGAGAAAACTAAATACTTAATGAGGCAAAAAAGATTGTTTGATCCTGCTTTTTTTTCTCTTTTTTTCCTGCTTTTTATCAAACACAGGATTGTTTGATAGTTAATGTCTCTGTTATGTGAACTGCAACATGGTGTTGCCTCCTTGTGACTGAAATGTTTTTGATTACTTTGATAGCTGCCATTACTTACAGACTTGTGTTCTGCAGCACAATTCTAAAAAATCAGTAACTACCACCCCCTTAGTAGATATTAAAATGACTATAACAGTGAAATTCTCTTCAGGTTTAAATGATCTCACATCTGAAACTGCAAATTCTCCAGGACCTTTTAGAAATGCTAATATGTCCAAAGCAGCACAAACACACAAACTCCGGAAGCTGAGAGCTCCATCTAAATGCAGAGAATGTGACGGCCTAGTAGTATTTCATGGAGCTGAATGTGAGGAGGTAAGTTGAAAATCAGTTTTAATTGCTGATTGGGATTTATGTAATCTTGGGAGTTCTGTTTCTTTATAAAAACTGGAGTCTGTGTCTCTTATAACCACCATGAACTTAAAGCAGAGGCACACCATACTAACAGATTGTTTGTTTTGCTCACATATGGGGTGAGAAACAGCAGAAATATTTCTTATGGTGTCAGATTATATAAAGCCATATGCTTTTTTGTTTCTTCTCCTGTAGTGTTCACTTGCATGCCATAAAAAATGTTTAGAGACTTTAGCTATTCAATGTGGGCACAAAAAACTTCATGGAAGGCTTCACTTATTTGGAGTGGAATTTGCCCAAGCTGCTAAAAATTTTCCTGATGGCATTCCTTTCATCATCAAAAAGTGTACATCAGAAATTGAAAGCAGAGCACTGAATGTCAAGGTATGCTTGAGTTTCTTCATGCTTAACTTTGACACAATCTTAAAAAAAAAAAAATTCTCTTAAGATTTTAATGCTGTCAGTATCATCTGTGTTTTACAAGTTCCATTCAAATTGAAATAGAGTTGTGCTCATCTTTTAATTTTAGGGCATCTATCGTGTGAATGGAGCCAAGTCAAGAGTTGAAAAGCTTTGTCAAGCTTTTGAGAATGGAAAGGATTTGGTTGAGCTCTCAGAACTCTATGCACATGATATCAGCAATGTTCTCAAGCTCTATCTCCGCCAGGTATGGAATTGAGAGGTCAGATGGAAAACCAAAGTGCTGTAGTATATTTCTTCAGTACAGTACAAAACAACCACTCCTTTTCAGCACTCCTACAGCAGCAAGTGGTCCTACAGCAGCAATTAAACAAGTGCTTTGTATAACTGCAATGGCTTCTTTATTTACATGGAGCCTGTGACATGGGTTGGGAAAAGTGCTGGGATTGCAATATGTATTCTGCATGGAAATTGTGCATAACAAGCTTGTTTGGCTACTCATAGTAGAGTTTATTTCTAAAACCTTTCTGATTAGTGAATTTGCTTGACTTAGGTGGAGTTGAAAAGATTCCCATGTTCTTGCCTCTTCATGCAGACCACATGCTGATACATTGCTGTTAATACCTGCTAACAAAAATGTCGTGAAACACTCTTAGTGGTCATGATGTGTTCATTATGGAGGGATTATCCATCTTTTTCTTCTAAAATAAAGCTTTAAAGCTTCATGATTGAGTTTTCTAAAACAGTTTCAATATGTATGTGAAAAAAATGAAGCTGTGATGTAGTCCAGTGAAATTGAGTCACTCTGAAAACGTGTTAACCCAGAAGGGAATAATCTTTAGCTGGATGGTCCTGTCTTCCTCCTCATACTGGCTGTCAGAGATGAGCATTCCAGTCCTATGATCACCACCATTAAATGATTTTGAAATCAACTTTTTTTCTTAATCTTATTACAGTAAATTGTGATAAATGCTCAGTCTTGGAGCTATTGAAGGAAAGGGTTAGCAAATGATTTCTGGAAAAAGGCGTGGATTGGAAAAAGGAAAACTGGGGATTGAGCTAATGAACAAGGATTAAACAATGTCATCATCTAAGAAAAGATACTAGACCAGAAAAGTTGAAGAAAAACAGGAAGGAAACAGTTAAAATTCAGGTTTAAGGATGTTTCTGAAATGTTCCTATTTCTTCAGCTTCCAGAGCCCTTGATTTTGTTTCGGCTTTACAATGAGTTCATTGGACTTGCCAAAGAAAGTCAGAATACTAATGAGGAGTTGGATGCTAAACAAGCTAGCCCCAAAGCAAAGACAAGACAGTCACTCTGTATTGAACTGAATAGGATCATCATTAAAATTAAAGATCTTCTGAAACAACTGCCTGTACCAAACTATAACACTCTTCAGTACCTTATTGGACACCTTCACAGGTAAGAAAATACTGTAAATGCAAACTGATGTTAAAAACATAACTGCTACATGCTGCATGCTAGGAATCTCTTGTACCTTTTTGATGACTGTTGAGGAAGAAGTCGCGTATGTCTTTGAAGACACTGTTCTGTTGCTGGAGTTTTTTCTATGTAATGAATTCCCAAGTGAGAGAAGAATATGAAAAGGAAATAAAGCAGGGAAAGCATTGGCCTCCATTATTTTTGATTCTCTGCTAGCATTGGGGTCAGTAGTGATTAGGGGGTCACATGCAGGGATCTAAATATGATTTAAATTGTGATGTAACAAAGATAGGGCAGTGATTTGATGGCTAGTAACAGAAAATTGAAACTTGTATCAGGTCTCTTAATAACCATTCTTCAGTCACATTTCACTTTCTTGTTCTCCAAATGGTGGTTTGTATGATGAAGTACTAAACTGATGATTGCCTATAAAAATGGGTAATACTGGGCTATAGCTGTGTTATTACTTAGAATGGGAGACCTTCTTTTCCCCAACCCTAGAAATGCCAAATAGTCACAAATAACTTTAAAAATTGGACATGAAAACACCCTGTGTGGGAAGTTCAAGCCACTGTTAAATGTGGTCTGCAGTGAAGATTCTGCCTGCCTACCAAACCCATTCTGTTTTTTATTGTCTCTTACCCTCTTCAGACAGAAGATTTTAATATCAAAAATATTTCTGAAGTAATAAAACCCTCTAACACTTGCGGATTTCTTTTGGTTTCGTTTTTTCCCCATCTTTGTGCAGAGTTACAGAACAGTGCGATGAAAATAAAATGTCAGCCAGCAACCTTGGCATAATATTTGGCCCAACTCTGATCAGACCACGTCAAACCGATGCTACGGTTTCTTTGTCATCGCTTGTGGACTATCCTTATCAGGCCCGGGTAGTGGAGCTGCTCATAACATACTATGAAAAGATATTTGATGTCTCATTGAAACCACTTCTGAGTGCTTCTCATGCTGAAGAAACAGCTGGTATGGTCAGAGTTGCTTTATCAGCAGATGAGAGGGAGCCACAGCAGCAGAGGAAATCGTTTGTTGCTGTAAGGGAAGTGAGTGACTCTTTTGCTGCCACAATGTTACCTGTGCCACATTTCTGTGTTAAATTCTGGAGCATTCCAGAGCATATTTCTAATAAGTTTTTGTGGGTTTTTTTTGATAAAGATTGCCTTTTTTGTTGAGTTCTCATTTACTTCTGCTCTGACTTTGTTAGCAGGGTATTCAAATAGTTCCATGTGAAAGAGCTTCAGAAACAGCTGCACTCTTTTTGGAATTGAAGAATAGCAAGAATACAAAAGAAGAAGCAGACACATCTGTAACTGGTTAGTATGCTGTTAATTCTGGGCGTGGGTAAATAAGGAGCCCTGGATGCTTTAGATTATAGTGCATGTAGCTCTGCAATATAGACAGAAGCAAGTGATAAAACCTGTTCGTCACTGTTTGATACTGTTTATTTTTGTAATAAGAACAGAAAATTAAATATTTCTAAAGGCTTTCAAGAAATCTGTGTTTATGGAGTCAGAGCTTAAAGTATTTGGTAAGAGAGTATAACAATGATTTGGTTTCTCCCTTGTTTTAAAGAAAGCAAACAAAAAAAAATCCTAATTATGCTGTGACTGTTGATTTCTGAAATTCACTACAACACTGTAAGATAATATCCAGCAATTTATGTATTTTGACTGCTGTTCCCCCAAAATACTTATCATTGCCACTCACTGGAGCTACACCAGAAGGCTTTGGAAAGAGTAATTGTCTGATAGAATCATCAATATTTTTGCTTAAAAAACCCCAGGTTTGCCAATCTAATTCTAATTCTGAATTTTTTTCTGTTTATCTGCCTATGCTACTACAGGGGTTTGGTTTAATGTAGGTATGATTTAATGTACTTGATTTAGGAGTAACTATACATATTCCCTTTTAATTGTACTGATTTTCATCTGATGTTACCATTTCAGTCACGTCCCATACATCAACAGTGCGACATCCTGAAACATACTAAAACTGAAAATATTCAGGGATGGCAAAGCACCAGCCTAAAAGTCAAGTGTCTCTTTGTTTTCTGTTTGGTTACAGCTGTACAGTATGTGTTTTACTGCAAGTGAAATGCTTATATTTGGTTAGAGTAGGCTGTTGCTAGTATGTATACAAGCTATCCCTATAAAACTGTTATCCCGTTAAAATACTAACTAGCAATGGGTCATTGAAATCTTGCTGATTTCTCTTGGTGAAAAGATCCAGTCATATCTGTTTGTGTTTCTAGGTGATGTTGTGAGTCCAGCTTCAGAGAAAGACAATGATCCATTCATTTCTCTAGGTGAAGACCCCTGTCAAATGAACTTAGTTGCTGTAAAACCCAACCGTCAGATTGCCAAAGTTCCATTGCGGGCTCCAAGGACAAAGCCAACGTCTCGCCCTGTCAGCCTGCCTGTAGACCGAATACTTCCTCCGTGTGTTTTGAATGAAAGAAATTCACGAAATGCAGGGGCAATAAGTTCAGAGAAGCTGGGCAGAAGCCCTACTATTGAAGAAGTCTCAGAGGTGAAGGCAGTCCCTGCTGTTGATACCTGCTGCAGACTGCCTTGTTACGACACCCAGATGCTGCGAAAAACTTGGGACAAGCAGTACAAACAGTATGATATCACAGCAAGGACAGCAATGATCGTGACTAATGTGCCCCAGGAGATCCGAGCACTCGAGAGTGGAACTGCAGGTGCTTTATCATCATCATCATGCAGCCTTGGTAACAATTCAACTAAAGCCATTCTTCCTAATAAGCCATATTCTGTTGTCGGGTCAGGAAGGACAGCAGCAGAAGAGAATGGTCCTGATGTTAATCCTCTTGGTGCCTTTAGGGCACCAAGAACATTGCAGCCACCCCCAGGGACATTTTATAAACCACCCTCTAACAAATCAAAAGAAAATGGAGATGGTTCTTCCGCTAAAGCTTGTGCACCCACCAGTGCTAGCTCTGTGCTCCCCCAGGATAATACTGTGAAACTGGCTAGGAGCTCTGTACTTCTGCCAGGTGATGCTGAACAAAACACAAACGAACAGAAATCTAGCTCAGAGGATATTCACTCCACAGATCTGAAGCCTGCTTACCATAGATTGAGACCAAAAAGGATCCAAGAACTGGAACACAGGGAAGCTCATTTTGTATAGGGTGCAAATTCCTCTTGGACTATATGCAATTTCTTGATGTTGCCCAGTGAAGGCTTCCCTTTGCCCCTTTATCCTTTGCCTTCCCTTAAGAATCCCACTTTTGTGCCATATTGGAGTTATTTTTTTATATGCAGCATTTTAAAAATGGGGGGAGGCCTGGGGAACTGTGAATTAATTAAGTCCAACTTTTTGTAGTTCAGTAGCTTTCAATAAAGTTGTAATACATTCCCAGTCTAGACACATGGGTTCATTGAATAAGACATTGAGCTTCATTTCATTGTATGGAATGGAGTGCTTATTCATAGAGAGACAGCTATTTTTCTTAATAGATGTTATAATAAAAATGGAAGGTTAAATGTTCACTGTCTAAGCATAAACCAAAGCTTGTGCTTTGCTCTGTAAAAGCATTTGTTCATTTTTCTAATCTGTGCAATTAAAGCTTTGCTCTTGAACAGGCTTACATACTGGCCAGCATGGCAATAGTTATGTATCATATGTGTATATTTTAGGCAGACATGGTTATCTGTTGCCAGTTTTCTATGTTGTCACTTTAATTTTTTTTTTTTTTTTTTTTTTTGGTTTTTTGTACAGCAAGGATGCACTTACTGAGCTTTACTATTCAGAAGCAGCAGTCAATTCACATCTGGTCTCTTGTATAGCTTAGTGAGTGGGGCAAATGTGCACAGCCTGTTTCACTGGGGTGCCATTCTGGACATGCTCAGTTGCGCTGGTGGTGTCTTTCCCAGGTGGATGACAAGGCAGTGATTTGCTTGCTATAGATCAGTTTTACCACTTAACCTGGTGTAACTGAAAGAAAGAGCTTTGTTTCCAAGTTTCTGTGAAACAGATAAAAATAACCAAAAATCAGCATTAGTAGGTGCATCTAATGGTTTTCACTTTGTATTAAATGGTTTTTATGTGTACACTGTTATATTTGCTTTAAAATATATTAACGTGTTAACATTTCAGTGACTCTATGGCTTCTGTATCTGGATTTCTTCTAACTTATTAAAATACAGATGTTTGGCCTTTGCAATAGTGTAGTACTCTCCTGCATCAGTCCTCTGGGACTAGGGGCTGGCACGCTTTTCTATATGGGATTACAATTAGCATGACCCTTTCTTGCATAGTATGGAGTACAGTTGTTTCAGCATGGTACTTTCTACCAATGTAAGCTCCAGGATGACTTTCAAAGGATGGCAAAGACGAAGAATCACTCTTCTGGTTTTGCAACAGGAAAGTCACTGGACTTCAATACACCATTACCTTGGCTAGTCTTCCCAAAACACCACAGATAAAATCCCACACTGTTTGGTGGACATAATCTGATTTTTTTGTTTCCAGAACTCACAATGCTGGACTTTGATTCCTTGTTGCATTTCCACAGAAGCAGGACTTGAATTCTTGGCCAAGGCCATCCTATCACTGGATGGTTCTGGCCACGCTTGAGGTAATTACTTGGGGAGCTGCCTCTTATTACAGAAGAGCTGAAAGTCCCAGATGCTGCTGTCTGCCCAGACTGGTGTTGGGAGTTGCAGAACAAAATATGTGGAAAGGCTTCTTGACATAGATGGGAATTTGTTGTACTTTGACAGTAGAGGAGTGGACTATATATACCCCACACAACTGGTTAATGAATCATTAAAGACAGTGTAGCATAACTTCACAGCACAGTTGTGAAAGGATCAATATTGATTAGTATTGCAATATAGCAAAAAAATCTGTCTCTAAATTTAATAAATTAAATTTGTTGTCTTGCTATATTTGTTTCAGCATGTCTAACACTGGATATGGTAATGGCTTAAGAAATTAATTAATTAAACTTCTCAATTTAATAATTTCTTAATTTAATAAAGCTGTTCAGCTGCTGTGATGGAGGTCTCTAGTACTTCCCAAAGCAGGTTCCTGAGATAGAGAATTACAGCCCTGAATACTGACCCGTGAGAAACAGACAAACGTTTCTTAATCAAGTCATAATACCAGTTATTACTGGCTCTTGCCATACTTCTTTTTATGTAACATCTCCTTCCATATTTTGGTAGTCCTGAAGGTTTCTGCTCTTTTTAAGGTGTTTCCCACAGAGCCGCAGGTGCCAGGGGGCTGGGCCGGGAGCGGGGAGAGCAGGGCCCGGTGCCTGTGGGTGGGGATCTGTCGCTGTTTCACAAACCCATGTTATTTCAGGGAAAGCATCCATTGCAAAAGATGATTTACGTGTCCCAGCCTTACAATGCTTTCAGCTGTTTTTATGCAATACAAGCGAGGCAGCAAGGGCACGACTTTGGAAATGGAAACCTCTGGAGCCAATGTGAGTGTCACGACCCGGCTGCCCGGCCTGGCGGCAGCGCACCAGCGGCTGCGGGCTGGGGCCGGGGTTTCTTTCTGAGCCTGCCCTCCAGCCCGGGGCCGGCGGGGGAGCCTGGGACGCGGCGGCTTCTAAGCAATTCTGTGACTTCCTAATTTGTCAATTTTCGTAAACATTTGCACGGTGGTGGCGTGACGGTCGTGTTGTTTTCGGGCCCGTACACTCAGGGCTTGCCCGCCCTGTGAGGCAGCGGGGTCCGGCGGCCGCCTGAGGGGACGAGAAGGCGGCCGCGGCAGCGGAGCCTTACGCCTAGTGGAAAAGACTTGGTTTCCTTTGGAACTGGAAATGTTTCGGTTGGCCCCTGTTGTTTCTTTTGGTTCAGATGCAGATTTCTGTCTTGCTACGAAATGGCTTCACTCCAGTGGAAGTGCAGCAAACCTACCCACCTGCTCCAGGTGCCAGCCTGTGCATTACACAAAATGCCTGAACCCGGCAGCTTGAGCTCTGGGGAGGAAACCTCTTGCAGTCAGATTTGTTTGGTAATTGCATTTTCTGAAGTCGTAATGCACTGCCTCATCCCTCTTAAAGCTTTGGCAGAGTACCAAAGTCGCTGACCTAATTAGTCATGACAGCTGTTTGTTTAGTAGGGCCTCTGATGCTACCAGAACTACCCTTTTGAAACCATCTTCTCAAACAAGGGGTTTGTTCAGATCTGAAGAAATACAGAAATATCAACATCCTGGTATGGGCTCGATTGTGGTTGGGTAGGTCATACTGGATATTTGGGAGGATTTTTATTCATGAGTCCTTAAACTCGCAGATGGAGCTGTTCTGTATCGAGCAGGGGATTAAAACAATCTCCTTACAACTGAGCAGTGTTATTCTGCGACTGCTAACTGCATCTAAGATATGTGTTTCTTTGCTGCCAAGCTGAACATTCCTTCAGAAACCTTTCTCTTTCAGCAGTTCTCACAGATGAGGTAAGCTTTTGTGGTAAGTTTTCAAGGTTTTTGTTGCTTCTGTGTAAGAAATCTGTGTTTTGCTTGCAAATCCATGAAGTCTTTAGCTTCCGTGTAGCAGAGGCCTAATGGAGCTAATCTGAGAGCTGACACAGTGCTCTGTGGAGGCAGTGCACGTATGGTAACGTTGGTAACCTAGCTCAGAGCATGTTTGTACTTTCTGAGTGACTTCACTACATACCTCTGCGGCTCACCGTACAGAGCAGACACAGTTAGTTCTCTTGGGGTGAGCTAAACTGGAACGTGTGCTTCAGCACCATACCTGATGTGCTGCAGCTGCTCATGCACTTTCAGTCTGTGCCTGGAGCTCATCTGAAGTAGCCCTTAGGCAAATAGTGCCTGGGTCCTTGGTCTTCAGCACTCACTGTTTCACTGTAGAGCTGCTCTTGTTGGGCCATCTCACTTGTCAACATACGCCTAATATGCTGGGAAAATAGAGCAAACCCAGTGTTTATTTCCCATTAGTAAGGGAGGGGGGGTGGCGATGCAGGGAATATCTGATATTTACAGACGGTGTTATTTAGAATATTCACGGAAGTAAGTCTTACTGGAGGACTCTTTGGAGACAAGCCTATCTGCATGCCTGTTTATATTCATAGAGAGAGGGGAATTCATTTTCTAATTTAGAGATCCAAAGGACCCTTGGAAAGTGTTCAACTCACAGGGAGAAGAAAAAGCTATCCTAAATCTTCCGGAATGTTAAATGTTTGAGGAAGATGAATGCTAGGAAAATTCTTGCTCCTCAGGCCTTATGCAGCTGGATGACAGAACAGTGTTTATATGAAATGAGCTGAATATCAGCTGAATTAACTTCTACAGAAGTAGAAAGTATGCCATGTGTTTCTACTGTTTTGTGCTTGTTTATCCACAGATTGGGGTGATTAGCTCAGTGCTGGGTTTGCATAAGAATGGAATCTGTTTAAGATTCCACATTTCTCTGTGTTTGACATGGAATAGTCTGATTGTGATTGTCTTTGATTCATAGAAATACACCTTTCAAAGAGAAGTTCCATGGGGCCTTTTCTTAGGCTCTCTGATATTTTATCATTTGATCCTGGTTTGACAGAACTTCCCATTCTTGTCTTTCAGGTTACTCCTTATTTCAGAGGAAGGCCTCTGAAATACATAAGAAACACCTAAAAAGCTTCAGCTTGGGTTTTCTCCAGTAGTTTGAGATAGTTGGATGCAAAACTTACCTTAACTCAGAAAGCCCCAACCTTTGTTTGCATAGTTTCCTTTCCATACACATGGATAGATCTGTTTATTCATATAGGATACATTTATACTTACCCACTCCTACAGTTAGTCTAGGCAAAATTGTGTTAGCATTCATTGTGTTAACTTTCTAGTAAGCCTGTGTCAAGGGACATCTTCTACATGCATAACAATGTCTCACAGGTTAGAAAATGGTTTGGATGCTGAAAAGCATTGTTGAGCATTAGAAGTGCTGGCCCATGAGCACACCCAATACACTTAAGTGTGAATATTTGCAAAGCTATCTTTTCAGGAGATTTTTAAATTCTCCTTATTTTACAGAAATATTTGTTTGTGGTACTGGAGAGATTACTGGCGATCTTTTTATAATTTGCTGGACAAATAGCATTTAATCAGACTTAATTTTTTAGTCAAAAGTCAGGAATAAGCCTGGAAATTCTGATATTTAAAACAGCAGGTAAAACTGTAACATATTTATCTGAGGTAAGGGGACATCACAACTCACATGTCATGTGACCTCATGAATTGCATATAGGTGCTCATTAAGCATGTCACAGTGGTTATGAGATATCTACTGTAGGCATAATGCAAGAACTGTCACCAAACATCTATTTCTGCTTTCTTTATGGTCTGATATGTAAGTGGAATGTCTCGTGATTTGTTGTTGCTGGTAACAAATGACAGCTCTTTAGGAAATAGCTAAGTCATAGTGGGTAGAGCTACATTGTGAAATTGTGCTGTGTGCTCCATAAGCTGAACTGTATTTTACCCTCCCATGTAATGTGATAGGCCCTGCATGAGCTTTCTCTGTTTACTTCTGAAGATCCCTTTGTAAAGCTAAAAAGTAGAAATGGGTCACAGGAGCAGCAGATGTAGTTGACCATAGAAAGCAAAATATCCCCTACCATCATCCAATTGTGATGGAAAAAATCTAATTAGGAGAGATTAATTTAATCTGTTAGAGCTGTCTCTGAAAACATGTGGATAGCAAAAAGAGATCCATTTTCTTAAAATAACTTGCCTTAGGACTTCAGAGATGAAATGCTTGTTTTCTGGATAAAACAATTAAATTATCAGTTTGCCTTACACATTGTGGTAGGGCTTAAACCTAACCTGCAGCTGAGAAGTAGCAGCAGCAGTGCTGGTTTCTCCACTTTGCACTGCCATTTGTCAGAGTTAGCGTCTGTCTGTGACATGTATGAAGCTTTGTTTCTCTGTCTAGATTGAAGCAGGCTGTGTTTTACCTGTGCTATGAACATATGCTCAACAGAAATTAGATCAAAGCCACTTGTAAAAGAGGAGGTTGCCACAGAACCATAGAACAGAATCTTTGAGGTTAGAAAGGACTTCCAAGATCAAGCCCAACTTTTGACCAAAACCACCACATCAACTAAACCATAGCACTAAGTGCCGTGTTCAGTCATTTCTTGAATATTTCCAGGGACAGTGATTCCACCACCTCCCTGAGCAACCCTTTCAGTGAAAAAATTCCTCCTGCTGTCCAGCCTGAACCTTCCCTGGCACAGCTTCAGGCCATGCCCTCTTGTACTATCACTGTTTGCCTGGGAGAAGAGGCCAACCCCAATCTTGTTAATCCCTCCTTGTGAGCAGCTGTAGAGAATGGTAAATTCTGCCCTGAGCCTCCTCCTCTCCAGACTAAACCCCAGCTCCTCAGCCACTCCTCACAGGACTCGCTCTCCAGCCCCTTCCCCAGCTCCGCTGCCCTTCTCCAGGCTGGCCCCAGCCCCTCAGTGTCTCCCCTGAGGTGATGGGCCCACAGCTGGGCACAGCTCTCCAGGTGTGCCCTCAGTGGTGACGAGTACAGGGGCACTGCCCTGCTCCTGCTGGCCACACTATTCCTGTTACAGGCCAGGATGCTCCCGGCCTTCTTGGCCACCTGGCTCATGTTCAGCAGCTGTCAACCAGCACTCCCAGGCTTTTTCCCGCTTGGCAGTTTTCCAGACACTCTTCCCCCAGCCCATAGTACTGCTTGGGTTTGTTATGACCATTTGGCAAATGGTTGCCACATTAGCCAATCTCCAGTTATCTGGGACTTCCCTGGTTTACCAGCATGGATGATAAATGAGGCTTGGCAAGCTCTTTTGCCGGTTCCTTCAGTAATCCTGAGTGGATCCCATCCTACTTCATAGATTTTTGAGTGTCTGAGTGGCACAGCAGGTCACTAACTATAGCCTGATAGATTGCAGGGAAATTTTCTGCTCCCCATCCCTGTCTACCAGCTCAGGGGAGTGTTTCCATGAGGATAACCAGTCTTTGTGTTGAAGACTGAGGCAAAGAAGGCAATAAACACCAAGGCCTTTTCCTCATCCTTGCTTACAATGTTTTTCTCTGCATGGAATGAAGGATGGAGATTTCCTTTGGCCCTCTTTTTTTTTGTTTACGCGTTTATAAAAACACTTTTTATTATTTTTCACAGTGGTTGTCAGTTTGAGTTCTAGCTGAGCTTTTGCCATTCTGATTTTCTTTCTACACGACCTAATAACATCCTTGCACTCTTCTTGGGTTGGCTGCCCCTTCTTCCAAAGGTCATAAACTCTCTATTTTTCCCTGACTTCCAGTGAAAGTGCCATGTTCAGTCAAGGCTGGTCTTCTTCCCTTCTGGCTCACCTTCCAGCACATAGGGATGGCCTGATCCTGTACTTTGTTATCCTTTGTGCCAGAAGCCAGGTTAAAGTGGGTGGTTTAGGTTGCACCTGTGTGCAGGGGCTCAAGTGCCCAGCGATGGTGCTGGGGAAGAAGCAGAGTGCAGTGCTCTGCTGTCGGAGCTGCAGTGGCCTGGGAAAATATAGAGAGTGTTAAATGCAGTGAAGCAGTTTTGTGGAGGATTTTCCCCAAAAGCCCTGTGAAAGGGAAAGAAAAAGGCAAGCACCACCACATGTTTTTAATTTTTTTTTTAATAATGAAGGCTGGATTGTTGTTCAGCTTCTGCTTGGAAGAACAATCACAGGGAAACTGTGATAGTGCTTTTATAGAGTAATCACCCAGCATGAGCACTGGTAGGAGGTTTTGCTGCATTGCTGTTTCAGATGCCCTTTACAGATGAAAATCTATAGACAATTCAGTGTTCACTCAGTTCTTAAGTGTAGTGGTCTTTTCCTGATTTTAGGAGAGTGTTGTTATATATGTAAATTGACTTCTTTTTTGGAAATTGAATTTCTTTCAGTGCCTACTCTCTTTCTGTTTGCAGCTGTCCCAAGCCAACACTGATTTTATGAGCAGGGTGCTGCCTGTAAAGAGTGAAGATAGATCTCCATCATGACTTACCACTCCAAAAGTTCATGTACGTCCTTAGACCAAGTGGAGTTCTCCACACATTATTATTAGGTATTATTCTTTATCATGGTTCTACTGTGCTATTTTATTATAGTTTTTTGCTCTACTTAAAGTAGTAAAAAAGATTTGTTGTGATAAATGATACAATTAACTGCCTTCATTACATGCAAGTCCAAGTTAATAGCCAGATTCAATGTTCATGAGTTTTTTTTATTCTAAAGAGATGTTCTTCCTCTTTACTGCTTTTCAGTGCTGATAAATGTGTCACAGGAAGTAGCCTCCAAACAAAGGAAACTCACGATTTTTCATGCATGATAGTGTATCAAGTGCAGAATTAAATGGTGCAGACAATGAAAGGAACTGATCTCTGTGATAACATAATCTTAAAATAAGAAAAGAAAGCTGTTATTTTGCTCTAAGGTCTGTTTCTGATGTCAGCTGAGAAATGGCAATCCATCCTTTGCCACAGGTTAACCAGAAGTATTGATGCAGAAGAATGAACTTCTTTCGGCAAGTCAGACTTCTACTGTGGAAGAACTGGATTCTTCGGAAAAGACAAAAGGTAAAGTATTAGTCTTTGGATTTCAGGTTTGAGCCATGCACTCCACTGGATTAAGTGACTGGTACATTTATCAGCATGTAAAACTCTCAAGTCCATCAAAGAATCACATGTAGTCTTTGTAGGGGCCTGTTGTCTGGCAACTTGTCTGGTGCAGTTTGCACAGCTGTTCTTTACAGACCAAACATAGAATAGCTGTGTGAGGATTTTCTTTGACAGATAATATTGTGTACTAGAAGAGCTGTGGTTATTAATATTTATATATTTTCACATAAAAAGATCTGTTGTTAGAAAACAATCAGCATCATTCTGCTCAGGAGGGTTTGATTCCTAATTTTAGATTTGCTCTTCACACTTAGCTGCTCTTTTAGATGTGATAGTGGTTAGGACCTTACAGTTCACATAGATTGTGTCTTTTTTAGTATGGCTGAATGACATAGTAAAGCAAAAGTCAGAAGTATTTTAAGTACTTTCAAATCCTCTTAGATCTCATGATATTTCATCTTACAGCAAGACTTCATTGCAGAGGCAACAGTTGATCCACAGCCAATTTAAGCTTCCCACATTTATATGGTCTTATAACTGTGCTTGCTCCATTACAGCTCTGTCTGGATATTATATTCCTCTGTGCATGTTGCTGGGATTTCTGGCTATTTATCATGTGGTTCTGCAGGATTATGGGCTGCTTTCTGGTACTTTTAGTGAATTCTGAGACACCTTTTTGTCCTCTGGATAAGGTCCACAGCAAAAAGTCAGAGGTCCGACAGCACTGATCCGTCCTTACCACACAATACATTGTGTACCAAGTTGAAAGACAGCTTCCCTTGGGCTTCAGACTTCAATTTTTCCAAATTAGTTAACTCAGACAGAAGGAGCTAGCAAATTCAAGTCTGAGGATTTTGTATTTCCTGGGGATGAAGAATCAATATCTGAGCATTAACACAAATTAACTCTGCAGCAAAGGTGGACCAAGGAGTCTTGCCAGTTCTTTCCGCTCTGTGTTTAAGTGCTTGTCCCAAATGGATGGCAATGGATGTTGATCAGACCTTGTGGACCCTGCTGGGAAGGGTATTCATAGCTGTGCACAACAGCTGTCAGGTTTCCCTCTCTAATAAGTGTGTCATTTGCCCTTTGCTGCTGGTAAGATTTTATCTGCTTTCAAAAAGATCAGGCATGCATAACTTCCTAGGTGGCAGTGGGTGGGTTTTTTGTTATTGCTCTGTTTTAGAAAGGAAACCCTTAAGAGGAGAACTGTGAAATTTAAAATTGTTGCCTGGTGTAAAGCTTTAAACCCTTTTGCTCTAAGAATATGTTGTGCTTAACTAAAGCTGTTAGACAAAATTATAGTGGAAAAACAGGGCTGCTCCAAAAAACCTGTTCTTAATTATGCTGTGGAGTGCCTTTTGCCCAAAACAACATTCACGTGTGACCCATCTCATCTTTGGCTTTGCTGCTTATATGCATTATCATTATGTATTTGGTACCTGGTTGGGGAGGAGCGAGCAAAGGTAAAGAAACAAGGAGGGCTTTCCTGTGCATGTGCTGCAACCCTGGTTCTGAATATATTTTGTCCTGGCTGTTACAGGGAGGAGCAAAAAAGTGCCATGTGTCTGGACCCAAAAATCCCATTGCTGTTCCTCAGAGCCCAAGGCCTGTGTTACAGGATCAAAGGATTGTAGTTTCAAACCTCTGCCAAAACACACAGAAGGCAGTAAAACAAACTGAAACACAGGAGTGGAGGAAACAGACTCAAAACCAGGCAGGATGTTGCTCTGTGGTAAAGCAGTGCCCTTGATTTTCTGACATGACACGAGAACCGGTGACTGTTCTAAGTGTATTGAAAGGTCTGGGCAACAAAGTGGCTTTTGATGGGGCTTTTGGCTTCTGTGTTATTGAATAAGGTGTTTGATCTTAATACATGCATTTCTACAGGTATTAGGAAATTAATAGCATTGAAATGAATGATGACAAAAAGAAGCAAAAGTAAAGGTCAAAGTATGTAAAACTTAGGCTGCAGTCTTTTACTTTTGGGTAAGCACAGTGTGCTGACAGCCTGCTAATGAGCCCAGCAGTGTCAAAGTGTGGATTAAAATAATCCTTCTGTTGCTTATATGTAATCCTTGTTGTAGAGGCATGCTCTACCTTCTGCCTCTTTATACCTCAGTCAGGATGTTTAGATACTTCTTTAGAAGAGGTGAAGAAGCCACTGAGCACTGAGTTAATAGGGATGTTTCATGGCATTCTGATGAAATCCTCTTTTGGGTTTCCTTCTCAAATGGTGTAACAGGCAATGGACAGCCACAGGCGTGTGCTGCACTGGGCTTTTCTGCTGCTTTGAGAGGTGGTCTCATGCCTTTAGCCACCTAGTAACTCTCTGGTGGTCTATTTGTAAAATTTATTTTTAATTTACTTTTTTCTCTTTTTTCCAGCTTCGTTTTCTAGTGGAGCTTTTATGGCCTCTGTCATTGTTTCTTGCACTTGTCTGGCTGAGGAAAGTTAATCCACTGTATCGCCAACACGAATGTAAGAATGTTTCAGATGTTATCATGATCTGACTTGTTATAAGTAATGGCCAGGTGTTCTCAGACAGAGATACTGGGACCTGTTTGTGGAGTGTTACTATCCAATGGTGAAAGAACAGACTTCAGTTCAAGTAGCTTAGTTATTTGTAGCCATGTAGTGTAAAACCTATCAATGAAGTCATGGAAAAAACAGCTAGTTTTCCTGTGATATGCTTTCTGGTCAGACTTACCTGGGGTCTCAAGGTGTTATCTAGTTTTGGATTTCCATAATTCTGTTACTGAGAAAGTACTACCTCACTACCTATTTAAAAATAGGTAGTGAGGTAGTTCACATTACTCAGAATTAGTTTCTGTTGAAAATAGCCATATTGCTTATATTGGTGGCTTCTTTTTTCTCAATTAAAGATAAATCTATGTGATTCCTATCACATTCCTTCTGTAGAGGGCCAACTCATTGTGTTATTTATGTTCACAAAGGCTGCATTAGAAAAGACACCAAACAATTTCTATTTTGTGTTTTGATACTCTAGGTCACTTCCCAAACAAGGCAATGCCATCAGCAGGAACACTGCCATGGTTACATGGCATCTTCTGCAACATGAATAATCCCTGTTTCCGCAGCCCAACCCACGGAGAGGGTCCAGGTGTAGTGTCCAACTACAAAAATTCCATGTAAGCAGAGCTGTATGTGTGAGACTGGGCTGCAGCAGAACAGGCCTGCAAGGAAACTGCTAATGGCTTGCTCTGGGCACCTGTTGGACAGTCATGGGCATGAATGATGCAGGGAGAAAGGCTGGAGTATTCTCACCTTGCTTAGAAAGGTCTCTCACCACACCAAGGAGTATTTTAAGGAATTGTTCTGTGGTATGAATGAATAAGGAAGATAATAACATACCAGTTTGCAAACAGTGGAAGACAAAAATTTTCAGTTCTAGAACTTTGGTTTCATGCTGACAATGGTCAACAGAGTTGAAACAGAGCTCACGACGGTAGGTTTAGGTCTTTTAGAGAGAGACTTCAGTGCAAGTCTCTAGGGAACACATGTTCACTTAATAAAATCTGTAAGAACCTGATTACTGAATGTCTTGGGAGAAATCTTTTTGATAAAAGAGCATGGAATACCTAAGCCTTCTTTTCTCATCACTATAGTTGTCTGTTCTGAATGAGAGCTCTGATGAAGTAGCTGCATTGCCACTTCTAATGTAGCACCTGTTTTGGCTATATACTTGTGAGACTTTAATCAGCACATAACCTTCAGATACTAAGCTTGTTTGCAAAATAGGAGGATGGGAGATTTCCAGACTATTACTGAAAAAGGGCTGTGGGAGTGTTTTATTGCATTGTTCATTACAGCTGAGTCATAAAAGAAAGTATAGTAGACAAGCACCCTTAGAGTGAAAAAACCCTGTCAGCCTGAGTAAAAAAAACATTCCAAATCTCCCTGTTACAAAGTCCACTTTGCAGCATCCAATGATTAAAATTCATGAGCTAATAATGTGAAGGCCATTGAAGCCCCTGTCATGTGAAAGTCTCTAATGTGGACTTAACTTACCATTTGACCTTTTGTTCCTAGTGAACAGGATTTAAAATAGTCAGCTGAACATTTTTTGGTGGGGTACAGTCAAACACACAGTGGAGCTAGAGGGTTCTGGTTTCTGTACATTCTAGCTTTTCTAGGTTGCTTGTTACAGAGCAAACTGTCACTTTGTCAGTCCCAGTCAATCCAGTGCACTACAGCAGAAGTAAATTCATTGTGTTCTCTGGAATAATTTGGTCCTTCCTGTTTGTTGTTTCCTGTAAGCTGAAATGAGTCATGGGGACTGAGATACACTATTGCATGCATGGAAAAACATAATACTGTTAAAGAAGTGTAATGGCCTTACCTGATAGTAAGAATTGCTTATGCTTGTTTGTAAACAGAGGATATGGTTGCATCTTTGCTTGATCTGCATGTTCTAACCCTAAACTGCTGCCTGTGACTATTTGTTAATTGCGTTTTCCTGCTCCTCCTAGAAGAAATGTTCTGAAGGGACCTAACAAATTGGAGGAGACTGATGTGGGAGGTGAAAGATTTTTCTGTTTGTGAATGATTCCATGTCACTTGCTAGGCTAAGCATGTGCCCAGAGTGCCCCATTCAGCTGCTGGAGGTGGGCCTGGGCTAGAGCCAGGGCAGATTTGAACTATAACAGGTTGTCTGGGGAAGGTCCTGCATCCCCAGAAAGACCAGCATGGCTAAGGAAAAAATGTATGAATGGCCAATCTTCTGCAACACCAGTAGCCCTCTTAAAATTGCTGTGGACTTTCAAATCTAACTGAACCCCAGACTACCTGAAACTGCGGACAAAACAACTTATTTTTTTCCTCACCCCTAATAAAGACAGTCAATGTTTCTATTCTTTCTCTTCTCTTCTCTTCTCTTCTCTCCATTCTCTTCGCTTACTCTTCTCTGCGCTTCTCTTCTCTTCTCTTCTCTCTCTCTCTTCTCTTCTCGTCTCTCTCTTCTCTCTCTTCTCTTCTCTTCTCGTTCTTCGTCTCTTCTCTTCTCTTCTCTTCTCTTCTCTTCTCTTCTCTTCTCTTCTCTTCTCTTCTCTTCTCTTCTCTTCTCTCTCTTCTCTCTTCTCTCCTTCTCTCTTCTCTTCTCTTCTCTTCGTTTGAGTTTTTTGGTTTTTTTTTACTTGAAAGGTTTTCAAGAGTCATCACACTTAAATTACTGTTTCTTCATTATTTCTCCTTTCAGCCTTGCAAGGGTATATAAAGATGCTCAGGAGCTTTTACTGGAAACCCCTGAAATCCATGACCTTGGAAGAATCTGGGAAGAACTGATCATTATGACTCAGTTTATGGAAACAATGAGAACTAATCCTGAAAGAATTGCAGGTAATTGTTGTGTCTATATCCTTTAGACTATTTATTTTTCCTTCTGAGAGTTGGATAGTAGTTACTTTGGAGCCTGGCAGCATTATAGTATATTTCAGATGTAGCTGTTGCTCTGCTTACTGTTAGGGTAGGTTAAAATCTGTACAGTGACAAACAGTCACTGTCATTTAGGGAAAAGGAGAGAGGCAGTAATTTCTTTCTACAACCATCTTAAATGACAGTAGATAAAACTCAAAAACTCAAAAAGCATGGATATCTCACCACACAAAGTAAAACATGGCTTAAGAAATGTCATTAATTATTATTAAAGTAAAAGCAGAGGCAGTGAGAAAATTCACTGGAAGATACAGAGGAATTTAAAATTAGGAGCATGTCTGAATATATGCCAGGAGCATAACCCAGAGAAGTGCTTAGAGGTACTTTGTAGAAAGAGAAAGCGTTGAACACTTATAAACAGAATTGCATATTAATTGCATTAACTTTGATTTAAAGCAGCTTGCCAAACTCAAAACACAGTCCTGGGGAAAATAGGGAATGTGAAATTGTTAATTTTTTGGACTTGAAGTATCGAATTTGAAAAGGTACTCCTAAAACTAAGGTATAGAAATGGTCTGGGTTTGTGAATTGATCTGTCCCATTCTCAAATCCTTTGTCACAGGAATAGCATTCCTTTTAAAATTGTCACTCTCCCTATATTTTGAACAGGGTGTATATAAACCATCTGATACACATGGTCCACTATCCTATCAGAGGTTTATAACTAGAAGTAAAAAAGGGATTATCTCCTTGTAAATAACAGTGAGACAACCAAATGCCCCAGAATGTAAACAAGAACTTGAGTATAATCTGAGCTGTTGTTTGTACCCAGCCATAGAAATCAAACATGACTATTTAGAGGGGAGGAAAAGCATGTCATGCCATGGGTTTGCTATGTATTGCTAAGGGGCCACACCCCATGGTTTAGGAAGTTCCCTTTGCATTCCATATCAACTTTACTCATGAAATATAGAGTACATTCCCACGAATCCTGTGACATGTAATGTTAATGCTCCGTCAGAATCTCTGGAGGTTTTAAATGTGTTTTTACTTTTTTTAAAAAAATAGAAGTTTGGAATTTCCTATTATATAATACAGTAAAAAAGTCAGTTCTGAAGCCTTTCTAATAAAATTTGAATTACCATCTTTCTTCATGCAGCAGAAGTTACTGAAAGATTGGCTATTTAAGTTGTCTGTGTTTATAACTTACTACTATCACTTTTAAGTAACAGTCTTAATCTAATAGCTGCAAAGTTGAGCAAGGAAAAGTTTGCAAATGTCAGAGTTGTGATTGCCCCTTTTTCTGATGCCTGAAATCAGACCTGCCACTTGAGTCCTCCTTCCTTGTCCCAGTCTCCCTTTGCTCTGACACTTTTGATGAGATGTTTTCTTGTAGTGTGCTTTTTCCTCCACACTGCCTGGATGCCAGGAAAGGCATCAGTAAGAATATGAGGGACAGACCCATGCTATTGTTTTCAGTGTTTACTGCTTGAATAAATATGTGGAGAAACAATTCAAGAAGTTCTCAGACCCTGTAGCCTCAGGCCAGAATATACTTAGTGCAGATGGAATTGTGGAAGTTAGTTGGCAAACTCTGATAAGACTCAGCTCACAGAATGGAGTGCATGTTTATTAGAACTGTCTGAAGTTACATTCTCTATGTCAGTAGGATACACACTGCTCCTGTCAGTTTCCATTGCCTGTTCTAAAGACATAGAAGACTTAGAGCTGTTCAAGCATTCTTTACCAAAGTCTGTGGATGCTGTGTGAGGTGCTTTTAATAAAGGTGTAATTAAGTAAAGTTATAATAAATATTTATTGAACATGAGCAAAATTTAGTTTCCAAGCTTTTCTCTTGCGCCATGCTGAGACAGAGTTCTCACTGATGAGATTTGTAACAGAGACAAGTTAGGAGTATTTTGAGCATTGTTACAGACAGTAGCAGGGAAATAGGTGGCCTCTTACATTTATCTAATTTAGCTTCTTACATATGTCTAATTTAACGGTGGGTGGTCTCACTGGTTTGCCTGAAGAGTAGTTGTTCATCTAGTTTAATATGAAGCATAAGCTACACTTTATGCTTCTCAAAAAAAATTGAGTTTTTTCTCATGGAAGATTTTCAAGGGTCACTTTTGCAATGCTAGAGAATAAGGTTAACTAACTAAAATTAATTGACATCAGTGATAAATTAATGTAAAAGTAAAGGGTTGTCTGAAGTTATTTACACAAGGCTCAGAAGAAAGGACACTAAGAACTGTAGCATACTTGAATCTGAACCTTTAAAATAAAGCATTACATCAGAAAAAATCAGACACTTTCAAATGCAGTCAGGGCTGCTTTCAGTGTGTCCATTCCTGTAGCCCTAGTCTGAAACATCTTTGAGAGATCAGATATGCAGAGCCAGAACACTCAGCATTTTCTGATTATCATTTCCCAACAAAGGATTAAAATGATTTTGAATTGCAAAAATAATTTTAGCCCCAGTTAGTCACGACTAGGTATAAGAGCCAAAGCACATTCTTTTTGCAGGTTTTAGCCAGGATATGAGCTGTTCTTTAACTTCCTTTGTTTGGTATCTCACTGATCTGTGCACTCTTTTTTCATCCAGGAAGAGGAATACGAATTCTAGACATTTTGAAAGACGGGGAGACCCTCACTTCCTTCTTGCTAGAAAATGTTGGCCTCACAGATTTTGTTGTTTACCAGCTTATTAATGCTCAAGTGCGCCCTGAACAGGTGGGTGGAGTTTACAGCCACGGGGTCATTATCTGTGAAGAACCAATCTCCTGGCTCTATGTGCAAAGCAGCCTCAGTGAAGGCCTTGGGCCCAGAATAACTGATGCCTTATGGGCCGTTTGTACAATTTCTCCATTTGTTTTTTGTCAATCTAGAGGAAGACATGTTTGGTTTGTCTTTAAAAAACATTTTGAGTTTATGTTAAATATTAATAAATTATAAATAAACAGCAAAATCCTGTTGTTGCGCCCAAATAATAAGCATCCAGAAACAGTACTGGCAAGCACTGCATCCATCCCCATGACTGAAGACTTGACTCAAAAACATAAAGAAGCTGTGCATCCTTTTGAGATAATAGTCCTGATGAGAGAAGAACTACTGGAGGTTCTTAATTTATAATTTAACTTCTCTGCCCTAATGTCAGTATGGCAGTTTTTTGATATTGTCTTACATAAGTAAGTGGAAGTGGAGAAACAAACCAAATTTTTTAGAATCTGATTGAAAAATAGATCTGCTCAGAAAATTCAGAGTGAAAAGTGCAGGTCAAATCCTTCCTGAAGCAGCTAAGCAGGTAACTATGTTTGACTAAGTCCAGGCTGTCTCTGCTTCTGCATGTACGTGTTGTATATGCTTCTGCATGATGGCTGGGAGCTCTCTGAGGAACGCTGTATTAATGAATGAAAGTTGCTGAATTGGAATTCTGGAACAATTTCTACACTGCATTAGTGTGGGTGGAAGCAAGTGAATAATTGAGGCTGAAAGACACAATTCCTGTGTTTCACTGCCACATAAAATGCAAATTCTGAAACTGTGTGGGCAGAAAGAAGAAGGGCATTCATGACCTTTCATGCAGTTCCTTTTGTACATCACAGGTTCCAGCTGCTGTGACCAGTAGCCAAATTACTTATTTGCTGTATTCTTGATTGGTACCTGGGGAAGCCTTCCCCTGTCCTCACTTTATCATGAAGCAATTCCACAAGATCATACCAAAGCCAGTGTAAATTGATGCATCCTATGCATTTTCACACTTCCATGTCAGCTGAGCTGTTGAAAATTTGCTTCCTTGCTACTTGTGACAAGGAGAATATATACAGATATCCTGCTGGGTTTCTCTTTCCCTATAAATCCCATAGCTCTTCTGCATCAGGGGTCTGCTGTGTCAGGAGAACTGAGTGGAGGAGATCTGGTGTTAAATACCACTTTTGCTGCTCTCTATGCAGTTTCTTTGTTAGCAGTAATTACAGGGATACAAGATCATCTCACCAGATCTGATTTAAAGCTATGAGGAAAGAAAGTGCTGTAAATACTTCTTTCAGGTGAAAATGATGCAGAAAAACCAATCTCATAATTTTAAAAACATAACAAGAGAATTATTTTCAGTAGGAATTGAACACTGCATTTTCTGTGAGAGATAATCTGCTTCATTCCAAAAGCCCTTCTTGATAAGCAAGTTGCTTGGGCTGGACTTATGCATGGTTGAGGTGGAAGTTTCAGAGCCATGACTAGACCCTAGATCTGTGGTTGTCTTAATATTCAACCGCGATAGTTCACCTCCAGTTCTTCATGCTGCTCTGCCCTCTGTTAGCCTGCGTAGTTCTGTACACCCCTTCCCCCTGCAGCTGATGGCACAGAGCTGATCAACCTGAAAGCAACTTGTTTACAAAAGCCTGACTGTTGCCAACAGCTGGCTGGAGATCTAGGCCTGAGCCGCCTGGGAGTCAGGAAATGACACACAGAGCTGAAAGCTAAACCTGATCAAACAGCCAACTAGCTGAAAAAATAATTTGGACTTCATCTTGCCAGCTTTGGCTAAACAGTGACACATTGATTAAAAAAAAAAAAGTACTGAAGTTTCCCTCTGAGGGCCTGCTTTTTTGAGTCATTCTAAGATAAAGATAAGAAACTGATGTTAAAGCACAACAATAAGAAGTTCAGGAAAGATTGGCAGCAGCACAGCCTACCGGAAAAATTGGAAGGGTGGAGGTTTGATGTTTTTCTAATCCCATCTGTTCATGAACATTATTGAAATGCAGTTACAGTTTGTAAATAACAACTCTTTTTTTTTTTTTCTGTGTTTATCCTTCTTAGTGATGTTAATGACACTGTTTCCTCATTTCACAAGTCAAATCAAGGTTCCCAGGCTGCCTCCCTGTGCAGCCCAGTTTCATTGCAGTTGACACTGACTGATGAGGACCACGCCAAATGAGGAGTGTGTGGTTAAAAAATGCTGTTTCTACCACACACATCCCCAGGACATAAGTAACCCAGCAAATATCCAAATTATTTTACTGACATAAACTAACTTAATTCCAATTCACATGGTCCAATTTGAGGGAGGGCAGGGGTGTGTGGTTTTGGAGGTTTTTTGCAAGACAGGCTGGATCTGTCCGTTGAATTCCTTCTTTTGCAGTCTGCCTTTGTCCGCACTGTCGAGCTTGTGTTAACAATGCCTTTATAGCAGTACAGCTGTAGTGATGATAGTGCCTCTCAGACACTTCTGGAAATTCACATCCCTTTTTTGCATCATAATTCCAAAATGCAATCTGTGTGTAATTCAGAAGCCTTTCTTTTTTTGTCAACTGCTGCTCCATAAGCTGAAGCTCAGGGCAGTCATGGCAGATAAAGTACAATGTTATTCTAGACCTCTCTGCCTCCGCCTTTCTGGATGCTGACTTTCCTGAGCCACACTTGCACTTTGGTTGATAGCTTCTGACAGATGAAGCCCTTCATGAATAACTCCTCAGTCTACTTGGAATCCAGTCTCCAGAGCTACTAAATTAATTTTTTTCTCATTGCTCTGTAGTTTTAAATATTCTCTTTACAGACACCTCCAAACAAGGGGTAGCTGCTAACTATCGGAGACTTTCACATATAAAATTTTGATAATGATGAATTTCCTAATTTGCTTAGATAAGAAATAAATATGTGTCTATGTCTGACCTGGTATAGGTGTGGTGTGTTTTTTCAAGCCATATGTCTTAAAGACTGGAATGCTCAGCAGATTATTTTTCTAAAGAAAATTATTTTCCTGGGTAGATTCTGACAATTTCTAATAAGAAACTTAATAATTTCTTATTAAATTCATTTAGTCTAATGATATTGTGTCAGTGTATATTTCTTGCTTGTCTGAAAGTCTGTGTTCATCTCACAGTATGCATTTACAGTCATCACACTGTTCTGAGCAGTGTTTTCCTTAAATTTGTGCTGTGATAGGAGGTGGACAGAGGATGGGAACATTAGCTCATAAGCAATTTCCAGGGCTACTTTTTATTATATTTCCATGTACTCTGTATATTATAAAGTAAGTGGAATTTATTCATTGACTGCAAAGAGCATTCCATAACAACAATGTAAATCCCACGTAAATCTACTCATTTCTATAGAGTTATTCTGCATTTACATTGGTTTGACTATAAACTAATGTGTTCCCATTGGTTGAACACTAAAGATAAAAAATTTGGGCTTTTTCTGTTCCATGTTTATGTTAGAAGTGGTAATCAGTAAATGGGTGTGATTTAATGTAAAATGGCTTTGTAAATCCTGGCTATGTGCCTGTGCAGAGTGACAGTGAATAATGGCTGTGGGAAGTGTTGTAGTGAAATAGTCATAACTGAAATAGAATGCTGAGGGAAATCAAGCTTGAGAATGAGAGGTATTGGCCTTTTTTTTTTTTTTTCTTAGAGCAAGTAACGGCAAAAATATAACTAACCTGAACATAAAAGGTAGAGTGATGTAGTACCATCATTTGGTCCTGGGAAAATAATTTCAAGCAAGCTGCAGCTATTCCTCCTTCTCCACAAGGATGGGTGGCATGGCTTCAGGTGTGCTTAGATGACAGTTAGGAAGGGAAGATGGCTCACAGGGACTTTTGCAATGAAAGGAAAATCACTAATGAAAAGACAAAAAATGTGTCTGAAGGCAAGGTCATCTAGCATAGCATCAAGTGAAAGTGATTCAAGGGTTGATGCTTCAGTTGACCGCATCTCTCTGCTAGTCATTAAAGTATTAGCAGGGGCTGATATCAAACTGTCCACTTTTGATAAATGTTTAATTGTTCCTGAGCAGTATGCAAGTTTGATAATAGTAAGTAAGACATTGGTTTTGCTTGCAGTTTGCCTATGGTGTCCCTAGCTTGACTCTGAAGGACATTGCTTGCAGTGAGGCGCTCCTGGACCGCTTTATTATCTTCAGCAGCCGAAGAGGTCTCCCTTCTGTACACAAGGCCATGTGTGCCCTGTCCCAGGACAGTCTACAAAGAGTAGAAGATGCCTTGTATGCAAATGTTGATTTCTTTAAGCTGTTTCGGCTGGTAAGTATTAACACAATTAACTTTGTCTTATGTTGTCTTTTTTTTTCCTTATATTTCATTGCCCTTCAAGAATTTTTTTTTTTGTAATGCATCACCAATTTTCCAAGTGGTCTTAGTTTATTTACCCCTCCAAATGTAAGGTTATGGATCTGTGATTGTTAACCTACCACCAGCAGGACACATTACTCAGATAATTCTGAGTATGTTTTGGAATGAAGCAGATGAAATTCACAGTACAGCAGAACTAAGAGATTCAAATGCAGTTTTTAAATCAAAGTTTGTGTTGAAATATTATCTGTTATTTTTACAGACTGAAATATTATCAGTCTGTGTAGCAAAACAGTGTGTGGCATACCTATAGGGAATCATGAGGATTCTGAAAATACCAAATGCAGCTGATTCTGTCTTTTCTCTGTCCAGGATGACAGAATTTTTACACTGCAGTCAAAGTCATGGTGCAGCTTGAGCTGGTGTAGCCATGTGAGCCCTTTTTAAAAACCCAAATCAACCGAACTAGGAAGTTGTTCATCACTCTTTCTATAGAAGCTTTTCCTTACTTCTGTTCATTTTCCTTGCCCTTCTTTGTGTTCCTGTTTCTACTGTGACCTTGCTATGAATTAACCACTTCTGCAGCCTTGGTTTAGTATCGAGATATTATGCTACTCTATATATATGTAAAAGCATAGATTGATGTTAATATACTTTAAAATATATTATAAAATGCAAATTATATCAAATAAATAATTATAAAATGGCATATTCTTCTAGTATTTCATTTGTATTCTGCACACTGAGGTGATGCTTTCAGAGAATTATTAATAAAGGCTCCAAGGTCTCTTTCCCCATGATAGCAAACCTAAATGTCCATCACTGTGTATGTATCTTTCATGTTTGTTTTCCCTATGATCATGCTTTGCATTTTTCAACACTGAGTTCAATTTGCTGGTTTTCACCTTGTAATGTTAGTTGGCCTTATAGGAGCAGGCAGGATATATGAAAAACTCCTCAAGTTGCATAGCAAGTATTGGTCAGATTCCTCTGCCACAGCCGTGTAGCACTGTGATTAATTTAACATGGATTTTCAGCTCTGCTTTTCCAGAACTGGGAACAGAGGATGCCAGGAGCTGCAATTGACACCAGGAAAACACTGGTTGTTGCAGCATTGGTAGTCAGTCATTGTGCCCATGTGATTTTACCAGCCCTGATAAGAATTTGTGGTCAGCTTCTGAGAGATGCTGTTTTCCATTCCTAAAAATATATTGTCTTATATTTTCATATATCTTATGCTTGCTGGAAGTAGCAGTGAATTAATACTACAGTATTTCTAAAATAGATTTTCAGTATTTGGGATCTTCAAGTGAATATTCACAATGTACTGCCCAGCTTTTTTTGCAGGTTTACAATTCCCGTTCCTCAGAGTTTCAAAAAGACCAAGTTAAGGCAGGTGCTCCAAGAACCCTGTATAATCTTTGCACAGACTGGTTCCCCTTAGGGGACCAGGAAAAGGGTGTTTTGAAGCCCTGCATGTATTCTTCCTGCCTGAATGTCAAGTGACAGATCAGAACACACTAACATGAGCTTTCCATAAAAGCTCTGGCCTTTGTGACTGCCTGCCAGGTACTTACACAGTGCAGCTGTCTTCTGCTTTCTTAACCACCTACTGACTGAAAGGAATGGCAGGCAATCAGCAGGGTGTGTAGGCGTTTTTGGGGAAGGCTTTTTAGGGGCTTGTCTCATAAATATCACAATCTGGCTACCTCCAAGTCCAGCTTTGTATTTTGTTGTAATAGCAGAAGAAATGCCTGAGAAAGCTTCAAGAGTGCTGGCTCCAAGTGCATATGTGATTCTTTAGACAGCTGACAAAGAAGGATGCAGTGATGCAAACAAAGTGGTATGTGACAGCATACCATTGTGTCACCTGTTTCTTTAAAGTCCTTGTTAAATAAATGTTAGCTTATACTGAAAAGGCATTTTGTCAGTCTGCAGAAGCCTGGGAAGTAATGGTTTCTCTCAGGTTTGACAAACAGTGAGGACCAGACTGTCCAAAATCAGGAAGTTTACGAAGTTCTACAAATTATTTACCTCCATTGCAAATGTGGGCTTCTGTATCAAACCTTAGCTAAATTTGATAGTTACCAAGAGTCTGTATATCTCACTGGAAGAATAGCCTCTGTGAGAAGCAGCTTCTCAAATGTCCCAGTTACTGCATACCTCCTCCATTTTTGCACCTTTTGTCATGATGGGCTTAGATGAACAGAACAAATCCCAGGATATATTTTAAGTGTTTGTTTCAGCGTTGTATTAGAAAGAACATTCACACAGACTTCTGTGTGTCTTGCACATGGGTACTGGATTTGTGGCCCCGTAAGACAGGCTTATAAGATATTGTTCCAAATAACTCTAAGAATTTGAGCTACAGAGATGCCATTTGGATTTTCTTCTCATTGTTTTAACTGTTGTCATGTAGAAGGTTGTCCCTATTTTTTATGTATTCACAGCTTCCCACTGTTTTGGACAGAAACTCACCAGGTGCTGACCTGAAGTCTTGGGGGAGGGTGCTGTCTAATGTCTCCCAAGCAGTGCAAAAGGTAAGTGGTCTAATTATAGATTACATCACTTTTCTGCATAGCTCATAGTCCTTTTTCTCCTTGGTTGTTTTTATGTTCCAGTTATCTGCTTTACCAGAAAGAAAATAGACTTGTTGGGGAAGAGCTGATTCCTTAAAAAAATCATTCTTCTCTCATTACAAAATAAATGTAAACGTAAGCATTGGCAATTCTGAAGTGTATTCTTTTCTTCAAAAACAATTTTAAAGAACGAGAACTGAAAATGGTCCCTGTGACCAAGGCAGAGGAGAGGAAGGGATGAGGTTCTGACTGCATTCACACTTTACCATGTAGGCACAACTGCGACCTCACCAAATAGTTACTTTCTTTGAGGGCTGCAATTAACCAAGTCTTGTCTTACTGCAGCTGGCCAGGAAGCCAAGTGTTCAGGACCTTTTGAGGGTTCTGCAACCATTTCTACAAGATGGAAGGCCAGAATCCTTAGGCCACTTGGTGAGTTCCCTGTCAGATCTTTTCTGTGGCTATCCAGAAGGAGGTGGATCCAGAGTGCTTTCCTTCAACTGGTATGAAGATAACAACTACAAAGCTTTCCTGGGGATTGACTCAACAAGGAAGAAATCTGGTTATCTTTATGATAATACAACCAGTAAGTTTTCCCACCAAACCACTAAGAAACTTGTGACAGGTGCACCTTATGTTCAAGTACGAGCATAGAGTGTTGCTTTTATAAATAACCTTTTAAAGCAGTTGATTTAGGAAATTAGAGCCAGGTGAAATGATTTTACTCCATACTTACTTCATAGCTGGAAGCAGAGAAGCCCAGGACTTGACAACTGACAGAAATACCTGTTTGTTTTTAATATGGAGGCATAATCATAGGCATGATCATATTTAAGACTGTTCTTCTGTTTCATCTTCTAATATATGCTACTGATACCATGAAGAACAAGGTGTTCCTGAAAAAGGTTCAGGAAAAGACAATATGGCATTCTGGAATTACTTTTCTCCAAAGTATTTTTCTAAACTTTATTTTTTCTCCTAACTTGTTTGATGGCCTCCGGCACAGAAATTTAACAATCTCTCCTTTCCAATAATAGTCAATTTGATACATGGTGGCTGTTATCTTACTGCATAAAAGTGCATCTATTTTGTAGCAATAATGTTCTACAGCATGATTACGTTTTATATAGAAAATATTTCAATTTTCCAATTTCTGTGGCTTTTATTTCCTTACTATTTATTTCCTCCTATTGTAAAAAAATATTACAAAGAAGAACCAATTTTTTACCATTTGTTATTTTGTCCTTTTATAATGTCCCCTTCTGTTTGCTAGTTAATTTTTCTCTACACTGAACTCACCAGCAGTTTTTTCTGTACTACCACTCATTTTATAGCTGGTAGTTCTGTGTCCCTTCTGCTATGATAAATATGATTGCATGGTGACAAAGTACAGGTGGACACTTTGCCTACAGAGACTCCTACCTTTCACTGTTGGTGTTAATACTTGGCTCTACTTATGTCTGAGGCTTCCAAAGAGGCCCAGTACTCCATCTCTTCAACCAGGAAACAAATTAATTGAATCCTGCCCAAGTAAACTAATTACTTCATAGTGCAGGGATAGGATAAAAATATTTACATTAAAATGTTTAATTTTAAGTTATTGTAGGATCCAGTTCTGAACTGTTCTGGAGTTCAACATCTAAGCCCACAGGATCAGCTTTGTATTAGTATCAGCTACAATACAAAGGGGCTAAGTCATTAGGAGTAAAGCAAATAAAGCTCAAACTGCTCAGTCTGTTCTGAGCTGTCTTGTTTCCTTCCATTTGAAATACCATGTAAATAACAGCAAATTTTAAATGGCTATGTTTGCTTTTCCATAGCATATTTTATAACTCAAATATCTACTTAATAGTCTTTCTGTCCATTCAGTCATTGTACTCCTGCATTGCAGAATGTGCTTTAACTCATTCAGATCCAAACTGTCTGTACTGCCACTTAAAAGCCCTGCAGGATGTTATGTGTGATAGGATTTTAGTAGGGTTACATCAAGACTCTCTTTCTTTCTGTCCTTAGCACCCTTTTGTAATGCATTGATCCAGAACTTGGAATCAAACCCTTTAACCAAAATAGCCTGGCATGCTGTGAAGCCCCTGCTGATGGGAAAAATTCTCTTTGCTCCTGATGCACCTTCTGTACGGGAAATTATAAAAAATGTAAGTTCTGAAATACAAAAGGGTATATTTCTAAAAAAGAAACATATTTTGAAAAACAGTCACCAGTGACAGTCAGCCTAATCAGAGTTTCTTCTCAAAACTCCATTTGTTCTGATGGTCCTCAGAGGAAGGACAGGTACTCTGTTTAAAAAACAGGAGACAGGTCTTCTCTGATTCACCCTATCTTGGTCCATGCTGCATGGTTTTTCCAGCTCACCCAAGCAGCTTTTTTTTGGCTTGATTCCACATTTACACTAGTAAGCATGATAATATTTATTTTACAGAGGTAGGAACATAAGCAGATCTGTGCCAGTAAATGTTTAAATGGAGCAACTGTGAGACTTAGATAAGCTTATTGAGAACTAACACTGAGATATTGCAAACCAATAGCAACATCATGTTTTATTATTTTATCTTTTAAATGCACAAAGAATTTTCACTTCATTGAAATAGGATGGAACCTGGACTCTTCAGCAAAATGCTTGAAGTTGGGTGAATTAATCTGACCAGTTAAATCAAGGTTGCATATGACCCAGGTTTTGTCCACCTCATAACCAGCAATTCCCTACTCTAGAGATCTGTACAAGGCACAGAACTACTGCTCAGATTTCACACAGGAAAACATCAGATTTACAGCAGCTCATCATTTCAGGTCTTAATAGCATAGCTATGGGAGTATCTGTCTTTTCCAGTTGCCTTCCATTCATTCATCTACTCACATCATCATCTTCCTTTTTTGTTCTTAATGGAGAGAGATAGTCAAGGGGAAAATTCTAAATAATTCTACCAAAAATCTGAGTACTTAAAGGAAATTGAAATTAACTAGGCTTAATGTACAATTGTTTTTTCCATTACATATACCACAGAATTTTATCCTAAGTGAATTTGATTCTGGCTGGATTTTACAGATTCTTTTTCTGATGGTTATTAAAATTTCTGCTATTTGAACAAGTTGGATAAGTTTTGAAGGTAAAAACTACAGCTGTCTAAGTTAGAGGTTCCTCTCTCACCACATCCTGGATAGATCATAAATTCAGTCTATCTTCTTAGATTTCTAACTTTTTTTTCTGCTGTTTTTTTTTAATCAGGCAAACTTCACTTTTGAGGAGCTTGAACGCCTCCAACTGTTGACCAAAGCTTGGGAGGAAGTTGGACCTCAGCTGTGGTACTTCTTTCAAAACAGCCTACAAATGAACATGATCCGTGTATGTTATAACTTATCAAAGATCCTCAGTAAGAGCAGCCTTTCACCATCTTCTATTTTTATTAATGAAGCAGACAAATAATTTGAAAGGTTTGGCCAGAAGCATAGCCTTTGCAGCAAGAAAACTGTGGCCTTTAAGGCTGTTGGCTGCTGGGCTTGGTTTGAAGGCAAGTCATAGATGCATTACAGCATCCCTGTGGCAAAGCCTTAGATCCTAGCAGTCAAGAATCTGACTAATGACATCTTAATAAAGGCAGCAATTGCTGCTTCCCTGCCTCCCCAAAATGTCTTTCAAGAATGACTTTATTTTCTTGAATTCTGTATAGGCAAAGAAGGCAGTAGGATCATACTTTTTCTGGGCCGGACAGAAATTTATTTTGGGAAATTGCTTGCTTCTGTATCATTCAGATTTGACTTTGATCAACTGCAATTACTACCTGTAGTTAAAGTTTATAAAGCAGTTCGTACTAGAAAAAAACATTTGGTTTCCTCATTTTTCTATATTGTATTAGACATTAATAACATTTATCCTCTTGCTTATAGAGAAATAATGCAATAAATAGTCAAGGAAAAATTTATTTTCATCCATTCTTCAGATCACACATCCAGTTATGCAATAACCCATTTGTAAAATTGATTCTTTAGGATACCCTTTTGTCCTTGTTCATGTGTTGAAAGAGTAATGGAAATGGAAACCATTCTAGCTAAATAGGGCATGGAAAGACAATCATTGTGGCAAAGCTGTCATATTTTTCTTCAGGACTCTCTGAAGCACCCTACAGTGAGGGACTTCCTGAACAGCCAGATGGGTGCGGAGGGCTTCACTGCAGAACAAATCATCAACTTTCTGCACAATGGATCTTCAAGGAGCCGGGAGAAGGGAATGATGGACTTTGACTGGCGGAACATCTTCAGCGCTGTAGACCAAGTTCTGCGATTGCTCAGTCAGTATTTGGAGGTAAATTTAGCCCTGCCCCTTCAGGGAATAGTTGTAGAGGAGATCTTAAAACCAGTTAGGCAGTACTGGGGTCTTTGGTAACAGATAGGAAAGTTAAAATCATAAAATATTTGCTTGTTTCAAGTTGAATCTCATTATCAAAACCATGTATTTAGAATAATTCAGTGGCACAAGTACATGAACACTTATTATTAAAAAAAGTTCAATTTGATGGTCTTCAAATGCTTTACTCAAAATGCTGGTTGAATTAATACATTTCAATGCTGATAGGCAGAAAGTGAGTGCAAAACTTCAAATAATTGGTTTTTTGTAAGTATTGATAACCAACAGGCCTCTGATTTCAGCAAGGTCAGGAGCAGAGGAACAAACAGTTCTTTGGTAAGTCCCCTTGCAGCTTTTTAAGCACCTGATCAAAATTCCATTGGAACTGATGGGGGAGTTTCCACTTGTTCTGTGGTCACTTCTGACAAGATGTCTGTCTCTTTCCTGCAATCTGCCTATTTTCTCTAGCAAGTTGTTTTCAGTGGTGCCTTCTGAGGATTTTTGAGAGAAAATTGGTACCAGTTATAGGCATCAAGACTAAGCCTAACTCCTAATTTCAATCCAGATCAGTCGAAAGGACCATTTGTCCCTATCAAGATGGCAGGAACTGAAAGTTTATCTGCCTTCCTACAGCTAGTACAAGAAGGAACAATAAAGGCTGTGCACAAAGGTCTGCTGATTCATATAATGATCTTTTTGTATCATGTTAGCAGAATTATTTCTTGTCAAACTGAGCGAAAAATATTGTGTGCAGCAGGTCAGTGCTGGAACATCAGTAATATCAGAGCAGTTACTGTACCTGGTAATAGATCTTTGTGTCCTCATGTTCTTTGTAATGAGCTTATTCTTTAAAGTCTGCTGTTTACACGGAGCTCTAAGCACTTGAGAATGCTTTCCCACTGTGCCGGACACAATGGCAACAAATAGCTCCCTTTGGGGAATAGCCTGCTCCTTACCACTGTAATATGCAATAAGAACAATGTGTTGCCAGCACCTGTCTTTGGCAACTCCAGGTCTCTGCTGCAAACTGTGATGCAGCTGAGAATCCCACAAATTATGCAGTGTCTGCTCCTCCTCACCACCCCAAGAATTACCTTTTCTTTCCTTTGATTACCTTAGGCCACAGAACAACTAAACTGTTAGTGAGAGCTTTGTAGTCACTTCTTTATGTTTATTATTCTCTGGTTTTCTCTTCCAAACCTGTTCTTATTATTTTGATTTTGGTTTTCCCATTTTCATTGGACCATTTAAAATTGATAAATAATTTATTTCAAATCTACTGGGAGTAGATTTGAAATAAATTTCCCCAAATAGTTGATAAATTAATTTTGATATAGTGAGATTTATGAAGACACAAACTGAGTTCAAATTCACTAGGAGCAAGATAAGACTAGGTAGAGCATACAGTCTTTGTTTTGAATGCAATTCATGTTAAGAGAAATAAATTCTAGCTTTGGCTCATAGATTACTGTATAAAATGTCTTCTCACTTTCAAACAGTGTGAATTATTGCAACACTGCCATTCTGCCCTATGTTCTTATACAAGCTTTGATTTCACTCTACTCATGGAAAAGATCTATAAGCGTTTGTGTTTTGAACACTTGCAGCTTCCTTTACTGGACTCCTGGATAAGAGCCTGTGCTGCTCTTCAGCCCACTCCAGGCACTGTCTGTTCTGCAGTGAAAACCTAGACAAGTCCCGGTGATGTCAGTATTATTTGCTGGTATCATTCTCACCGATTCCTCTCGAGAACTGTCTGAGTTCTTCTGCAGCTGAAATAAGTATCTTGAAAATAATTCTGCCTGATAAAGAAACAACAAATAATCCTCCAGACTCTGCAAAGACACAGTTCCACAGGAGGGGTTTGTTTTGCACACGCTGCCACTTTTGCAAGAACTAAACTGAATTCCTAAATTCAGTTAACACCATGTAGGATAAATGGATCCCAAAAAATTAATGCAACATGAGCCATTGGTCTGATTTTATTTCTCTTCTGACACGCAAAGTTTCCTGCCTTATTTTGCTTTCTGATATGAAATTCTACATATTTTAGTTTTCTGAAGCAAAAGGGAATGTGAACACCTACAAACACTAGGAAAAATAAAGCCACAAAGTAGTGTTATCAATTTAAGCAGTGTTCTGATTGTGATTTAAAAAATATATTTTCATATAGGTCCCATTAAGGCTGTGGTAGTACAAGTTCTAAGGGAAACAGAGCATGATTTCTCACAGGGAAAGGTTAAGTAAAGGAGTCTTTAAGATTAAATAACAAGTACCAGTATGAGCCCTTTGATGTAGACCAATTTTTAATTATTGGCTTGCAAGAAATGATCGAGGAGATAAGATCAAACAAGTAAGCCTGTTGGAATTTTATGAAGCAAAGGAATTCAATAAGTATCTTTCCAGTCAATCAGGGTTTGAATACTTCTACTCTGTTAATATTTTGCCAATTCTGAGGGGCAGAAGCTAAATATATGAACATAAATCTGTAATTTTACAAACAACTAATGCTAGAGTTTGTAGCATTCACATCTTTGTTTTACGCTGCCTGCTAAGGAGGACCTAAATGGAGGAACATAAAGAACTTAGGTTTTGATGAATTTTTGTCTTGTATATGCATTGATAAGAACACAGTTTGTAGTAATGGCAGAGACTAAGAAAAAATACTTTTTTTTTTGAGATAACCAATAAAAATGACCCATTAACTGAAGTCAGCAGGTAAATCACGCATCAGAATTCAGCAGGGACATAATATGACCAGTTAGATAAATCAATTACTTGCCTGGTGTTACATAGGAATAAATGTTGAATTACCTAAGAGACATTTAAATTTAAATTTATGCTCTGACTTTTCCTAGTGCTTCACTTGACAAAATGCTTTTCAGCTGAAGTCCACAGCCAATGTTCTTTTCTTACAGATCAGTCCTTCAGCTGTCTAGTATTCACTCAGGCACTTCCTGTGCTGAAGGGAGGAGAGAGTCAACTTTTAATAGTTTCATAAAGCTGAAAATAACAACAGTTTCAGTTGAACCTACTTTCCTTTTCTCTTTTCAACCACCAGTGTTTGCTTCAATATATACCTCTTAGTATTTTAATCCAATGCAAATTTTCTCTTTGTAATTATTTGTAGTGTTTGACCTTGGATAAATTTGAAGGTTATCTTGATGAAACTCAGCTGACTCGTCAAGCCCTTTATCTGCTGGAGGAAAACAAATTATGGGCTGCTGTGGTTTTTTCAGACTTAGAACCTACAGCCAGCAGTCTCCCACCACATGTGACATACAAGATTCGAATGGACATAGACGCAGTGGAGAAAACAAACAAAATCAAAGACAGGTATTTACCTGATAGTGATTTCTCTGTTCTTGCCTGCCATAGCATAAATATGAGAGACATAAGGGTGTTGGAACCTGTGCTGGATACATATGTAAAACCCAGCTGTATTTGTTAATAGTTACTGTGCAGTGCAGCACAGAATCCGTCTCTGGTTACCAGGTATCAACATAAATGGTATCACTCTTGTGACAAGCCAAGCAGTGGGTAGGTGCAAGAATACAAGGCAAAGGGATGATTCTGCTCAGAATCTATTCAGTAACCTGCTTCAGTTTATAGATGGCCCCACCATTGGGAAAGACAGACAAGGAAGTCCTGCATGGATTGTGACTGTTCCTCCTTAAGTCCCCACCATATAGACTCACTTAAAGGACTATAATTTCTCAGGATTGTCTACAGAAGAATATAACTGTATCTGGTAGTTGCAATTCCAAATACGGCTATTTCTATTCTAGAACAGTTATTCAGCTACGGGACTAATTTATGTACATTTTAGGTCAAAATTGCTATTCCAAGTCAGTGCAGAGAAAATAAAAGGAAAAAAAAAGAGCCTTCCACTTTCTCAAGCAATATGGTGTGATAGACCAAAGTCTAGAAAATATAACTCCAGCCAGTGTCCCTAAAATTTCACTGGCTATGATTAATTAATTAATTTGCCCCACAACCCTTCCCTAAAATCACTGCTTACCCAAATGGTTTCCATGTGAATCTTCTTTTGAGGTACTGGGATCCTGGTCCAAGAGCTGATCCTGTTGATGATTTACGTTATATCTGGGGAGGCTTTGCATATCTCCAGGACATGATTGAGCATGGGATCATAAAGACCCAGACCAGCACTGAAGTGCCATTGGGAATTTATCTGCAGCAAATGCCATATCCATGTTTTGTGGATGATGTGTGAGTAAAAGCAGTTTGTCTTAATTCTATTTAATACTTGGATTGCTGGATGGTTTCAGATTCTCAAGCCCCAGAATTAAACCTAAGTTATGAATGCCCTGAGGTATAAATGCAAGAGTAATTGAGACACAACTGAATTAATTTGGTTTTTTCCTTATCCTGTCATAACCCATACTCCAGAAGGCCCCTTTGCCAAGATTCTACACCTAATCCCAATCCTGGCCTTTGTTTCATTCAGTGTCCACTTAGTACACTAGCCCCTTAAAAGCAGCAGTTTTCTTCCAATTTTCTTCCCTGTTCACGGTGTGCCTCCTCCAATGCTGCAGTCTGTGATACTGCAGCTGTTCTGGTATACTTTTCACTCAAAAAAAAAAAAAAAAAGGCATTAGAGAAATCTTCTCATAGTTCTGTCAGTGTGCTCTGTGCAGGCAAATGCTACAACTTCTGATAAAAGCAAATTGCAGACACAGAGATTGACCTGTCGTTCCCATCACTCATTATGTGTTGGTCTGACAAAACATCACCCTGGCAAGCCTGTCTAGTTCTTCTCCACTGAGAATATTGCAGAAGCAGAAACCACATCTGTGCAAGAGTTCTCTGAAGCCTGCAATAGCCACATGCAGTTCAGGGCTGGTATCCAAACTCAGTGATGGCCTCTGCAGAGATCCTGTTTAAGTGAGGCAAGTGCACCCTCATGGTAACTCGTAGGCTGTGCTGTGCACAGCCTAGTGCTGGTTACATGTATTCGTCCACAGGCAAAACTCAGTGTGCCCCAGGCCATATCACAAAAGCATGGGTTCGTTTCTCCAGACCAGATTACTTTTCAGGAGTTTTTGGTGGAAAAGTGAAGATTTTCCCTTTGTTTTGAAACTGACATAGCTTTGATAGCATATGGCAAAAACGTAGTTCTATAGGGCTCAGACTTAGGAATCTGAAGACTTTTTGCTCCTTGCCTTTAAACAATCAACACTGGATTCCCCAAAGCCCACAATACATAGCAGTGCTAATTAGTAGTATTAAACAGCTCACATAAGGATGAACAAGTACCCTGGGAGACTGAATAATAAAACTATCCACATCAATCCTAACTAGGGAGAGGGAGGTGTATTCCCTCATCTTCTTCACCAGATAACTCCCCCAGCACAGCAAGGCCATCAGTGCCAGGGAGACATTGTTTATGTTAACATGTTCCCAGACTCAGCAAAATGAAGAGATAAACAGAGCAGCTGACAAGCTGTGTCCTGCACAGGACCTTGTTAATAACTCCTGTAGCTATAGCATGCTTCATAGAAAACTGCCTCTGGCTCAGCCCGCATTACATGCCAAGGGCTGTGGTGAGTTGGCCATGACTGGGTGCCAGGTGCCCACCAAGCCTCTCTATCACCCTCTTCCTCAGCAAGAAGGGAGAAGAAATTAGGATGGAAAACAACTCATAGGTCAAGATAAGGCTCTTTCCTAAAGCTAAAACAAAAAATAACCCAAAGATTCATTCACTATTTCCTATCCAGCAGTGTCCAGCTGCTTCCTGGAAAACAGGGATTCAGCATGCATACCAGTTGCTTTGGAAGACAAATGTTGTAAATATCAAATAACCCCCACTTTCTCCTCCTTTTCCTTAGATTTTATATCTGAGCAGACACAATATGGAATATCCCTTTGGTCAGTTTGGATCAACTGTACGGGTTGTGTCCCCTCCCGAGATTCTCCTCACCCCCTTGCCTGGTGGTGAAGTGGGAATGCTGGAGAGACAGCTCAGATGCTGTGCCAGCACTACTCAGCAGTAGGCAAAACACTGGTGTATTCTCAACACCTTTCTAGCTATCCATGCAAAGCCCAGCACTGTGAGGGCTGCTATGGGGAAAATTAATTCTATCTCAGCTAGATCCAATACCTTGTTCTCATGGTTTGTATGAATTTCAGCAGCCTTGCGGGCAGCATATGATGCTAGCATATTATTTCTCTTGTCAGTGAATCTTTGGAGCAGAAAGACACTGACACTTTAAGACATGAAGTGTCACTCACTTTAACATATGTCTTAACACATATTGTTAACTTTAACATATGTCTTAAAATATTCTTTCTAGATCATAGTAAAAGCATTATGGAAATTCATTGTGTATTTTCATGAGGCACCAAATATTTTGTAGTCTTCTGTAACCCTTAGAACCTCTTTGTAAAATAGAAATAACATTCATCTGACTCATGGGAATGCAGAAACCATTACTTTATTAATATTTAGGATGCTTGTGAGGTTTACTAGTGACATGCTATTGATATTTGGTCTGAGAATTTACAGTTCTGTATTTAATTAAGTCATTCTTCCCCACTCCTTTCCCTTTTCATTTTTGCTTTTCATCTAATATTTCTCTGTTTTACCTAAATTTAATTTATTCCTTCTTGCTTTGGTAGCTTCATGATCACCTTAAACCGCGCCTTTCCCATCTTCATGGTGCTAGCTTGGATATATTCAGTCTCCATGACTGTGAAGAGTATAGTGCTGGAGAAAGAAATGCGTCTGAAAGAGGCCATGAAGAACAGGGGCATAACCAACGGCGTGATTTGGTGCACTTGGTTCCTAGACAGCTTTTCCATGATGGCTGTGAGCACATTCCTCCTCACAGCTCTGATTATGGTAAGGATTGCTGCTCTCAAACTCTTGTGTTTGCACTCCTGATACCAGTTTGCTGTTGAGAAAGAATAGCAGCCATTAACAGGGAGATGTGAATGGTGGAGGCCTGTTCTGATCACAGCACGTAGCAGGCACATTCTTCTAAGCAGACCTCTTAACAGCATCAGCACTTGGCAGAGACAGAACAATAAATGCACTAGTAAAGATTTATTGTGGGATCACTCATAGAAAATACATCAGGCTGGTTACTCTGTATATTGTATTTTCTGTAGGCAGATGCAGATCTCCCAATAAATAATAAGTGTTGTTTTAAATCAAAGAGATAATAACTTGTAGAATTTTAACTTGTAATTCACTACCTGTCATTAATTTTTAATATCCACTGCTTGTCTGCTTAGAAACTGTGCAACTATTTCAGTGGAAAAAGAGACTGCAAGAACAGAACTTTCATGAAAACCGAAAAGAAATCCACCTTTTGCTCCAGTGATTCAAAATTACTGTACTTTTTGTAGCTTTTCAGGATAGTTTGGATGTTGTCTCTGAGGACTACCTTTTGTCTCCACTACCTGAGAACCAAGCTTTATATTGAGACCTTGCTGCTATGTTTTATCATATGAATGTATAGCATTTTGATAAGGGAGAATGCCCTTGCATCTTTTCTGATGTCGGGAGCTGGTATTGATATAAATAGATAGCTAGGGTTCAAGCTGCTCTATCTTACCAGCATGTCCTGATGAGTTGTTGTAGTTCCTGGTGTTTCCATTGCAGCTTGAGTGGATAGAGAAAGCTCACTTTATTTGCTACACTGGTTTAATTAAAAATCAGGAGGTAATTAATATCAGAGAGGAATGTGCTTGTACCTGTAAGTCACTTTGTTTCCCGTATTTCACTATGCCAGTGTGAGGCACCTTTGTAAATACATTCTTATGAGACATTGCATCCCTGTGGGTAGAGAAATCAGTCTCTAAGACCTAGTGGGATGTTGCAACCATGCTGAGACCTATTTATAGCCTGAAAGACCTATTTGAGCATTATATAAATTGACCTAATAAATGTGTCTCAACATTGGTTTTAAAGGCTACCTAGATAATTGGCAGAAGTCCCTGTTCTTCTTGAGAGAGAGAGCATTTAATCCACAAAAGCTCTAATGAAGAAAGGTCAATAAAAGTTCACCCAGTGTGTCAGTTAATACACAAGGATCTCTGAGAAACTACACTTGGATTCCTCAGATGTGATATGCTTCTGTTTGAATAACATCCATGTGCAGAAGCTTTATAATTTGCCTGTGGTTTTATTGTGGGTTTTTTTAAAGATGAGTTTTGTAACACTTCCTTACACTGTCTTTTCTGTACATCAAGCAAGTGGATTGAGGGGATGGTGTGAAGAGATAAATGAAAGTTTATTCTAATATTTCAAATATCTTGCTTGGAATAATTTACTTAAGACTGGGACAGAATGTCTGTTTTCAGACAGTTATGAATTTTGTTCATTCTGTTGCACTAACCTGAAGTCACAATCCAAGAGCAGGAATAAAGTTAGATGAAGGATTTGTTATTGTAATGATCTCAGTTGTTGAAACTAATACCTGGGACAGTTAGAAGTCATATTAGGTAAGAAAGACTGGCTTATTATTCTGTACCTGTTACATGTCAATAGCAATTCTGACCTTTCCTGCTAGCAGAAAGCAGCAAGACTTGTAAATTTTTCTGTTTTCCTTTTGCTTGCAGCATGGACAAGTGCTACATTATAGCAATCCACTTCTGTTCTTTCTATTCCTACTGACATTCACCACAGCCACCATAATGCAGTGTTTCTTGTTCAGCACCTTCTTCTCCAAGGCAAATCTGGCAGCTGCCTGCAGTGGAGTCATCTACTTCACCTTGTACCTGCCCCACATTGTCTGCTTTGTCTGGCAAGACCGTCTGACTGTTAATCTGAAGATCCTAGCAGTAAGCCTTTCACTGGTTCCATGGCATCTCTGCTCCCTTTCTCACAGTCCATATGTGAATCACAAATTATTGCACGCCTCTTCCTCTTGACTTTTTTGACTCAGGGAGGGACAATTTTAAATAATTAGGGATTGCAGGTGTGGAAGCCTTTAGCTGGCCTAGTTCAAGAAATATCTTCATAGCTTTTAGAAAATCCAATCAAATTTGTTTTATGTTTTGAATTCCAGTAAATTAGCATACTAAAATGTTTTAAATGTTTTGAATATTTCCTAGTACGTCAAATCTAACTTCTGGTATGTTTAATAAATATGAAGGCAGTTCACAAAATGAGAACAGTTATCTTTCTCATGTGCTATAACCTACTTAACACCCTATGTCTAAGCATAAGAAGACCTCAGGTTCACATTCCTTCTTTACCTGAACCATAAAGCTAGGAAGTGAACCCCAGTGCCAAAGGTCTGAGAAATACCTTTCATCTAAGGACTTGTAGACATTCTCCAGGCAGTGCTTCCTTGTTGGTTCTCTTCCATTTTAGGTAAGATTCTTAACAAGTCAGGAGAGCTGGAAATGTCTTGCTGATTTTGAGATGGAACTATGATCTTATAAAATTATTCAGATTGATTTTCTGTTGCACAACGTGTCAGGAAGGAGAGTGGATGTTTTGAGTTCCATCTCCCCATTTTTACCAAGCATTCTAACAGCATAGGTAAAGGAATTGTCTTCTCTTCTTCCACTAGGAAATATAAGGAAAAAGGAAAAAGAAAACTAAACACTTCCAAAGCTCTAACCAAGTGTATAAAGTTATAAACTAACTATAAACTACTGGTTTATTAATTTGTTGCATTAGAAGCCGCTAGCAGACATGTCAGGGGGAGCAGTTGTAGTTTTCCATATCCTAATCAACTTGTGTCTTTGTGTCATGTTACTTATAAGTGGCCCTGCCTCATACACTCAGGAAATACTTTGTTTCACCTAGATAATCAAAGGTGTACGCTGTAAACTTCTAGATGCACCTATAATATTTTCCAAAGAGACATTAATGAAGGAAAAAACCAATCTGTGAGAGTTTCCTAGTAGTTAAAGAAATACAGCCAAGGTTGAATTCAGTCTCTTATAGCTAAATACTGCTTAGAATTGCAGAAAATTAAACATTACAGGCCAATATAAAAGTGAAACAACTTTCCTCATGTCATTTGTTACGCAAGTTTTAAAGTCCAGTCCCTAAAAGTCAGAGGTTATTTTGGTTTGTTTTGAGTTCTTTGTTTTCTTCTTGTGGTGGGTTTTTGTTTGCTTATTGTTTTGGGGGTTTTTTTGCAAAGTGTCCCCCTGTCAGGGCTGAATATCTCTTTTCCTTTATTCCAGAGTTTGCTTTCTCAAGTAGCTTTTGGGTTCGGTACGGAATACTTGTCACGCTATGAAGAACAAGGTCTTGGCCTACAGTGGGGTAACATCAGAACCAGTCCCTTGGAAGGAGATGAATATAGTTTTCTTTTTTCCATTAACATGATGATTTTTGATGCTTTCCTCTATGGAATACTTTCTTGGTATCTCGATAATGTTTTTCCAGGTACACCAGTTTCTTATTCATACAAAGTAGTGGGAGTTGCTGCAACCTGTGTTAGTCTAATCAGTCTCTGTGTATTTCAGTGACAGAAACAGGGTGTTTGACCTTGTAGAGTATGAATCTTATCCAGTTTAGCACTACTGCCTTATTAAGGACTTCCACTTTTCTCTCTTTCTTTTTTCTCTCTCCTATTTTATTTGTGAAAAGAATGAAGAAGGAAGATTAAAAGGAGGATGTGATTTCTAGTCCTGTTTTATAATTTAAATAGAAAATAAATCTACAAAACCATAATCTGTTAAAATCCAATTTGTGTACATACTTTTCTTTTGAAAAGTTTCAACCATTTCTAGTGAGATTTCTTTAAATTTTTAAGAATATAGATTTGACAGTAGATTAGATTTTCTAATTCACATATATACTTTGACCACATTATGCAAACTTTTTCTTGAAGGATGGTACTGTTTCCTGAGACACATGCTATGTCATTGGCAGTTGTGAAAGTTCCTGTGTGCATTTATTTTGTTTCTAAACGGAAATCATGATTCTAGTACAAAGTCACAAAAGGATTTTCTTTCTTATCAATTACAAAATTCTGGAACCTTCTGTGTGAAAAAATGATTTGTCCTTCAAGCTTAAATGGTTATCTTGCTTCATATTGAATATTGTTACAATATAATAACTGCCAACTCTTGTGCTGTACAAGCAAGTGAGCTTTCTTTTCATCAGGTTGTTACTCCTGCATGTGAACTGCAGTTCCAGGAGGTGTTCTTGGCAGATGCCCTTTTCTTTTTCTTTTCTTTTTCTTTTTCTTTTTCTTTTTCTTTTTCTTTTTCTTTTTCTTTTTCTTTTTCTTTTTCTTTTTCTTTTCTTTTTCTTTTCTTTTCTTTTTCTTTTTCTTTTCTTTTCTTTTCTTTTTCTTTTCTTTTCCTTTTCCTTTTCTTTTTTCCTTTTCTTTTTTCCTTTTCTTTTTTCCTTTTCTTTTTTCCTTTTCTTTTTTCCTTTTCTTTTCTGCAACTCTGTTTGTTTAAAGAAGAGTGGACAATTGACTATTTGCATGAACACAGCAGGAATTAAACAATAGAAATTTCTTAATTCGTAGAGAAAAATAATTTTTTTTTTCTGTCAGCCCTTTACACAAAAGTAGCATCTAGGGCTTCTAGTTAGTAGCTTCAGTTGCTCCCAGTATTTGCTCTGTCTTGTCTTTCTGCTGCTCTCTTTCAGTAGAATTTCTCATAGCATTTCTCTGTCACACATATGCAGCCCTGTCAAGTCAGTGCTGTACTGTTTGAGGTTAGCACAGGAATTCCCTGGGTAATTCCTTGAACCCCGTGGTTCTAGTCCTGCTCAAGTCTGCTCTGAAACCAGCCACCCATTGGCACAATGGTGCCATGGCTTTCAAGCATTCTGCTCCGTAGCAAATTTCACTTGGGTTTGTATTCATCCTGAGTGAGAAGCTGTTGTTTTAGCCACCAGTTTCAGAGGGGAATAATCCAGTCCATAACAAGGCAAACTGTTTGTGAATGCAGACAGAGCATTTCTGTGGATGGAGTAAAAGTGGTTGGCTGAAACACAGGTATTTTCTTTTAATTCAGAAGTAAGCAGACACTTTCATAAGCAGTGGTTTTCAGTTAATAAAACTGACCATCTTTTTGTGAGTATCACAGATCCCCTTGCCTGTTTTGAATAAGTAACACAAGGCCAATAACATCTCGGTTCACAAGGATGCCAGTTTTAAACATAGAAACTCAAATTCTTGCGTTCTCTAAAACAATATGATCCAGAAAAGCAGTGTTGACTTCCAGTAAGTCTCGTCTTACCTGCCAAGAACTGGTAATGGTACTGTGCTGTCTCTTACCCAAACTGAATTAACCTGTAACTAAAAAAGCCCATTTTTGTTTAAGAAGAGGATTACACTGTTGTCACTTTTCCTGAAGTCTGTATGCTGAAATAACAGTCAGTGTGTCTTTTCTCATTGCCAGTTGTAAATTCAGCCCCAGGGTAATAAGTGTAAATTTAAAAAGCTTTTCAGTCATGTCAAGCCTCAGGTGTTAAGTGGGCATTAAAAGAAAGTCCTTGAGTGAGGCTAGGATCCCACTTAAGCAGTGAGCTGCTGCCTGGTTGGTAAGGATTCAGGGAATAGCTTCATTCTGCAATTATACTACTTTCTACTTAAGACAAGATAAATCAAGGCACATCACATTTTCTGAATATTTTACTGCTGTCTAAAAGAAAAAAAACCAAACTGTTAAAACTGTTAACAAAGTCTGTTCTGTCAAACCATGTACCAACCATGCTTGGTACATGGTTTGACCTTCTGATATGCAACACTAGGACTGCGAGTGTTTATAATTAGACTTTGCTTAGATGAATTTGTACCTACTGCAGAATGGGGTTATGAAGTGCACTTTACCTACTTATTTTTATTTTAGGGGACTATGGGCTACCACAGCCTTGGTATTTCCCTGTGCTGGAATCCTATTGGCTTGGCTCCAGAAGCCCAGCAGCTGAGAAAACAGCAACTGCTGATGGTGAGCTCTTTAAAAACTTTGTTTTTGAGAAATGACTTCACTGATCTGCTCAAAGGTGACTGCATAATATTTCCATTATTTGGCCTGCCACAAAGGTGAGAGACTGCCATACACTTGGAGTCTTGGCAAGTGCCTTTGAACTTGGAGTGGTGTGCTATCATTAGAGTCATTAGAGGTGAGTCACTGTTCCATCTGAGAGCCTTTAAGGCCTGGCTTAACAAGCAGCATCAAATCCTCACTCTGTAACCAACACCTCTTGAGACATTCAAGGAGTTCTTATTGCTCAGCACAATGTCCATGAAATGTTAATCTTACACTGAGGTTCCCTAGTTTTCTAAACCTGACTCTTTTCTGTATAGTTTGACACTATTTTAACTCTGTTTACTTTCTGTTTCTAAGCAAGATCATAATCTATGCCACCCTTGTACCAATGTGAATAAGCTCAGTAAAGAGCCAGCAAATTGGTTAGGAGCTGGAGCATGTCACGTACAAGATGCTGAGAGAGCTGGGTCTGTACAGCCTGGAGAGAGAAAGCTCAAAAGAGCTAGACTTCCCAGATGTGTTTAGTGGAAGGATGAGAGGCAATGGATATAAGCTGGAAAACAGGAATTCAGATTCAAAATAAGGAAAAAGTAATTATTATGAAGGTAGTTAAAGCACTATAACAGGTTGTTCAGAAAGGCTGTGAAATATCTGTATTTGGAGATAGTTGCCATAATCTGAATTGGCCATATTTTTTGAGGATTGAACAGGAAGTCTTTGGAAGTAATTTCTGATCTAAGTTATTCTATTATTATCTCAAGTAGCATGATTGTGCTGATTGCTATTTCATCCTCTCTTCTACAAAGCCCTTGAAAAGCTCGAGGCTTGGGACTATTTCCTTTTCTTTAAAATACCTCTAGGGATATTAAATTTTTGTTAATTAAATCTTGATTGCTTTTGGTTTATATAGAAAGAAGTCCAGAGTCAGAAGGTTGTGTGGATCAGAAGACCACAGAAAGGGAAAAAAAGGAAAGCAATTCAAATAAATCTGAAGAACCTGAAAAAACAGAAGAAAAGAGTGACAGCCAGGGGAAGAAGGATGGTAAAAACAAACAATGTAAACACAAACGAGAAAAAGAGCCCGACGAGCAGGGGAAGCCTAAGACAGATGTCCAGGACAAAGATGAAATTAATAGTAAGGAGAGAGAGCAACCTGAGTACTTCTGAGATACTATACTCACTGTACTTCATACCAAACTAGACATAGCAGGGATTGGAGCCAAGCTACAAGAGCTAGTAGGGGCCCAACAAGTGATAGCATGTAACTGCCAGAGCTAAGCACAAGAGAGACATCGACTCTTATTTATTCCTCTACATTCATCATCCCTTAGAATATTTTAGCCACTACACTTTAGACAGCTAGCTTCCAGAAGAGCTCCTTAACTTTTTTTTTAATCATACAAATGCAGGCTGTTTCTTTGGCAAGTTAGTTTTCTTGCTGAGGGAAGCCTCAGAGCCACATACATTACTCTTTAAAATTAAACAGAGCCATGACTTCAATAAAAATATGCTTAGGGGAATGTTCTTCCCTCTTAGTCCCTCCACTCTTTTTTTTTTTTTTGCCTATCTTTAGTGTGTTTTGCATCAGTAGGAAAAGGCTGGTTTCAAAAGGACTTATCTGAAGTGCTCTGTGTGTCTGTCTGCAGCCTTTTCTGATGCTGACATTAGTCATCACCTAAGAATTCCTGAATGACCTGTCTTGTTTTCAAGCCCCAATGTCTTCTTTCGTGGTGAGAGGAGTTTTCTGTATGAGATGCTCAGAGGAATGCATGTGGATTCTGTAGCACAAGTAACTGCTACAGGCAGCTCTGAGCCTTTTCTGACTCTCTTGAAAAGCAAGAGATAAAAGTGGGGTCATCAGAGCTCCTCACGTAGGCACCGAAAACATGCATTCAGGGTGAATGGAAACAGGCCAGGACTTCAAAGGAAAAAGACAGGCAGAGGTTAAAGGTTATTTCAGCCGATCTTCTCCTAGTACTGCCTTATCTTTTTGGTGCTTTACTCCTTAGTTCCCAGGTTCCAGCTGCTCCTCGGCCACAAAGGAAGGGCTTTCTGCCTCACACTGCACAAAAAAAACCTGTCTCCCCTTTCAGCCACCCAGGAACTGGGAGGCATGAGGAGAAGCCAAGAGTAGACCTAGTACAGTTCAATGACAATGAGGATATAGGATCAAAATGGAGAAATCAATCATGAAAAAAGGGAGCTCAACCTTCCACCAGTGTCATTCAGGTGATGCAAAGCAGATACTGGGGAGGATCATCAGAGAATTTGTTTCATAACTTGTCAGTGAGTCTTGCAGACAAGATTATGACACATAAAACCAAAACAGCCTCAATTGCCGGTATATGGGTAGCTATCTAGCCAGACTCCATCTGAACTTTTGTGAATACAGAGATGTTTATATTTGTCCCAGCAAGGTAAATGGAAACCTAGATTCTTTTCACAAATCAAAAGAAAAGTTACTCATAAACATTATTTAAACTAAAATAGTGCTACTCATTCTATATTGGTTACTGCAGCTGTTTTCTCATGTACAACAAATTTGGAACTTTTTCCTGAGTCCTGCCAGTGACAGTAATGACAGCCACACAAGCTGCTGATGGATGTGGGGCTGGTTTTGCCCAGCTCGCATTGGCTGCTCTCCCCACAGGCCTGCTGGGTACTGAACAATTTAAGTAAACTGCAATTGCAAAATAAGCCTTCTACAAAGCCTAAAGCATTCCGTGTAAACAAAAGTGGACAGGGTCTTTAGTTTCAGTTTCTCAACTCCCATAATTCACATTGCCCAAGGGCTTAATTTACTTCAAAGGAAGTTTGTTTTGTCTAGAAGCTGGTGCAATAAAATGTCTTGATGGTGCTGTTTGCAATAATGCATTTTTAATCCTGAGAGAAAGCCATCTCATTTTAGGTACTATCTGAATCTTGACCTGTTCTCAGCAATGGGGTAAATTTCACCATCAGGATTAAAGGCAAATTTTTTTTGTTGTTGTGTTTTGTTTGTATTTGGGGGAGGTTTTTGAAGCATCATGGTCAAAGAATGCACAGCTGGGCAGATTATTTGAATGGCAGATTTCAGCCCAGCTAGAAAGGCAACCTGCTGCTTGTTTAATGTAATCTCTCTGGCTATCTAAGTATTTCCAGAAAACAATTCCAAATAATCTTCCTGCTACACAATGAGAATAGAAAGTATGTTCTGTTTCCCCTGGCCCAATGAGTTATCTCTCCGCAGACCATCAGAATTCTGGGCTCTGTTTCTCCTGTCATAGATATGAGGGTGAATCTAAATAAATTGCACTGCAATTAGAACTCTGGCCTTAGTTTTGTACTGGTGTCACTTGGAGAATTTGGCCTTGGAACACGATGCTGTATTATGCTGGTTATGTGCTATTGCTTCTGCATTTACTGATGTGTTGTCATCATCAGAACTAGGATTAAAACAGATGGTTTTATTCTCTTTTCATTTTTAATTTCTTGCTTTTCAAGTAAATGCCTTCTTTGAGCCCGAGCCAGCAGGATTGATTCCAGGAGTGTGCATTCAGAACCTGGTGAAGATTTTTGCGAACAGGCCCAAACCAGCAGTAGACGGGATAAATATTACTTTTTATGAGGGTCAGATCACAGCCTTCCTTGGTCACAATGGAGCAGGAAAGACAACTACCATGTAAGTCTCTTCTTTTAGAAGAAGCAAATCTAGGGCAGTGCTCTATTGCTGGGGCAGTCTTTTCTTTTCACTCTTCCCTTATCTCTCTGCCACCCCTGCAGCTGGCTTGACACTCAGCATTAGGCCTTTTCCAGACAGTGAGATGCTGCCCCTAGGCATAAAGAAGGTATTCTGCATTAGCTAAAGCCCTGGGAGGGAAGTCATGCATGGTGCAAACAAGTGAAAGTCCAGAGAAAAGGAAGCAATTCTCTCGCCCAGAATTCATTTCCCATGGCTAAACTACCATAGGTGAAGAAAGAGAAGGATCTTCTGGCTGCAAGAAAAAATTTGCAAGCCACTACATTCCACATGTTCTTGGTTTCTCTGACTGGCTATATGTCAGTCACATCTATTGGTCTGTGTTCAAAGAAGTATAAAATACAGGCCCTCTTTAAATAAAATGGCTACACACATGCAAGATCCATGTCCAGATTAAAATGGACTTTAATGAATTTTAGTTTTAAAATTAAAATTCCTTAGTCCTAGAAACCAGGCATCCCTGGAAACTTCAAGGATGTTTAATTTTCTTTATACAGAACCATATTTGGCAAAATAGGATTCATTGGTGAGCAAAAGCTTTTATAAAACTGTGACAAGTGTTGAAAGAATTGAATGTGTTTCATTATTACTTTTCTCAGCAGAATACTTAAGGGTTTTTTCAATTAAAACACTTTTATTTCAAAGGCATTTTAAATTGCCTTATGATTTTTTAAATTGTTTCACAAGGAATGTGTTCAACCCAAAATAAAAGCATCCTAATCTGCTGAGATGTTTTGTAATATGAGGGGGTTTATTCTTCTGATAAAAAAGAAATTTTTTGTTGCTTTGAGCTTTTTTTAAACAGAAAAATCCACGAATCACCCACGTCTATTAAGAGATGCCACCAATTTACAAAATAACATTTGGTCTTGTAGTTCACAGAAAATAAAGATTTAGGGCATGAGTCAGCATGGCCAGGGACCTCAAACCATTATTCTTTTTTCATCCTACTGAGCTTCATTTTAGACCCATTTATATGTAGGGGTGATATAACATGCTGAACTAAAACAGTTTCTTGATGGAAGCCAGAACCATACGCACAGTTGTATCAAAAATGACATTAGCAGATCCATCAGATTCTCTGTAGCAGATCAAGAGTACTTACATGCTTTTCACTGGGGTGGTTTCATCAAGGCCTATGGTAAGAAGTCATCATGCTCCATCTAGTGGAATCATGTAATGTAGCTTCCTTGTCTAGCACGGAGATAGGAGAGGGGGCATTTCCTCGTTTTGTTTTCCCAGGTCGATACTGACAGGCCTCTTCCCTCCCACGTCTGGAACTGTGCTCGTTGGTGGCCTGGACATCCAGACTCACATGGACTCCATTCGGCACAGATTAGGGATGTGCCCTCAGCACAACATCCTGTTTAATCAGTAAGTGTCACTCCATACTGGCTTCAAGGAGAAGCATCCCAGTCTGCATGTGTGAGAATCCCTAATGTCAAAGCAGGAGAATCTCCTGCATCATTTCACTGGGATCAAAGTTTCTTAGGAAAATAACACTGCTCCTGGTGTTTTCTTTTGTAGTGTAGGCTAGCAGGAGCTATCCTGGAGGTTCATGCACTATAATTTAGGACCACTAAAGCAAAAAAATCCAAATTGACAGTGCAGTAGCAGGATATTTTTGTGCCCATTTCTTACTACCACTCAACCACTTACTGCCTTCTCTGGTGATTTCCAGCTTCACTTCCATTAGTTTGTGTTCATCTCAACAGCAGACTCTCTTCCATTTTATTCCCATAAATGGATGGTTTGATCCCTGCTATAACTGTTCCTTTAATAGCAGGTTCTGCTTTGAAAAGGCAAAGAAACAGACTGTGACCTCCAAGTGAAGTGTGTTGATCCCAAAGAAGATCTTTTAGGATACTGCAACCTCTCTTCCTTTACAAGATAAAGCTAGAGTGAATGAATTTATTGCTGCTTGGGAATAAAGACAGTTTATTCATTTAACGTGCTTTTGTGCCTTTCTGTCTGCTGTCACAGCCTTACTGTAGCAGAGCACATCTTGTTTTATTCTCAACTGAAAGGAAGATCCAGGGAAGAAGCTGAGCAAGAGCTGGAAACAATGCTGGAAGACATGGGCCTCACCCATAAAAGAAATGAAGAAGCTCAGAATTTGTCAGGTGCCTACAGGAATTTTCTAAGATGTTTTCTCCTGCTGCCTTTTCTTTGTCTCTCATAGAATCATGGAATGGTTTGGGTTGGAAGGGATGTTAAAGATTTTGTAGTTCCAGCCCTTTCTCATGGCCAGGAGCACCTTCTGCTAGACTAGGTTGTTCCAGCCCCATCCTACCTGGCCTTTGGGCAAGTATTGGTCGAGTTACATATTTGAGACCATATTCTGACACATCAATGTGCACTGGGGGGATGCTTACTTTTCAAGGAGTAAATGGGACTGTACAAGTAGTAAAGCTGGCATAACCTGTCCCTAAAGCTTCTATGTCTTATAAATATACAACAAATTCAAATATACTTGAAGCTGTTAGTTTTAAATAAATATATGTATAAAAATTGGTTAATATAACAAACAAAGCAAAATAAAACCTCCTATTATTTCAAGGCAAATGAAATACTATACTATCTTTCTGCCCCACTGTATTATTTGGTAGGAATAGTTTCTTCTATTCAGAAAGTACAAATGCACATAGTGTATTTGAATAACTCTCACTTTCAGATTCAAAGGCTGATTTGAACAAACAGCCATCTGTTCTTATACTACTTTGTCCTGATTGCAACTTTAAAATAAAAAGTAGGTTAGTTTTACAAAAGAACATGAAAACCTCATCTCATATCTTCCTGCTGTTGTTTCCGTCAAGAAGCAAAAATTGCAATGTGTAGATGGAAAATAAATATTATTTATATAGATATAAATAACCTGGTTTGAATTTCAGAAGAAAACTTACTATTAATTTATCCTTGCAGAAATGTGTCTTAGGATGGGTTTCATTTTATTTGTAGCAGTTTGTCCCTACACCAAAAAGCAATTTTAATTACATCCCTATGACTTATATAACTCATCTTACTCTCCTGGCTGTGTTTGTCCTCTGCTAGGTGGAATGCAAAGGAAACTGTCTGTGGCCATTGCTTTTGTGGGTGAAGCAAAAGTGGTAGTCTTGGATGAACCCACTTCTGGAGTTGATCCATATTCCAGGCGATCTATCTGGGATCTTCTGCTGAAATATCGCCCAGGTAAGAGATTTGAGAGTAGAAACTGTTTGATTTTTTTGGTGGGATTTTTTAAACTTGTAATAGATGCAGTTTGTGCCTCCTGTGTAAACTGTCATGAGTAGTGGGGTATGAATACAAGCAAACCAGATTCTTTGAACAGATTGGTTGTGGCAAACCTGGGATTGGGTTTGGTGCAGAGAAGTAATTGCCAAAAAGCTAATACAGTTTTGAGTTTCACAGAGAGTTCATGCCTTAAATATTCCTCCTTGTTCCTTTTAGGCAGAACTATTATCCTGTCAACCCATCATATGGATGAGGCAGACATCCTTGGAGACAGAGTAGCCATCATATCCCAAGGGAAACTCTTCTGCTCAGGCTCTCCTGTATTCCTAAAGAATTCTTTTGGCTCTGGCTTTTATCTCACCCTTGTTCGCAAAATGAGAACCACAAAAATGGGAAGGGCTACAGTAAGTATGAATGTAGTATGTGTAATCTGAGTAACACTTGCACTGCACCAAGGTAAAAAGCACTTAAGTGCCTCTTGACACTATGTACAAAACTGCAGTTAATCACATGATTATATAATTATGAATATCATATTAGCATGGTTTGGGTTGGAAGGGACCTTAAGGATCATGTAGTTCCACCCCCCATGCTGTGGGCAGAGGCTCTTTCCACTAGACCAGGTTGTGCAAACCCCATCCAGCCTGGCCTTGTGCACTTCCAGGGCGGGGCATCCACAGCATCTCTGGGCAACCTGTTCCTGTGCCCTCATAGTATAGAATTTCCTCCTAATACCTAATCTAAATCTACCCCTTTGCAGTTTAAAGCCATTCCCCCTTGTCCTATCGCTACATACTTGTAAGAAGTCCCTTTCCAGTTCATTTGTAGCCCTCTGTAGGTCTTTGAGGTCTCTCTGGAGCCTTCTCTTCTCCAGGCTGAACAGCCCTAGCTCTCTGTCTCTCTTTGTCCATATACAGGTCTTTCTGATTCTTGCTTTTGCAATACACTGATTTTAAATAGTCTGGTAAATAGCTCAGACACCAGAAAAGTCTACATTTATCCATAGCTAAACCAGCCTCTCACAGCTTGAAAAGTAGGGTTCTGGGTGCTTTTGACATAGTGCTTCCAGTCCTAGTAGCAACACAGTCTGAACGCTCGTGGCCCCTGCTGATTGCATTCCTCCAGATATCTTGTATGCAGTTTAGAGTTGATTTGTGCCAATGAATTTATGTTTTCTGCATTGCTTAATCCAGTCTTCAGATGATTTTCAGTATAGCACATTCAAGATGCTCTGGATATGACATATTTTTCATTGACTCAAGATGTTCAAATATTGACAGGCTTTACATCTGTTTTGAGTGTGTCTGAAGCACTTTAATCTTTTTATCTTTTGCTTGTCCATGCTAGTCATTTTGTAGCTGTGGATCTCAGTGCTCCTGCTCCTGCTCTAGCTGTGTGCACAGGGGTGAAGAAGGAGCTCCAGAGCTGGAACTGGATGGTAAGAAGTAGGATGGTTCAGCATTCCAGCACATAGCTATGTCTCCTGTTATGCTGTAGTCTTGTCTTAAAGATCGATGCTGCCAAGGCCCACTTCTTTGGTCCTTGTGTCTAACATGTATTCTATTGTAACATGAATTTAAGAAGGGTTCTTTGTGGTTTTGCTTACCATTGACCCTTTTTTGTGTATATGTGGTCTCAGGTACAGATGATGCACTGGAAGTTTGTGTGCTTTACAAGTATGGTGTTGAGTTTTGTGTCACTTTCAAATGAAAACTGAAGCATATCTACAGCAAGGAAATAGACTTTCTCAGAAGAAAACGTAATTTTGGCTTTTCTACATAAGAAAAGAATTTAAGTAGATATTCCTGAAGATTTGGTTGTGCTTTATTAACAAACTTTAAATAGTTTCCTGCTACGAAGTTCCAAAGCATAATTAGCAACATAGCCCAGTCTAGTGCATAATTAACTGAGGTATCTGTGAGTTATGTAGTAGAGCAATACCCTTTTAGTGCAAACAACAGCTTTTGAAATCATGCTGAATATGGTTAAATATTCATTCTATGAACATTCTTCTGACTTTTCACAGGAGATCTAAATGAGCTAGCAGAAGTAATCCACCATCATATCCCAGAAGCAAAATTAATTGAAAGCATTGGTCAGGAACTCATTTATCTTTTGCCCAATAAAAATTTTAAACAACGATCTTATGCCAGTCTCTTCAGAGAACTGGAAGAAACATTGGATGACCTGGGACTCAGCAGTTTTGGAGTTTCAGACACACCACTTGAAGAGGTAACAGACAGATTAAAATACCTGCTGACCTCACGATAAGCACCAAGAATGTTTACTGAGACTATTCCTGTTCTTAAACAGTTAATTCCTAATTCCTAAAATGTCCTTCAAAATCTATTACCATAAGCTGTGGCACACTCAGAAAATCTTTGAGAAGGGCCTAGAGAAAGGATCCAACCCTTAATTCATTGTATCCTTGTGGAGCCTGACCCATTAGCCTGAAATGCATGCTTTGTTTTTGGTATCTTCGATCATTCATTTATTTTCTGAGGTATTTCATAAGAAACCTCTGGTTATTGATAATAATATGAAGTACTCAAAAGGTGTCCAAGTTTTTTTCTTTTATATTGAAGGATACTGTATTGTTTCCTGAAGGTCAGTTTACTGTAGCTATTCTTTTCCTAACCAGAAAATGTATTTCTCTGTGGCAGGTTTTCCTAAAGGTCACAGCAGAAGCTGACCCTGAAATGCAAAAAACAGGTAGAGATCCACAAATTCATATTTGATAAACTATTCTTTGGACTGCTTTTTATTCTGAACACTCTATAAAGAAGAGTTTCAGAACTTCCAGTCTTTTTTGTGCTCTTGAAAAAAAAAAAAATTTGGTCAGCAAATATCTGTTTTTAGGGCCTGACATGATACCTGAAAAATAAAGACTAAGTCAGCAGAAGGCCTTGTATTTAAATTGGAAGAGGTTCTTAACTATGCAAATAAAAGTGGAGTGTCAAGCACCCAGATGTCAATGGTTCTAGCAGTTGTATAAAAAGTACTTTGCTGACTATTAGTCCATAAACTCCCTAGATGATTAAACTGTTCATCCTGCTGAGTAAGAGGAGAGTTAACCTATATGATGTCACTAAATACAACCATGGTGCAACAGTTGTAATTAAAGCAATCTGGAGATAGGATATATGTGGTGGGTAAAATCTAGACCTCATTAAAATGTCTGTGCTACTTTGTGTATGGAAGATAAAGTGTCTTCTTAGATGCTTCTCATCTTAACCTAGGAGATACTCAAGAAAATGGTTCTGCTCTTGGCAAAACTCCTACTGAGAACAAAACAGCTGAACAAATGGCCCTGAAAACGAATGACACTTCTCGAATGCCAGTAGGCAGACCAGGAGATCAAAATGAAGGCAAGGGGTCCCGACAGTATAAAGGCTTTCAGCTCATACATCAGCAGATCAAAGCACTGCTCATCAAACGCTTCCACCATGCCTCCCGCAGCCACAAGGACTTCTTAGCACAGGTATTGACTGACTTGTGCTGTTCTAGGTTCTTTTCAACAACATTCTCAACACCTTATTTCCAACAATGATGGCCCTATGGAAAGCAGTAGAGATGCTGCAAATGGGTAACTGTGCAATTATGATTCCAACTCTTTTGCCTCTTCTTTTATTTCTTTCTGCCTGGAGTCTACCAGCTGCACCAAGTTCATGATTCTATCACTATTAACCCAGTGGTTTATTTTTTAACGTAATGCAGTTCTATGACAACCAGAATTTTAAGCAAAGGGGCTGGAAATTAAATTGTTGATGTTCAGGAGTTAAACTGGATTGGATCTGAGTGCTTCTGCTTTCCTTCCTTTGTTTACACATATTATGGGGTGTGTACAGTGTCACTCTACAATGTTTATACAGTAACATAATGTGAGGTTTTTGTGTTCCCTGCAGGTTGTTCTCCCTGCTAGTTTTGTGCTGCTGTCTCTAGTACTTACAGTCATTATTCCTCCATTTGGAGAATATCCTGCCTTAACATTACACCCTTGGATCTATGGACAACAGTTTACTTTCTTCAGGTAAGAGGAATGACTTAAAGTACATCTGTCACATTTACACCTTTTTCTCCCTAAACATCATGGGGCCCTGTCTCACTGCTTTTTTTCTCATTCTGTGTGATTAAGAAAAGATTCACTTCACTGGAATCACCAGATTTAAAATAGCTTGAAATTGGTGCACCTGGAGAATACAACTGCTAGTACATCTAACAAATAGTCTTTCAAATATCTTTCTAACTTTGGTATTCTCCTCTTCCTACCTGATTTCAGGACCTCAACACCTATAAAGTTACATGTCCTATCTAACAGGAGATCCAGGCAAATGAAAATGCAGAATATGTTTTTCATCATCTGCTTACTGACTGTGACAGCACTGAGAGAATAGCGGCAATGATTCAAGCCTTTTTTGAAGAATGCTGCAATTGGACTTTGTCAGAAGTCAGCTTTAGTATTAGGAGAAAAGAACCATAGCCTGTCAACCATCTCAGAACATTCTGGGTTTTTACATAAATAAATAAAACAATTGATTGATCAGCATTTGAGGGGGGCAGTTGGTACTGCCATATGGTTGTCCTCCTCTAGTTGCTATGTGTATTACAGTACAATAGTTTGCAAAAATATTTTATAAATCCTATCTTCCTCCCTTAGCAATGAACGTCCTGGCAATGAGCAGATGGTCTCCCTTACTCATGCTTTCTTGAATAAACCAGGATTTGGAATTCGCTGTATGAAGAATCAGCCTCTTTTGTAAGTTGCTAATTTCTCTTGAATGAGATCCTAGCAGGATACATCTAGTGGAACTTGAGTAGTGAAACAAGAATGAATTGGCTTGACTCTTCACAAGAGCCAGTGCTTCAGATGTGTTGTTGGTTATATCTAATATTGGGTCAAAAGCAACAAACAAACAGCAAGATAACACTGCCACTGGATTAAGAATGATGCACAGTGCTCAGTGTGACTGACTAGAAACCAGCTCATGCAGCTTGGTATTGAGAGTTAAGCAACCTTGAAATTTATGTCAGTTCATCAGTAACCTCAGGCCCAGATCTTTACATCTTCCCAGGCCCTTTCCATGTCTGAGTCCCTTCAGGTTCTTCTAGTTCCCATTGGTGTGTTTGGAAGCAACAACTTCAGGAATCCTTCAGGGCAATAGGACAGTGTCTGTGATTTGAAAGTGTTCTCATTCTGAGGTAAGGGCACCATTGGTGGAACTCCAGCTTTTGTTGTCCTACCTCCTTACTCTGTGAGTCCTGCTTTGGAGCCATTTGTCACTGGCTTGCTATGCTTTTGACATTTGTTCCCTTTCTCCTGATTTTTTCCCAGCTGTGATATCCAGCAATTTGATCCTCCTGGTTGTCCTCTCTTCTCCCATTCCTCTCCTCTACCTCGTATAGCAGAAACGAAGAGAAAACTAAAAAAAAGATACTGCATGAGAAAGGAAAATGATAGTTTCTTCACAAAGATATGTCCACTGCAGATTTCCCGTACTAAGGAATCAAACACAACCCCCTTGTTCCTTCAGTGTCCTATCTGCAAGCTAAAAGCAGTCGACTTGGCAGAGATGTGGGAGATTATATTTATTCATGTGTACCAAATACTCTAAAATGTTGTTCTTATTCAAAACTTGCAGGATGAGAGCTGAGGGGGGAATATCTGCTTAGGGCATTGTGATTTTATGGATTTGTGAGTTCTTGTGGACTGTTATCTCTGCACAGCTCGAAGCTCTGTACCTCTCCGCAGGAACTACCCATGCAATAACATGCCAACTGCCTGGAGCACACCTGCTGTCCATCCTAACATAAGCAGCCTCCTGCTGAGCCAAGAGTGGAGCCCTGAAAATCCGTCACCTTCCTGCAAGTGCAGCACTCACAAGAAACTCACTATGCTGCCAGAATGCCCTGCAGCTGCAGGAGGCCTCCCACCACCACAGGTTGTGCCTTTGTGCCATAAATCTTTGTAGAAAAATTTCATGGCGAGTGCTTGAAAAGGGATCAGTGTCTAAGTATCTTGCCATGCTAATGTGATAGTGAAGGTGAATTTTTTTAATAATTTTTACCTGAAGTTGCTAAATCATAGCAAACAACCGTTTTTGGTTGGGTTTTTTTTTTTTTGCTAGTTTGTTTTTTTTTGACTGGAGCCACAGTTGATTTGAAGTTTCCTACTTTCAGATTGAAGAAAAAGCCTCAAGCAGTTCTGGTCTTTGTTGCAAAGACCTGTTTCAGAGTGACATGCAACTGTTTTGTGTCACATGCATCACAAACTTACTGATTTCTTCTAAGGTCTTAGTAAAGTAAGGATGTTTAGGCTACAAGTGACCCTCGAGTGATTGACCCATTCTCTGTCAGTGATACTATGAACCTGAGCATTTTCTCTGAACCAAAACTACTTTTTCTCTTTTCCTGAAAAACACTTAATAGCTTAAGACACTCTGAACTTTATTGTGATTGATTGGGTTTTTGTTTCTTGCCAGAGAGTGCAACGCAGCACAGAAATTCTTCAAGATATGACCCACAGAAATATTTCAGATTTTCTGGTGAAAACATACCCCACTTTGATAAAAGGAAGGTAGGGATGAATTTCTATTTCTTTTTCACATGTGGTATTTTATACTTGGTGATGAAATTCTTATTTCATAATGACATAACACCTGATTTGCCACCAGTACTGTAGATTTGAGCACCATGTCCATGTTTCTGATAGAAGACTAGACGAGGCTGATTTTAGGGGACTTCAATATTTTCAATTATAACTATTTATATAATCAGGTACTCCTTTATAGGCAGAACTAAGTGTTGGTGCAGATGGAATGCCGTGTTAATGGTGACAAAAATGGTGCCTCTGCACAGCTCTGGTGAGCTGCCTTGCAGAGATATTACTTTGTCTCCCTGAAGAACTGTAGCCACACTAATGTGACTGTCTGCCACAGTTAATTATCACCTGCTTCCCAGAAGTGCTAAAGAGCAGCCAAAGGACAGTGTTACACGGACACATCCATCGCCTGATAGCTCCTCAGCTGGCCTGTGTGGTAATTAGCTGTGCAATGCCCATGGCCTGTTACCTCTGATTCAGGACTTGCTACTTTTTCAATTCCCAGCAGGGTTCTTAACAATCCCTGTATATTAGCTATGTGCTGACTGCCTTTGACTGATTCCCCTTAGCATGAGTCATAATTGCTTTAGATACATCTTTTAAAATCAATTAATTCTGGATTAGAATAGCCCAGTATGTGTCACTTTAGGAATCTTGCTAATCTCTGTATCAGTTGGAGATTAATCATGTCAGAAAACAAATAGCCAAAAACACACTGCAAGGAATACCAAAAGTCCTGCCAACTCCCCAACTCAAAGTAATAACCAGCAGATTGGAGGTCTGAAAAGTATAGGAATTCAACTTTAATTTTTATTTAAGCCTAACATATAACTGACTTTGGTTCTATGCATTGAGAGGGGATTCTCTTTGTCTGTTTCAGCTTGAAGAGTAAATACTGGGTCAATGAGCAGAGGTAAGAAAACAATTCATAGATTAAGGTAGTAAATAAAGGAATATTGTATTTCTGTTAAACCAGGGAGCCTCACAATGTTTCTGCAAATGGACAAGGGGAATTGTGGCAGAAATTGTAAAACTAAGACATGGCTTCAGTGGGAAATAGGCTGGGGATGAGGAAGGGTCTTATAAAGACAAGGGGTCATAGTTTGAACTGCCTGCAGGAGATGAAGGCAGGAGGCTCACAATGGAGCTATCAGAGCTTTATTACCTCCGGGAGTCAAACCAATGGGCAATGTGTGGTGAAAAGGTTTGACACAATACTACAGTATATTGTGCTACTGCTGTGACACAGAAAAAATATAAACCCTCCAAAGAAAAGACCTGAGTGGGATGAAACCTAGACACCAGCCTGTCAAATACAGAAGAAACAGCCACAATTGCCTGCTCTGTACATGAGCAGAAGTTAGAAGCCAGATTCTACTAGTTCTCTTCTTTAGGTAGAGACAGCAGCTAACCCCAGTGTGTGATGTCTACCCTGCAGTTACTAAGCTTTGAAAGAAACTGGTTAGTCTGAAGCACACACTTATTTCATTTTTCACCAGCAGTAGGATTTCACTTCAAAGATAGCAGCTGGATGACTGCCTTTCTTACAGAATGTCTGCGTCATGTGCAAGCATTGCTTTCTGTGGGATTAAACTTCAGTTCAGTAGTGCAGTAGTATTTATCATTATGCACTGGCTGGTACTGACATTGGTGAATACCTGCTCCTCTCAGAGCATCTGAAATTTCAACTGAGGTCTATGCTGTCTTTAGTCCTCCATGCTGTCTAAAACATTATATGGCAATTATCTTCATGTAAAAATTTTGTTCTGTGGAAATCACTGTTTTGTTTTCTCCAAATCCTCTCTCTAAATAATTTTCTTAGGATCCTGGCATAACTCTCTCAGAAATTTATAGAGCTTCTATTATTTGTAAGCCCTAAAAAGACGTAATACAATTTTTTAAAAAAGGAGTAGAAATTGTTATACATTAAATATTTGATGTATAAAAATTAAACTTGCATTAAGTAGGGGTCTTTTTTAAGTGTTTTTTTTCCATTAACGTACAGATATGGGTGTGTAGTATGAATTATTAATGATGTTTTTCTCTTTACTAGATATGGAGGAATCTCTATAGGAGGAAGGCTTCCAGTCCTTCATGTTTCTGGAGATCAAATTGTCAATTTTTTAAGTGATCTGGGCCGAATGATGAATGTGACAGGAGTAAGCAAGAATTTTAATTTTATTTGGTTGGGGTTTGTCCCCTTATTAAAGCCTGGTTACTGCAGCATTTAGCTTTTTCATTTTGTTTTAGGGACAAGCTTCACTGGCTGCTGCTAAAGAAATCCCTAATTTCCTTAAATACATGGAAACTGAAGATAATATTAAGGTATTTGCTGGAATTAATCTGCTAACTCACAGTCTTTCTTGACATAGACTTCAAATTATGAGAATATTGCTGGTGGTATTCCCAGATGCAAGAAGAGATGAAATGCTGTACTTTAGAAATAACTTGGTATTAACACTATATCCCATACTCTAGGTAATTCTTATTCATAATATTTCATATGTGAGATTCTTTAAAATCATGTTCTTAGTACTGCTTGCTGTCCTAAATACTTTGAGTAGAACACTAAATCTCAAAATGTGCTTCTACAAAATCCCCTGACAGTAGTTGTCCAATCTTTTAAAAGCATAGTATGTGAGCTCCTCCTGCAGGACTGTGCTTAGGAACTATGTATTTCCTGGTGTTGGATTCACCCCTGCTGACAATGCCCACCAAAGTAAACAAAAGGCAGACAAGTTTTCTCCTGTAGCTGAGTTGAAGACCGTAACTGACAAATTAATCTGTGATTTCTGACTCTCTTAGGTGTGGTTTAACAATAAAGGCTGGCATGCTATGGTTAGTTTCCTCAATGTAGCCAATAATGCAATCCTCAGAGCTAATCTGAGGACTGGCCAAGACCCTGAGGAACATGGGATCACTGCTATAAACCATCCTCTGAACCTCACCAAGGAGCAACTCTCAGAAGTCACTGTGTAAGTCTGCTTGTGCTTGTGCTCTGCTTCTGGCTTTTACCCCCCACCTCTCTCCTCCTCTCCTGGCAACTTGCAACTTCCAGCATGCTCACACTCTGAGGAGAAAGTTCAGTTGACAGAATGGGGAGGCCCGTCCCTGAAGTTTTATTCGAAGCAAGAATCTACTCATGTCTCATTACATTCACATGAGATTTCATTCCCATCCCACACAGGAGCTATGACCATTGGATATACAGTATTGCATGTTTCTGTTGATTCCCAAGCACGAAGATCCCAAAATTTTTGTTCATGCTCCAAATCCAATACATTTACTTCTGGAATAAAACATGTAATAAAAAAATGAAATGAGAACTTGTCCATAACTGACTACAGGTCAAGTAGTCACCAACCCACTTTCTTGGTTTCAAGGACAGCATGCAGGTAGATTTTTCAATGGCATGTAATAGGGTTGGTGTATTCCCAAATCTAAAAGTCATAATTTCTTGGAAAAGACATCCCTAAAAAGACAAGATTTTTCACTCTCCTATTAAGTTCATAATTCAGTGAAACTGAAAACATTGCATTGTAGCACAAAGGCAAAATCTGTGCTTCATCTCACTGTCTCCAACTTGCCTTTTTAAATTTCTCTTTTCCCTGCTTCCAGAGCACTTTGGCTGTACTGCCTAAATGTCTAGTTTGAGATGTCCCACACAGGAAAAGCTGTCAAACTGAGATATATAAAGCAAGTAAAAGATCAGGGAATGGTGCCATATTTGTTAGCTACAGTCCTCAAAACATCTTGGAAAAATACACTAGCACATTTTGAAACTGGAGAAGTCTTCGACTTTAAAAAACAGCCTTGCTGCTTCTAGATCTTAAAGCTCCCTCCAGAGTCCCCAAATGCTAATATAGTGTTGCATTGCATCCATTCCCTTGCTCACACTCCCTTCTTGTGCTCTGTTGTAGACTGACCACTTCAGTGGATGCTGTTGTTGCAATCTGTGTGATTTTTGCCATGTCCTTCATACCAGCCAGTTTTGTTTTATACCTGATCCAAGAACGTGTAACAAAAGCCAAACATCTCCAGTTTGTCAGTGGTGTGAGCCCTGTTACCTACTGGCTAACTAACTTCATGTGGGACATGGTAAGTAACTGCTGATCTGACTGACAGCCTCTGATTACCCTGGGTGTGCATGAGCTGAGGGCAAATCCGTGAATCAAATCAAGGTGATTCTAAGCATTGCAAAGCATTAATTTCTCTTAAGATTTCTCACAGACCATGCTAAGGGTCTGGCCTCTGAACTAATTACAGATGTAGGAATTAATTCAGGTGCACAACTCAGTCACCTAATGAAGCTGTATTTTTTATAGTCCTAAGATTTCTAGCCCTTACAATTGTATATATATAATGAAGTTCAACTTATTACACCAGGGAAAAGCCTCATTGCATGGTGGTAGTCACTCCTGTCCTCTAGAAGACCCAAAACATATTTCAAGATATTCAAGAGACCTAAGTGGGGAAGATTCACAGCCTGCTGGAACAGTACCTATAGGCCTGACAAAATACTCTAGGGTGTCTAAAATGACATATTCATTTAGGTCACTGTATCATGGTCATTGGGTTATTCCAAAAAGATTTATACCACAGGTACAGACTTGCTTAGACAGGGCCCAGCTTCCCTCCAGCCTCTTTGTCATAAAAGAGAAAATTCTTTGGCTGGCTGAGGCACAACAAGGGCTGGTTCTCTGGCCATGCCTTCGCAACCAAGAAAGTGGCCAAGGAATTATGCAGTAAGAAAGGCATGAGCATGGAATTGGAAAAATTAAGAAGAAAATCAATATTTGAAAAGCCCAAAACTCTTCATGATTTGGAAGGTCTTCTCTCAGAAATAGATAAAGCAAAGCATTATTTTAGTAAATGAGGGTAAGAAGCAGGTCCCAGAGTTCTTGTTCCCTGCTGTTCACAGCAGCTTCCTTGACAGAAATTCTGCTTGGCTGTTGCCCTTGACAGCATGATGCAAAGGCATGAAGTGGTGTTAGCAGTTCAGGGAGATGCTGCTTTCCATTCTGCATGGAGAATTCCATGCATTGCAGTAGAGTAGTGCTGCCAGTACTGAACAGAAAAAGTGAGCAGTGGCCAAGCATATTCACTTTAGCCTCTTCTCAGGAATGTGGCTCAAGTGACTAGCTCTGCCATCCTACACAGCCTTTGTTTGCATCACCTGTACTTCCCTTGCATGGCCACTTTTTAGGGAAGCCTGGCAGCTAGATTGAAATCCATAGAATAATGGATTCACAAATCATAATCTAAGAAACAACAATATGTGTTATATTTTTGATGATAAGTCTGATAAAAGATGTCTTAGAAAAACATTTAGTACTAAGGCCCTGCATTTCCAGGGACCTGTTGATCCAAAAAATTCAGTGTGACCAGTCTAACTCAAATTCTGATGTTCCTCAATATAAATTCCTTTTGGAATTATGTGTAGGATCTGGATATGTTTGCAGCCCTTTTCAGGTCTCACAAATTGGTCTTTCCCCTGTGCTGTGGCAGGTGAATTATGCACTGAGTGCTGGGATGGTTGTGGCTATATTTGCTGGTTTCAAGAAGAAAGCATACACCTCCCCGACCAATCTCCCAGTGCTCGTTGCCTTGCTGCTTCTCTATGGGTGAGTGTTCAAGGTTGTTGCTGCAGGTGGGCCCTGTATTTCACACAGTAATTATTTCATGTTGCTGAGGTCAGTACTTAGTGGAACCCAGCTTTGAAGAATAGAACTGGGTGGATCCAAAACAGGTTAAAACTACATTCTTCTATGGGATATTTACATCCTCTGTCTGGCTACATGCTGCAAAAGAGATTCTTTTGTCACTGCCTGCCTTGCATTTTTAAGCATCAAATGTGACCCGTACAGGAAAATATATTTGTTCAGTTTGCTGATTTCTTCCTCGTACTTTGTGCAGGAATTTAGTGGTTGTTATTTGCCGCATTCACAGTCAATACTAAAGTGTCTTTCAGCATTCAGCATTTCTTTGTTTCTTCTTCTTGGTGTACAATTCACTGACGTATGCAAAGATACCTGGGGTGATCGCAACCTTGCTAGCATTAAGTTTTCTCAATTTCAGCAGTGTCTTATGCCTTGCATTTTAATAGCAAAAAACAACTAAGCAGAAAAAAAATCTTAAGTAGTAACCAGGGAGAAAATACTGTGGTGGGTTAGGGGTTTGTTACACCATTTTGTTATACTTGGGATGGGAAGAAAGCTTAACTTTGTGTTTTCTTTAGGCCAACTGACATGAGAATAGTGAGAATTTATTATAGTTTTCTTCTGTTTCTTGCATGCAGATGGGCAGTAATTCCCATGATGTACCCTGCTTCTTCTTTCTTCAGTATCCCCAGCACTGCTTATGTTGCATTGTCTTGTATTAATCTCTTTGTGGGAATCAACAGCAGTGCCATTACATTCATCCTGGAATTATTTGAAAATAATCCGGTAAGTAGTGTTTTGTAATTTTGCTAGATGGCAGGCGTCTCCAGAGCCTCTGTCTCACTCCTCTCCACAGCTGGACAGGGGAGAGAAATATAATGAAGGCTTCATGAGTTAAGGAATGGGAGAGATCAGTCACCAAATACCATCACAGGCAAATATTAGAGATATTAGTTGAATTTATTATTTAAAATACTCTGTTTTCTCTCTTTTAAGAAAACAGAACATCCAGTTTCTCTGACATGACAAAGAACTTTTCACTTACATTGCTATGTTTTCTTAAACAGGTCTGGTTTAAACAGTTTATGTTGTTTCTGTTTCTTACAGTCTTTGCTGAAGTTTAATAAAACATTGAAAAATGTACTGCTTGTCCTCCCACATTTTTGTTTGGGCCGTGGACTCATCGACTTGGCCATGAACCAAGCTGTGACTGAAGTATATGCAAGGTTTGGTAAGTAAAGCCAGTAAGAAACAAGTTGTGGCAGTGTCACATGTCCTGACCTTGGATGAGATGTTCGGAAGGATTAACTCAGAAAAGTAGTAGATTTTTTTCCTTTTCCATCATCAGATGGATGAGAAATATGAAAAATCTCCTTCTCTGAAGGAATCACAGCTTCTGATAGTGCTGCCAGAACTCTGCGGCCCAACTGCATATAATCTGCATTGGAAATGAGCCCATTTGTTCAGTGTCAGACTCTGGTGTCTTTTTATCCTTTGTTTGGAAGACCCTAAATCACTACAGGAGGATTTATTTTTTTCATTTCATTTGAATACCTCAGCTGATGTTTAAAGTGGCTGTTGTTCTTCAAATGCATTCTCTTGGGATATGGTTGTCTTTGATATCAGACAACTTATTAAAAGAATAGTCATAGAACAGAACTCATCAGTTTTAATTCAGCAAATGTGTGTCTTTTCACATAATCCATGCAAGTTTTGTGTAATGATATCCAAATTAGTGCGTATTCAGAGAGATTATTTTTACTCCCATGCAGCAGCTGAACTTGGAAGGTATTTTGTTAAGACTTTTTATAAGACTGGACAATTAAAACTGTTGCCTGATCATGAGCAAATAAAGTACAGTAATTCATTATGATTACGCTTTTTGTTCTGAGGAGTAGTGGGGTTTTTCAGTAGTATTTCACATCCCTTTCTTTCTCCAAAGGTGAGGAGCATGTTTCTGATCCCTTTCAGTGGAACTTTGTTGGAAAGAACCTGGTTGCCATGGCTCTTCAAGGAGTTGTGTTCTTCTTTCTGAATCTCTTTATGCAGCACCGTTTGTTCTCCACAAGATGGTATGTCTAAAAGTTCTCTTAATGTTCCTTGTTAAAAGGATGACTATCTTTGTTATTCTCTATGTCCCTCTTTTCTTCTTTTTGTTCTTAATTTTTCTCTAAATTTGTGGCTTTTTTTGTTCTCTATTTACTTACCCAATCTTATCTTAATTTGTTGACATCCTGATCCAAAAAAGCATTTAAAAATCTGCATTATCTTAAGAGGATTTAAGAATATTATATTAAAGAAATTAGTTTTCTTGAATTAAGATTTTAATGTATTTTTATTTCATTTAAGACACTATAATAATGAGAATATAAAATTACCTGGAAAGTTTGTAGTCTCCTCAGTCAGGCTAGGTACTAGCTAGTACTATGAGCTACTAGCCTGGCATCCCAAGACAGCAATTCTAGTCTGTGGCACAGGACAGCTGTATCCTGGACACGCTCTGTTTAAAAATGTGCCTCTAGATGAAAAGAGCCACCTACCAGCTGTGAGTGGGTCATTCATTCCTGTTCAAGATTGCCAACATGAGTACTAATTGGTGCAATTATAAAAATACTGACTTGCTGAGAGATCTACTCAAAACTTCTACTTCTAAGGACCATCACTAGCTACTAAGATTAGCCAAATAGTGAAAGCTATGGCTAAGGGGCAGGTTTTTCTCATATCAGTGACTGACAAGGCCTGTTCTTTTGAGCAAGCCATTTCCTCCCTTTTTAGTATTTAGAGATTAACTTTAAAGGTCAGGGCTTCTCCCAACAGCAGGAATACTGCAGCCAGTTGTGAAGTTTCAACCCCACTGCTTCCACCAGTCACATTTTTGGCAGCAGATTAGCCATTGTTTAACACTGTTATTCTAACTGAACCCAGGGCAACCCAGTATCTTGGGTTTTTCTAGGTTTGCTGAGACAGCCATGTCACCTATTATTAATGAAGATGAGGATGTTGCAGAAGAAAGAAAAAGAATCATGAATGGAGGAAACAAAACAGATATCTTACAATTACAAGAACTGACCAAGGTAATATTTTGAGAATAGTCCTGGAGAAAATAGAAAAAACAAATTTACTCCTGTCTCAGTTCTAAAGATGCCTCATCCCAATAGCATTAAACAAAACTAAAAATTCTGCTGATTTTCATTTCTGTAGATGTCTTGAAATAGGAACTTTCCTTTCTTTTTTCTTCCCCCCATCAATATAGATTTATGCAGGTCGACGCAAGCCTGCAGTGGACAGACTCTGTGTTGGCATCCGTCCCGGAGAGGTAGGTTGTTCAATAACACTGGATTACATTCCATGGATCAGTTCAGATTTTATGCCCCCACTGATTTGCAAGTTGGAAATATTTAAGAATATGATAAATTTTACAATTTAGTGCTTTGGCCTTTTGGGAGTGAATGGTGCTGGCAAAACAACAACATTCAAAATGCTGACTGGAGATACTGATGTGACGTCTGGAGATGCTATAGTGGCTGGCAGTAGGTAAGTACCTTAAAAAACTCCTGTGACAGTCCATTTACCAGCAGTGTCCAGATTAGAAGTGTCCAGATCACACTCTCAATGATCCAGCAGCTCTATGGCACTGAGATGATGGGTAACATACAACTGCATTTGATACCTTTAACGCTTGTAAAATCTGTGGGTAAGTTGTAGTAATGCTAACAGTGGGACAAGGCAATCATATCTAGTGGCAAGAGCTCCCAAACATAAGATAACCCATCCAACAGGGTACTTTGATCTGAGCTTTGGGATTTTTCTGTGGCTGTTTCTAACATTTTTGTTTACACAGTGCTGGCATAATGTCATAAGTTATTACAGGGTGATCTGGTATGCACTTATGTTGGTTTACTTCCAGGTTGTGTGCCTTGGCTTGTTAGGTGTGGTTGGGATTTGATTCTTTGTCCATTGATGTGATTTGAGCAATAACTCTTTTTTTGCCAGGACATGGTCCTGCTCAGCCTGTTCTAGGTGACTCTGCCCAGGCAGGGTCAGTGGACAAGATAACCTCCAGAGCCCCCTTCCAACCACACCCATTCTGTGATTTTGTACTTTTCCTACTACCCATTGACATGTTAGCCTTGTGTCCTGCCTGTCTGTTGCTAGTGACCATTTTTTTAGCTGAAATAACTTGCTTCTTTTTTTTCTAGATATATACACTGTTTTAAAAATAAGTAAATAAACCCAAGTGGCTGTTTAAAGAACTTCTTATTAAGTTAGTCTATACTTTAACAAGAAAATGGGTGAGGGAAAATGGACTTACACTCTTAACCAGGACTGATTTGACTTATGACAACAATATACTCCTTGCTCTTATGAACAGACAGATATTTTCATAGCATGTTTTATCTGGAAGAATTAATTCTTCTCTTACGAGAGTTGTTGCCCCAGAAAATAAGGATTTTATTCAAAGTGTTCATCTCTGTCTTAGAGCTAGCATTATAGAACTACAACTCTTTGCTTTGTTTCTCCAGTATATTGACCCACATTTCTGATGTCCATCAAAACATGGGATACTGCCCTCAGTTTGATGCCATTGATGACCTGCTCACAGGACGAGAACACCTGTATTTATATGCACGCTTGCGGGGGGTTCCAGCAGAAGAAATCAAGAGGGTAAAGTACTCTTTCTTTTGATAATTACAGTGATATTTGTAATGATTGATGATGCTCTTAACATGCTAAGGGCCAGAATTTCCAAAGTGTACTCGTTATTCTGTGTATTGAAGTCCTGGGTGTGGTTTCTGTCATTTGGACAGTTAAGTAACAAGAACACACTATCAAATGCAGGTTCCCAGGCATTAATGGTACCCGCAAATCTGTGGCACCAACAGTGGAAGGCTAAAGATGCAATTGCTGTGGCTCAGAATGGCGCTGGTTGCTGTTTTGCTCTTGCCTTTAAAGTTGTGTATGTACAGGGAAGAAAACATAAAGAAGATTCCAGAAGAAAATAATTTAAATTCTTGCACAGATAGAAGTCTACAGCTGAGGCTGCTTTATGGCTTTTCCTCACCTAGTTAGAATGCCCCTCATCATCATCATAAATGCTTTGTACTTCCCTGGCCCAGTTCTAAAATGAATGTACTAAAACCCAGGGGACTGTCATGTTTCTACCAGAAGAGGGATGTATCAGCAATCCTGTCTGTTCTGCATTCGCTGCTGTGTGAAACAGATGGTTTTTCTCACAGGTTGCTGAATGGGGCATCCAGAAGCTGGGACTTCCTATGTACGCAGACCACCTGGCAGGGACCTACAGTGGTGGCAACAAGCGCAAGCTCTCCACTGCCATTGCCCTGATAGGCTGCCCACCACTCGTCTTGCTAGTAAGTATCATGGAAACACAGCCCTGGCTAGTTCAATATGAGATCTCATAACACTACCTGATAAAGAGCTCCAAAGTCCTTGAAAGCTCCCTTCTGCCCTCAACTTACAGCTATTTCCGTGTAATTTTGAATTAATTTCAGGTGTAGTCTGGGATGTGTATCTATGCTTCTAATGGACCCCAAGTGATTTCAAAAGAAAGATCTTCAAAAACGAATGTGTTGAGATAAAATCTATAATCCAGAAAAGTCTGAATTTAAACTGTTGTTTAGTTTCAGTCTGCCTTTTCTTGTCAGAGTGTAGCCACTGATGTAAAAGATGATCTTCCAACAAATCCACCTGGCTGCTTTATCCAGCAGAACAAAGGAAGATACCTACCCTTTTTCAGCCTTTAATAGCTTTGGAATAAATTATACAAATTTATACTAAACTATACAAATGCTGAAATGTAGTTCTTGCCAAATAAAATAAGTGATCAGATAATTGTATATCTAAAGGGAAATTCAGTATGGAATTACTACAGAAATTCTTTATTTAGACTATACTCTACCACCTTAATTTGTATGTCTATAACTTTTAGACACAGTCACTTTTACTTTGTAAAGTCTATGAAGAAGTGTTTTAATACATATTAGTAGCCTGGTTCCTTGTACTATTTAATATGCCTTTACATGTATTCTGCTGTAGTAAACAGGCAGATAAAACGTTTTCTCATAATTTCTTAAGACAAGATGTTCAATGAAAGTTTTTCTATCCTAATTTTGTTTATATTTTTTGTTACTTACTGGATTAGCTGACTTATATAGGATCAAATCCTTAGATGGTGTAACTCAGAATGACTTCACTGATTTCTTGAATTGAACTATGTCCTATATGTTTATACAAGTCAGATGATCTGGTGAGAGCTCACTGTTGCCCAGAAAAGGCACTCCCTTCCCTGTAGCTGTGCCCTACACAGACAGCACTGTATTCTTACCTGCAGTCCATGGTCTTGTTTCCTTACTGCTTTGTGCCAAGAAGTTCATTGGTACCCACTCACTCCTGTGTTTGTCAAGCCACAGATTACTGTAGAGAAACACTCACATGCTATGGTCCAAAAAACGACCTGATTCTAAATAGATTTTCCCTGTTTTATCTGACTCTGATTGCCTTGATATTTCCATTACAGGATGAACCAACTACAGGGATGGACCCTCAGTCCCGGCGCCTCCTGTGGGACTCTATTGTTGGTGTGCTCAGAGATGGGCGAGCGGTGGTGCTAACCTCACACAGGTAAAAACTGTTCACATTCAGACTCTGAAAGCAGCTGAAGTATATCTGTTGGCTTTTATCTCAAATATCTCTTCTCTGTTTTGAAAGTATGGAAGAATGTGAAGCCCTCTGTACTCGTTTAGCCATCATGGTACAAGGTACCTTCAAATGCCTAGGCACAATTCAAGAGCTAAAATACAAGTAAGTAGAATATTTTTATGGTGGTTTTTAATCAGAAAATTAAGTGTATGTGAAGTACTATTCTTCATATAAGCAATTCAGTGGTTAACCACACCTATTTCTGGGTGCAGCTCTATTGTATATTAGACAATCTGACCAGATCTCATTTCAACTCTATTATCCTACATACCACTTCTGCAAGGCAAATACAGGGCTTCCTAAAAAGCTGGATCTTATGCAATGTCTTTCAGATACTGTTATTGTTTTCCTAGCTGCAGAAAATAAATTTCCTTCCTGAATGATGAAACAACCTATTCACCCAATTCCTAAATCCACATGTCCTTCCCAGGTTTGGAGATGGCTACATTGTCACTCTGAAAATCAAAGCTCCAAAGTCTGGGCTGCCTCCAGATCCTGCTCCTGCTGAGAAATTCATACGCATCAACTTCCCAGGGAGTTTCCAGAGAGAGAAACACTACAACATGCTGCAGTATCAAATTTGCTCTTCCTCTCTGGCTAAGATTTTTCGATTAATAATCTCCAATAAGGAAAATCTGCATATTGAAGAATATTCTGTGTCTCAAACAACATTAGATCAGGTGAGTAAAAAGAAAAACGTCCATGAGAAATTCCACCAGACAGGTGAGAATTCTCACCTGTCTGGTGAGAATTAGACAACATAATGGGGATGTATCCAAACAACTGAAGGACCAAATTGTTTAGAGAATTATCTCACACCTCTTTCTCAGGCAAGATTCCCAGGCCTCTCATCAAGGAGGGTGTATCAGTATGAATCAGTAACTTATTCCCTGTGTAAACAGGTGCCATGTGAAAGCTAGTAAGACAGCATTTCCCATATGACAGAATTCACACAACCCATTCCTACAGGAGGAGCAGTCTGAGCAATGTCAGCAATTTGGAATGAGACTGAGCTGAGAATAGCATTTTATTTTAAATAAGAGGTTTGGACTGTGTCATGTCAAAGATACTGTAAGAAGCAATTAGACACACAAAACCTGGGAAGTCTACTGGGAGTTTTGAAAACACCCACTTGCCAGAGGGTATTGGCCCCATCTCTCTGCTTTCCTAAGTAACAAAGGGTCCACACATGCAAAGCTGTTTTTGGTGGGATTGCTGGAGAGGCATTCCTGGCTGCCTTTCAGCTTCCTACTAAAATATTCTGTCTCCTCTTTCCTATCACAACCAAACTCGTGTTGTCCAAACCGTGCAAACCTGGATGAAGCCATTTCCTCCTTAAGAAAAAGTAGGATTTTTCTTGCAAGCAAGTACATCCAAAGGAAGGAAGTTGCAAGGAAGTTTATCAAAATAAAGGAGGAACTCATGATCTCAGCTGATAATGAAGCGTCTCAGTTCAGTTGATGTCTGTGGATTCCCCTTTCTGTCTGTTTCCTGCCAAGCAGTCATTCCACTAAGTCATTCTATCTCAGTTGAAGACATGGTGACATTTTCTGCTTTCCTCACACAGGTTTTTGTGAACTTTGCTAAACAGCAGATGGAGGATGAGGAAATTCCTTTGCATCCACGTGCAGCTGGAGCCAGCCGAGAAGCCAGGGTGTCCCCAGCTCTGCCTCAGCAGGCATAGACTGCTCCTGCAGCCTCCAGGCTTAGTGTGTGCACAGTGCAAGCATGTGCCATACCAGAGCAGAGCAAGGGGAAACCAAAGGTTTGCACACTCAGTATTACACTGATTTTTTTGCACCTTTCTGAGCACTGTGCTCTCAACAACAACAGCCCTAGCAACAGCCAACTTACACTGCTCTACCAGTAACACTACATGCTGAGAGTGTCAAAGGAAAGGCAGGTCCTTGCTTTAGAATAAAATCTTCCTCTAATGTAAAGTCCATTATAAGATACGAGAAGTCTCATTCCTCCTTGTTGACATACAGATAACATCAAAGATGGATTCTCTCAGGCTGGCAGGTTTTTCTTCTTTAACCCTTATGTCAACTGCTGCGAGTCAGCAGACAGATCCCAGGGCTGAGAGCATTGCCGAGCTTAGAAGCAGATTCCTGCTGTGCTGAATGCACAGGACTATCAAGGTCAGAACAGTGCTGGCTGATGGGGCTAGTCCTGGGAGATTGCTCCACTGTCTCACCAGGCTGCCAGTGAAAACAGACGGTTGTCTCAGTAAGAATGGAAAGAATTAATTCAGAGCTCAGACCCAGACAAAAAACTTGCTCTTTAAAAAAATTAATTAAAATGATCTCATACTCATCTTCAAGTTGCCTCAAAGAGAGGCCAAATGTCAAAATGGAAATTAAAAAGAAAGAAAGTATGACCAAATCTGCCAAAACCTTTGTTTTCTTGCAGAGACATGGAAAGGTCTCTTTGTTACTACAAAATTCTTTCTTTTTTTCTGCAACTGGACATTAAGTGGGTGTAAAGATTGAATAAGGTATGTGCTTTCTACCTCCTCAGAAGGAAAATTTCACCCTGCTTGTACTCCACACTGCAATCAGTGGGAAATCATTTGACATTTAGTTCTTTTTTTCTGGTTCACAGTTTAACTAGTGGAAAAACAATACTGAAAACAAATTCATAATTATGTATGCTTCAGTTATCTATCAGACTTAATAATTTCTAAGAAATCTTCTCTAAGGTATGTTATACAGAATTAAAATCTGGGTCATGTATTTTTGCTTTGAAAGATATTTTTCTTCAATTAAGGCAGATTTTTTTTATAAGGACACTCTTGCATTTTACTGTACAGAATATTATGAAACTTCAGCAACCAGCTGTAGCCTTCTCTTTTTGCCATAATTATTTCAACTGGTTTTAAAATAGATTTTATTGCATATTTCACCCTTACAAATAGTTGCAAAAATCTTTCTATACATCTATTATTGATAAATAAATTAATTATGAAACAAAACAGTATCTATGCATTCTCTTCATATTCTAAAATAGCTTCTTTAAAATGTCATTCAGATAGATTTCAAAAGCTTTTTTTAACT